>NW_027527545.1:501485-511196 GCF_008692635.1 Crocuta crocuta | reverse complement strand
CCTCCCCTCACAATCCCTCCACCCATCTGCCCATCCCTGGGGACAGGGCTTGGTTCTGACCCGTTTCGTCCCCTCTCAGCCGCTCCTCCCGCCTGGCCGCCTCAGTCTCCCCTGGATGCCCTCAGACTTGCAAACCCAGGTCTGCTCTGGGCCAGCTGTTCTATCTACACCATGGTTCTCAAGGGTGGCCCTGGCCCAGGGGCGCCAGCCTGGCCAGAAACTTCTAGAAACACACATTCCCAGGCGAGGGCCAGCACCCCGTGTTTTAACTGGCTTTCCAGTGTGTGAACACCCACTCGGTCTTCTCCCACACTGTCATCCCCGACCTGTCCCACACTTTCAATGCCATCGACCAACTGATACCTTCTATAGCTCTCATTTTCAGTTTGGAATCTCTCAATAGAGCCTCAGAGCCCCAACTACTGTTTCTCCCCTCACTAGATGGAAGCCTATCCACCAGCCCAGTTAGCTCCCTGACCCCATTTTTGCTCAGGCTACTCCTGCCTCCTGCTATTCCCTGACCACACCAAGCCCTGCCCCAGGGCCTTTGCACTTGTCAGTTCCTCCACTTGTCCCCAAGGCCGCTCCCTCTCACCTCTTTTAGGCTTTCATTCAAATGTCACTATTTACTGACACGGGATCCTGGGTTGTTTTGCTCAGCCCTAGCCCCAGCTTCTAGAACAGTCCCCGCACACAGCAATGAGCATTTGCTGCATCTCAGACCCCAAACTTAGGAATCCACCTCGATTCCCCACCCCTCCCCAGCTCTCCCCTTCATTAAGTTACATCAGCAAGTCCTGAGAACGCTGCTGCCTCCAAAGCACCTCACCAACCTGCCCGCTTGTGCCCCCCACCCCCACCGCGTGCCACCGTCCGGGACCGAGCCACCATCCTGCTATACTTGGACGCTTGTCTCGGCCTCCCTGCCTGCCCTCCACTCAGTGCTAAGGGATCACTGAATGACGGAGATCTGAGTGTCTCCACTGCTCTCCACTGGGGTCTAGAAGCCACAGGTAATCCGGCGCCACCCTCCTGTGCAAGCCGCCCCCTGCAGTTCCTAGAAGGTTCTAGCTTCCTCCCCCTCCCCCCCCCATGCCTGGAATGCTCTCCCCAGGTCCCCATACACTTGCTGTGGCTCCTCCCCGTTCAGAGCTCAACTCCAGGGCCATGGCGGCAGAGCAGCCTAGCCCGACCTCCCCAAACGTTCCTGCTGCCCCCGCTTGGCATCCTTTTCCCCTGTTTCTGACTTAGAGCTTTCCACCACCCCCAAAATTCCCTCTTCACATTGGCAGGTCCGGTGCCAAGCCTCCCCACTAGACCAGGGGCTGCGTGAGGGCAGGGACTTCACAGGTTCTCAAGAATTCCAAAGATCTGAGCGGCACACTCATGGGCGGGACAGCCCCCCACCCCCCAAGGCCTCAGTGTCCTCTGTGGAATGGGAAGAAACTTCACAGCGCAGCCCTGAGTCCCTGCGTCCCTCCCCCTCCCCCAGCCTCCGGAAGTCCCGCCTCCACTGCCTCACCCCACCACCCTGACCAGACAGGGCCTGCACTCTGGGTTCTTTTCACAGCATCTTACTTATTAAAGTTTGTTTATTTACTTTGAGAGAGGGAGGGAGAGAGAGAATCCCACGCTGCCAGCGCAGAGCCCGACACAACACGGGGCTCGAGCCCATCAACGGTGAGATCACCACCTGAGCAAAGGTTGGAGTCGGATGGTAACTGACAGCCACCCAAGCGCCCATCACAGCATTTAAAAACATTTTTTTTAATGTTTATTTTTGAGAGAGAGAGAATGTGCAGGGGAGGGGCAGAGAGAGAGGGAGAAAAAATCTGAAGCAGGCTCCAGGCTCTGAGATGTCAGCACAGAGCCAGACGCAGGGCTTGAACTCACGAACCGGGAGATCATGACCTGAGCTAAAATCGAACGCTCAACCGACTGAGCCCCCCAGCGCCCCCCACAGCATTTTATGTTACATCATGGGCGGTAGGGGCTTCCTCATTCCACCCTCCCCCCACCTCCTAGCCACGGTCAGGCTCAGGAGAAACTGAGCCCTGACTAACGGACACTCCCCTCCCTGGCTCTCCCTGAGGGACAGAACCTAGTGAGCGGCTGCTGCATGCCAGGCCCCGGGGGCAGCCACCCCACCAAGGTCTGGGTCCAACTCTCCACTTGCCACTGGTGTGAACTCGAGCCCTCTCTCCCCTCCCCCACCCCAGTTCCGCCTGAGGGCTTCTGGCCAGGACAACCGTCTACACATGGGGCAGGCGGGCCTGGGACCCATCAAAGGGCTCTGTCCACAGCACAGCAGAGTCAGGACACAGGGGACACGCATCTGAGAGAGGTGGCTTCCTGTCCCCGCCCCCCGGGCTGCACCCAGGACCCAGGCGCTGGAACCCCAGGTGGGGTCCCCAGGCCTCCCCCACCCGCACTCCTTCTCGGGGGACCTAACTAGCCTCACGGCTTAGACACTCTACACTGTGGTGCCTGCCACACCGGAGCGCCAGCCTTGCTTGTCTCCTCCCCGTCTACACCTGCCTCGGGCCCCAAGGCATCTTCAGCCTGACCAGACCCAAACAACCCGCCCCCATAATAGTCCATGGTCCCCTCAACCCCCAGCTCCCAGGGCTGAAACCCAGGGACTCAAAACCTTCTCTCTCTTCGCCCCGACGTCCAGTTCAGGAGCAAGTCCTGGGTCTGTGCGTCCAGGACACCCCGGCGGCCACCCTCCGCACAGCCCCGACCTCCGACCCCTCTGGCTCCCACGCTCCGGGGGTGGGGGGGCTTTAAAAAATTACCGTGTAATAGACACATAACATAAAATGTGTCATTTTAGCCGTTTTTACAATTCAGTGGCATTAACTACATTCTCAGCGCTGTGCCGCCGCCGCGGTCTATTTCCAAAACTGCTGTCACCCAGAACCCTGCCCCGGCCCCTGGCAACAACCAGTCTACCTTCTGCCTCTACAACTGTGACTCCTGTGGGGACCTCGTCAGGCAGAACTGCACGGTGTGTGTCCCCCGGCGGCGGCTGCGTCTCATTCCACACGGCACCCCCTCAGCTCACCCACACGGAACCCTGGGCCTCTTCGTGGCTGAGTAATATTCTGTTACGAACATGGACCACGTCTTGTTTGGGGACGCTCCGGCTGTGTCCAGAGACGGGTCCCTTTTTTAAAAACTGTTTATTGGTTTTTGAGAGACAGACAGACAGAGAGAGACAGAGAGAGACAGAAAGAGAGAGAGACAGAGACAGAGCAGGGGCGGGGCAGAGAGAGGGAGACACAGAACCCGAAGCAGGCTCCAGGCTCTGAGCTGTCAGCACAGAGTCCAACGCGGGGCTCGAACCCACAAACTGTGAGATCATGACCTGAGTCGAACCCCCTGAGCCCCCCAGGTGCCCCCAGGGAGGGGTCCTCTTCCTTTTAGAGACGTCTTGACAGGTCACTCCTGCTGAAGCCCCGCGGTGGTTCCTGCGCACCGTCCCCGAGACGACACAGATCCCACCAGGTGTCCCCAGCTCTGTGTCCCTCAGGTCGCAGCCCAGACGTGTCCTCCTCAGAGNAAGCCCTTCTTGGGGGACACGGGGTTACTGCCCGGGGCAGCTGCGTGGACAGGAGGAATTCACGCACGTGAAACACTCGGGGCCGTGGCTGGCACGTGACGGCAGAGGGTCCCGGCAGCAGCTGTCACCGCCTCGTGACTTCACCTGTCCGCTCGCAGATTTCCTTGACGCACCTGGAAACCGCAAGCTGCCCGGCCACCCCCTCCGGCGCACAGATACACAGCAAGTCTTCGCACAGATATTCACCGAATGGATGCCAGGGGACAGCAGTGGGGGCTCGGGACCCGGGGGCCCAGGCGCCATTGCCGCAGGGGTGCAGAGAGCATTCCCTTCAGGCTGCCCACCACTTCCTGAAGGCCACTCCCCAGAAAGCCCCAGGCACTCCCAGAAGCGCCCCAGCTCCAGGCTGGCGTGGGGGCAGCCGGGCGCTGTGACTTCTGTTCCCTCCCCTCTCCTCCCGGCCTGGCTGTGTGCCCGCCCGCCCCCGGCAGCTCTGCCGGCCACCTGGCGCCCACCTCAGAGGGGAGGCACGGCCAGAGGTGGGGAGGTGGGCGCCACGTCCCAGGAGGCCTGAGCCTGAATGTCCCTGGGGCCCCAGGAGGTGTGGGTTATGAACTGGCCCCCCCATAAAAAAGATATGTCGGGATCCTATACCCCAGCACCTCAGAACACGACCTGATTGTGTCTTTTAAAAGGTAATCAAGGGGCGCCTGGGTGGCTCAGTCAGTTAAGTGTCCGACTTCAGCTCAAGTCATATCTCATGGTTCGTGGGTTCGAGCCCCATGTCGGGTTCTGTGCTGACAGCTTGGAGCCTGGAGCCTGTTTCAGATTCTGTGTCGCCCTCTCTCTCTGACCCTGCCCTCCGCATGCTCTCTGCCTCAATGCTCAACAAAAAATAAATGCTAAAAAAAGTTTTTAAAAAAGGTAACCAAGTTAAAATGAGGTCATTAGGGTGAGCCTTCATCAGTATAATTGGTGTCTGTATAAAAAGGGGATATTTAGAGATGTGCGCACACGGGGCCGCCAGGTGAGGATGGCCGCGGGGATTGGGGTGATGCATCTGCAGCAAAGCCCCGAAGCCACGGGAGAGGCAGGGGACAGACTGTCCCTCAGAGCCTCCCCAAGGACCCAGCAGAGCCCACGCTTTGATCTTGGGACTTCCGGCCTCCGGAACCAGGATAGTAAATTTCCAGGGTGAAAGCCAGCCAGCCTGGGGTACTGGGTCACGGCAGCTCTAGCAAATGCACCCCCGTGGGGGTCAGGACACATGGGGGGGATGGGAGACAGAGATGGGGGCGGGGAGGAGCCGCACAGCCTCAGGAGCCTCTGACAAACTATGGGATCTCCAGTCTCAGACCCTCCCGTGACACCAGGGACAGCAGCTGACACCCCAGTGCCCCATCCAGGCACTGTACACACACAGCACACAGTCCTTAGTGAGNCATGCCTGTGTGAGGACAGTGAAGTCCCAGAGGCACCCACCACTAAAGGGACTTTGAACCCGGGCAGGCTGGACCCAAGGTTCGGCCGTGGAGATGGTGGTGGCCGGGCAAGCCCCCTTCTCCGGGACCCCCTGCATTTGTGTGTGCCGCACCCATGGGGGGGGGGGTCAAGGAACCCGCACTCGCATCTGTCCCCCCTCAAGCCTCAGCCGGCTTGGGCGACCCTAATTCAGTGCATGGGAAACGGCTTGCTGCCCTCCCGCCGAGAGGGGGACTCGCCCCAGGCACGTCCAACCCCCGGGTCCTGTGGGCAGCCCACCGGTCCCACACCTGCCTGTTTGCTCCGGAGCCCCAAGACAGCGTCGACTCAAAGGGAGGGGTGCAGCAGGGGTCCTGAGGGCGGGTGACACGGCCGGGGCTCTGTCCTCCAGTGCCCTGAAATGGGGCAAGGGAGGGCGACAGGAGGAGAGCCAGCTGCTGGAGGAGAGGGGGCGCCTCTAGTCTGCCCTAGAGTGCAGTTGCCATGACAACCCTCTCCTCGAGTGGGTGGGAGTCTGAACGCCCGGTGGGGGCGGGGGAGACCCAAGGGGGGAGGTGAGTAGGTGGGAGTCTGAACGCCCAGGGGGGGACCCCAAGGTGGGGGAGGTGAGGGCCTCAGGGCCCGTCAGGGCCCTGCCCCTCCACGCCAATCTCCTGCCTCTAGCCCCAAACCCAGCAGCCAGCCGGAGAGCCCAGCTCCGGAGGCCTGCCTCCTCCGGGAAGTCCTCAGGCCTGGCAGACTAACGAAGCAGCAGGCTCCCAAGGGGAAGGTACAAGGACTAGGCTCCTGGGTCTGAATCCCGTGTGGCCTCAGGCTTAGCCCTTTGCCTCTCAGAGCCCATCTCCCAGCTCAGCTCAAGACTGGCAGATCTACCTCGCAGAGGTGGAGCGAGCACACAGCCCTCCTCTGGGAAGGGCACTGCGGGCTCCGAGAGGGCAGGGTCCTCCCAAAGCCTTCCACCCCGGCCCCATAGCTCACCATCTCCCCAGAGGGCAGCCCAGGCCTTACCCGAGACCCCTCTCCTCTTCTCACCCTTGCATCCAACCCCAGCAGCTCCCACGGCCCCTCCCGCCCCACATGCTCCCTTCCCACTCCTCGTCCTCACTGGTCCAGCCCCATCACCCGCCCCCTGGTCAGCGCCCCCTGGTCAGCCCCGCCTCGGCCTCGCAGGTCTCCGGCCATCGCTGCCTGCGGCCTGTTCCTCCCACAGCGGCCAGAGGGCGCCCATGAGCACCTAGGTCGGGGCAAGCTGCTCTCTCTGCTCAGAACCCTCTAGGACTCCCACCTCGCTGGGACCAAGTCCTTCCCCGGGGCCCACAAGGCCCTGCGCGCTCTACCCCGTCCCTGCCCTCACCTCCTCCCGCTCTCCTTGCTCGCTCAGCCCTCAGTTTCCTGGAGAAGAACATCAGGCATGGTCCCACCTCAGGACCTTTGCACAGGTTCTTCCCTCTTCCCCAGATACCTGCACAGCCCCTCCCTCGCCTCCTAGCGGTCTCTGCCCCGCTGCTGCTGCTCAGGGGGCCCTGCGGGCGCCAGTGCTCCTACCTCCTATTCTGGCTTTTCATTCCGCCACATCCATCACTAGCCTAACAGCCACGCACTCTATTTATGTGCTTACTATCTTTCTCCCACTAGATGTCAGTGCCACTGGGTGGGGTTTGTCTGTCTTGTCAAGTTTTAAAAGGTCACTCTGGTTCCCAGTGGCCCTGGACCACAGAGGGGTGGGGGCCAGTCAAAGAAGCCCTTGTCCCCGGGGCCTCCTCCCCAGTCTCCCCCCATCTCTCTGCCACTCCCACCCCATCCACTCTCCACCCAGCCCAGGCGAGCTCTGCAAAATAAAAACCCAACCTATCCCTCCCAGCCTACAGCCCTCCATGGCTCCCTATGGTGTCGGGTGCCCTAGCAGGGCGTCTCGGGCTCTGGTCCGCTGCCGCCTTCTCACTCCCTTCTCTGCTCCAGCCTCCCAAAGCGCCCCCCACACCTCTCCCCTCCCCTCTCTCACATACACACAGTGCCACGGCTCCTGCCTCTGCCCCACTCTTCCTCCAGAAGGTTCCGCCCCCAGGGCCGCCTGGGTCGGTCCCCCCTACACCCCCACGCGCGGCATCCTGGGCCTCCGCGTTCCGCTTCCCTGACTGGACTTGGGCTCTGCTGCTGAATGCCTGTCTTTCCCACCAGCTGGGGAGTCCGCAGGGAAAGTTCCATCACGGGTCATTCTGGCTCTCTGTTGCGTGCCCGGCCCTGGGCAAGAACAAGTACTTGTTCATTTGTTTAATGAACAAAGACAAAAACGGACCCAGAGAACGGGTCATCCATTCAGTGGATAGTCACCTAGTTCCCACTGGGTCACAAGTGCTCCGGAGGAAAACGGGCCTGAAGGGGAGGGAGGGTGTGGGGGTGTATCTGTGGGTACAAATGTAAACGGGGTGGTCAGGGAACACCTCTCCCCGAGGGAGACGTTCTAACCACGCATCAAGGACGTGAGCCATCTAGGGACCTGGGGAAAGCAGATCTCAGGCAGACAGAACAGCAGGTGCAAAGGCTCTGGGGTAGGGAGCTGCTGGGGTGTGGCTGCAGCCTAGCGAGCAGGGGGAGCGAGCGCGGGAAGAGGCTGAGGGCGAGGGGAGGTTACAGGGCAGAGCTAGTAGGGCCTTGCGAGTCAAGGGCAGGAAACGGGCTTTTTCTCAAGTGAGGTGGGCGCCAAGGAGGGTTCTGAGCCGAGGAGGGACATGGTCTGACTCAGAAGTGCACAGACTCCCTTCTGTTGCCGAGGGAGATTAGGCTGGGGAGGGGAGGGGAGGGGAAGGAGGGGGTTGCTGAGAACAGAGGGCGCTCCCCACCCCCACCCCCTTCTTTTCGCCCTGTCCACTCAGCTGTCAAAGTCAGGAACCCGCGGTTTACCCCGCGCTTCCTTCCCTCCAGCCTCCTCCCGATCACCCACCAAGCCATGTCAACGCTCGCTCGTTCCAGAACCCTCCGCACCAGCCCGGGGCCGGTGTCTCCAGGCCCCTTCCGGAGCCTTCACTTTGATAGCTCGCGGTAGCCTCCTCTTCCTGCGGGCTTCCTGGCTCTCTTCTCACCCTCTGTGGTTCCGTCCCACGCGGGGGCCAGGAAGAACTCATGCTGGGTATTCCCGTCCGTCCCGTCTGGCGGGGCCTTCCCAGCCCCCTGGACAAGCCCCGTGGCTTGTCCCCCTCTCTACACGCCTGGCCCAAACACTTCCTGCCTTTTCCGGTCAAGCGGCCACCTGCTTTCTGACCTCAGGGCAGGCCTCTCCTCACACACCCACTCTCCCCTCCGCTTTATCCCTCCGTCCCCCTCCAGGCTGCCGCTGGGAGGCTCCCGCCCCCAGGAAGCCTTCCTTGACTGACGGACTGGCCAGGTGCCTCCTCTAAGCTCCCTAGAGGTTGCACGGGAGGTTGGCACTATGGCGGCCTGCGGTCCGTTTCCACCTCATGGTGTTCACGGCGCGAACCACAGCCTTGCACTTGGGACGTGACACGACACAGCTGAAAACAGTCAGAGGAGCCGGGCCTGGGGCAGGCGGCAGGGGTCTCTGGGCCTCCAGACGCCAGCAGTGAGGGGGAGGGGCGGGCTGGGGGTACAGAGGCCAGACGGGGCGCCTGGGGGGGCTCAGTCGGTGAAGCGTCCGACTTCAGCTCAGGTCATGATCTCACGGTTCGTGGGTTCGAGCCCTGCGTCGGGCTCTGTGCTGACAGAGACCAGAGACAGGGGGAGATGACGCCCAGCAGGGCAAGAGGGAAGAGCCCCAGGGCCCTGGGTTCAAGTCCCAGCTCTGCCCACTTCAGGCTGTGTGGCGAGGCCCCCATGTTCTTCCTCAGAATTCCGCCCCTCCCCCACGGAAATGGGACAGGCGCCTCCCACAGTGACTGCGGGGCTTAGGAGTAGTGTAGGGCGATGGCACCCAGCGTCTGTAGAGCACCTAGGTACCAGGCACTTATCTAGGTGCTGGACAGACATCTGCGGGTAAGCCAGACACAGAGAGCACTGAAGAAGTCCATTCCATGTGTGCTAGTGTTGTGGAGGGACAGGGGCTCTGGAGGGAGTGTGGCACCGCGTGGGGGGGGTGGGTACATGTGTATGATTTACAACAGGGTGACGCAGGAACCCCAGACACGTCAGCGAAGCCCCACAGAGGTAAGGGAGGAGCCGTATGTGTGTCCAAGGAAGAGAAGAGTTCCTGTCGGGGAGCACAGCCTGTGCAAAGGGCCTGGGGCTGGCTGGTGCTTGTTTGAGGACAAGTGAGGGACCCAGTGTGACCAGTGGAGGGAGCGTGGGGGAGTGGGAAGAGGAGAGGGCAGGGAGGTGACAGGGACAGGCTGTACGAGACTTGCTGTGTACCTAACTGGACAAGCACGCTCCAGATGGGGCTCTCCTCTGCTGAGGAGGGTGCGTCCACAGGTGCCCCAGCTTCTACCACCGAGGGCAGCTGTGGGGTTCTCTCGGGCAGGAGCTGACCCCCTATGGCCCAGTCACTCCCTGTTTTCACACAGCCAGTGGAGTAAGAGTGCTCTTGCCGCGTTTAAAAGGTTGTGAGGCGGGGCGCCTGCGTGGCTCGGTCGGTTAAGCGTCCGACTTTGGCTCAGGTCGCGATCTCACGGTTTGTGGGTTCAAGCCCCGCATCGGGCTCTGTGCTGTCCGTC
>NW_027527545.1:500321-501456 GCF_008692635.1 Crocuta crocuta | reverse complement strand
AGGCCCCTCCCCCACCCGCACCTGCTCTCTCTCGGAAATAAACGTTTAAGATAAACACTAAAAAAAGTAATAAAAGGCTGTGAAGAGGAGGCAGAGGAAGAAGAGGAGACAAGAGCAGACAGGCGACCTGCGAGTCTCCCGAACGAGAAACTGTGAGAACCCCTGGTCCTGAGCAGTCCTTCTCAACAAGGGCACGATTCTGTGATTCTGTTCTCCAGCCCCGGCTCTCTGGCAACGCCTGGGGCCTCACCCCCGGGGAAGGGGGGGAGGGGAGGGGCTGCTGCCCGTGTCTAGAGGGCCGAGCAGGGATGCTGACCAAAGTCCTAGGATCCTCAGGACAGCCCCCACAGAGTGACCGGGCCCCCGCCCCAGGACCGCCATGCGTTTGGGGACCCCGTCGCCTGCCCGTGCCACCTCTCCGGGGGCCGGACAGGAGCACCCACCTGGCTCCTGGCTTGGCCCTTGCGAGCCTGACTTCCAGGGTATTTTTAGTCTTGAGGGAGGGACCCTGGCTATTTTTAGTTTTGGGGGGCCCCTGGCTATTTTTAGCCCCAGCCTCTATTTACTGACATTTTCATCTTCCCCAGAGTTTGGAGTCGGGGAAGCAGGGGGCTTCTGCTGGGCTATTTCCCCAGAGCCCAGGCCGACTGGAAATAAGGGTCTGTGCCCCAGGAGGGGGGGGCTGCTCGGCCGACCCTGGGTCTCCAATCCCCCCCGCAGAGGCAGGGGGGCCCTAGCTCCCGCCCCGCCCCCCCCAATGGCACGCACCCCTCCGTGCAGAGGCCCTCACACACTGAGGCCCAGGAGGCCAGCTCAGAGAGAGTACTGACAGGCGGGCGCGGGGAACAGGGGCAGAAACAGCCAGGGCAGGCCCCCAGCGGCGGCCCGCAGTCCCCCCAAAGGGCTGGGGTGGATGGGGGGCCCTGGCTAGGCACAGCTGGAGACCTCCAGTCCTTTGACAGCCCCCTCCCATCCACTCAGGTAAGATTTCTTGGGTCAGCAAGAAGTCTAGACACCTGGGGTCCAAAAGCAAACCAAGTGATCAACTCCCCAAGCCCTTGGATCCTGGCTGGGGAGACAGATGATAAATGAACAAGCATGATAAGGAAAGAAATGACAGAGTGTGCAAAACGGC
>NW_027527545.1:496654-500246 GCF_008692635.1 Crocuta crocuta | reverse complement strand
CAGGCTGAGTGGGGTAAAGGTTACAGGGAGGGGGGTGACATCTGAAGAGGGTGAAGAAGCAAAAGCCTTGTGGATGTCTGGGTGGGGGTCCCAGGTAGAAGAACAGCCAGTACAAAGGCCCTGGGGTAGAACTATACTTAACATGTTGGTGGAATAGCGAGGCAAGAGAGAGTGCAGGGGATGAGGTGAGGGGGAAGTTCACGCGGGACCAAACCGCAAGATGCCCCAGTGCCATGTATTATCTGGACCCAGGGGCTGCCACCTGCCGACTCTGGGGCTGTCCCTCCTCAGCCGGGACCCTGGCCACCTAGAAGGGAGATGGCAACCTTCTCCGCAAGTCCTGTAATACAGGCCCCTGGACTGAAATCCCTACATGTTGCCGGCCTGTGAGCTCCAGGAAGGGCACTGTCCCCGTCGCACGGCCAGCAGACTGCACGAAAAGGTGCCCCCAGCCCCGTGGCGCGAAGCCTCGCGTGTGCACACCCGGGCACATGCCTTCCGGGGCATGGGAGGCAGGCCCCTGCCCCCGTGCCGTGGGGAGCCACAGACAAGCACGGTGTCGCCCGCTCTGCAAAAGTCACCAACGCCGGCACACGGGACACCCGTGCAAACGCTGGACGGGCCTGTTGGACACGTGATCACACACGGACGTAGCCAGGTCACCATCCAAATCACACACAGACATGTGACGGAGGACTGGATTCTGGGGGCGGGGAGACACCCCCATCCCCGCCAGGCTCTGAGCCCGGGCCCGGGCCCCTGCTCGTCCCTGTCGCGGGGGTGGCCGACACCCAGCCCAGGAGGACAGCTCGCAGGGTCGCGGCAGCCAGGGCCAGACTCCAGACCCAGGGAACACCCCCCCCCCCCCAAGAGGGGTCTGGGAGAGGGGAAGTGTCTGGCAGCTGGAAATCGGACCCTTGACAGGAGCCCACAGTGAAACCAGAACCTCGTCCTTGGCCAGGCAGCCGGCCGGAGAGGTAGGAGGGAGCAGAGACCCGGAGCTCCGGCCCCCCCCACCGCCAGCCAGCGGGTGGGGACGGCGGGGATCCCGCTCCTCTTCCTCCCCACTAGGGGTACCCACTCTAGCCAAGCAGCACAGCCCCCGGGGATCAGCACCCCCCACCACCAGATGCCCACGCTGGGGCTCATGCTCTCCCGCCAGCCTGGGGGTGTGAGGAGGATGCAAACCCCAGATGCAGGCGGCTCTCACAGGCGGAGGCACCCGGGCTGGATCCAGACTCCAGAGCAGCCAGGGAGCCGGCCAGCCCCTCCCCCACACACCTGCGGCGGTGGGGGGGGCTGTCCTCCTAGGTTCCCCAGGGCACCGGGGCATGGCTGGGAATAGAAACGGCTTCATGAGTCTCCCTTCCACCTCCTCCCCAGGTACTGGGGCCTACAAGGGAGGCATCAGCAGGGGTGCCCTAAGCCGGCTCCCCGAGAGTGGGGGTGGGGATGGGTGTCCTGTGGAGGCCCGGGAGGGCAGGGGCGACACGCAGGGGCGACACGCATGGGGCGGGCTCAGCCCCTGCGGGAGGTCACCGAGGGAGAGGAGGAAGGTGGCGGGCTCAGGAGGAGGGCGGGCGCTCACATGTGAGGGAACACGCATGTGGCTCGGTGCAGGGGTGCCGCTGCCGCCAGCCAGGGATCGAATTAGTTCCCTTTTCCGCTTTCCAGATGATTTTTCATCTCTGTAATTAATGGGCAAGTCAGTTCTGAACGGCATGGCAGGCAAATTGCTAGTTAGGAAAATCACGGATAATTTTCTCGATATGATAATGAAGGTTGTATTCCTTCTCTTATTCTCGCGGTTTTCATCCTACTTTTAAGTAATAAATTTGGCATTAGTGGGTGGGGAGTGGGGAGGAAAGAGAAGTCACCTGCCCCCGGAGCTGGGGCCTGACCCGGGTCCCGGGGAGGGTCCCCTGAGCCATCCCAATGATAATTCAGGGTGCTGGGCCTAGGAGAGCAGGTGGAGGGCAGGGAGCCCCCAGCTGTTAGCAGGGCTGAAGGGATGGGGTCTGGGGTCGGGTTACAAGCTCACACCGGCCCCTGGGGTGCTGGGAAGAAGAGCAGAGACCAACAGCCTCTCCCCAAGAAGCAAACAGCATTGAGGTCAACAGGCCCAGAGCAGACATCATCCTTAGGAATCCCCCACACCTGTCCCCACTCTGTCCAACCCCTTCTCTGCGGTGACTCCTGCAGCAGCGAAGGGAACAGAGCAAGCGGGAGAGGGAGAGGGAGAGAGAAACAGACAGAGAGGCGGAGAGGCGACCAGCCATCTTGGCAGCCATCTTGAACCCCTCCCCCTGCTCCCCCAGGCACACCACATGTTTGGATGTGGGCAGACTAACCCAGGCTCTGGGTCCTGCGGGAGCCAGGGGGAAAGGGGGGCCTGCCTCAAGACTGGGATGGCTGGACCCCCACGCAGCTGTCCCCCCCACCCCCAGGGGAGGGTCATGGGGGGCAGTGCTTACGGGCCAGCAAGCTACAGTGAGGGGCTGGGCAGGGATGGGGCTGGGTGCTGACCTAGACCGAACGAGGGGGGACAGGGCTGTGCGTGGGGGCTGTGCAAGCAGGGTGCCGTCTTCACCTGAGTGCGGGGAGGGGGGTGTCGGTGGACCACTGCCTGCAGGGGCATTTTTCTGCCCGAGGCTGGAGCACCACCCATAGCGCTCTCCACCCCCTTCTGGTCTGGACTCCCGTCCCGGGACCCTCCGTGGACGGGAGGAGGACCGTGGAAACCCCATAGCTCTACCCAGTGAACACCTGGGGGAGAGGAAGGGCTCCAAAGCCCGAATCCGGGTGGATCAAACCCAACAGCTTCCCAGGCTTAACCGGGTGCCAGAGAGAGAGAGAGAGAGAGAGAGAAGACGCAGCCGGGCTGCACACCTCCTGACAGCGGTGACCCCCGGGCTGCGGCCGGCCGGACACCCGGCCGGACCCCTCCCCATCCACCGCGTCTCTGCCTCCCGGAGGAGAAGCCATCCCCAGCCCAGCGTCCTGCGGTGCCAGCCCTCGGCACTGCTCCTCCGGGGGCCGGGGCCCGCGCGCGGCGCGCACACGCACCCTCTCCGCTCACACCCAGACACCTACACAAACAGGGCGCCAAGCACCCGCGCGCACACGCACCGGGGACACGCAGGCACCGCCGCGCCGCTTCCCCACAAAGGCTGGCGCGCGCGCGGGCACACGCAGCCACGCGCGGGCACACTCTGGGTCCCCTTCCCCCGCCGGGCACCCCGCGGCCGCCCCCCCGCACCCCCGCGTCCCCAGTCCTCCTTGGGGGCCGCCCCTCTTGACCCCCAAGCTGGGGGATACGAAGTGCAAGGCCGCCCCCCGACTCCCTTCCCGCTCAGGTGCAGTGAGTCGCGGCTCCAGCATCCCCTCCCCCTTCGCGGCCCGGACAGGCCTCGGCTCCCTTCCTCCCCCCTGCCCGCCTCGGCCCGCACACCTGGCCCAGGTGCCGCGTCCTCTTCGCCGCGGACCCGCAGACACTCACCTGTCCGGCGCCGCTCCGGGGTCGGCCCTGCGCGTCTCTCCCGCGGCTCCGCGAACCCCGGCCCCCCGCCCGGCACATCTCCCGGAACCGAGG
>NW_027527545.1:490894-496363 GCF_008692635.1 Crocuta crocuta | reverse complement strand
AGCGCACCGGGGGCCGACCAGAAAACCCGGACTGGAGTTTCCTTTCCTTCGCCTCCTACAGACCCTCTGGAAACGCGAAAAGAGGGAAGGCGACGTGCCGGGTCGCTGCGTCGGAACCGGGAGTGGGGGAAGGGAGGCGGGCGCAGGGAAGACCCAGAGAGGATTTCGCCGGCGGTTAAGTAAGGGAAAGGCGCCGAGCCGGCGGCGAAGGGAGAAATGGAGGAGCTCTGGAAGGGGTATGCAAAACCCGGATTGGATTAGACAGAGATGGGAGAAGGGGGGTGGGGGGAAGTAGCTGCGACAGGGCCAAATGCACCCGGGGCACGCAAATTTGGGGCCGGATTCATCCTCGGGAGACGGAGTAATGCGTCATGCCTAATGCAGTGGGAGCAAGCAAGACCTGGCCTAGAATCCCCAGACCCGGGCTCGCAGGGGGCTCCAGGAGGGGGCTGCTTAGCGGCTGAGGCCAAACGGGCTGCCCCAGCCTTTCTGGCGGAGACGTGCAAGGGGGAGGGGCAAAAGGAGGGCTGGACTCTAGCTCCGAGGGATCCGGAGCGCTGGCTGCAACGCAGCCGGCTGGTAAAAGCGGCTTCAGGATCCAGGGGCGAAGCGAAGGGAATGCATTGAGGAGGCCTCTACCCTGGGAGACCAGACCTACAATAAAAGACGAGGGAGGGCCGCAAAGCCTGGACTGGAATTGGCGGGACAGGACAAGACCCCAGAAGATCATGGACAACCGGACAAGGGCTTGGAGCTGATGGGACAGCAGGACCCGGGAGGGGAGCGTTAGGTGGAGGTTGTATCTATAAACGCCTCAAACGTCTTGCTTAGGGAGGGGAGATGGGGTAGGGGGGGGAGGAAAAAATGGAATTTTAGGTTCTCGGCAAGAGCAAAAACCCGGTACGGAATTTCACAGCCCAGCCACTACACTGCAGCTGGGAGACTTGAAGAAGTAGGGCAAGGAACCAGAGGGTTCCTAGGCATCTGGCCGAGTGAGGTGAAGGGCAGGTTTCAGGCCAAAGCTGCAGAGGGAGCCCCGCACCCCCTCTCCAGGGTGGGGAAGGCTGTCCAACCTGGCGTGGATCCCCGGAACCAGACTGTCGCTGCCAAGACCCACAGTGGGGGCTATAAAACCGGGCCCCAGGCCAAAAATAAGCACTTCAGCAGAACAGAGAACTCAGTGCCAGGTTGGAGGGGTGAGGGCTACTGGGAGGTACCGAGAGGTAAGATCCAGTTGGGATCTCAGGAGACTGGACCTAGCAGCCCGGCTGCTGGCTGTTTTCTGAAAGCTGGGTACAACTCAAAGACTTATGGATGGGGAGGAGCAAATCCCTGGCTTGGATCCTCGGGGAAGGGAGTCCATCCAAGCGAGGCCTAAATAGTAAAGGGGCCAGCTTGTGCGAAGGCCAACGTCCCGGCTGAATCTTGGTGGGTCCAGAGTGGGCATATAGTGAGGCGTGGTGAAGTAGGGCAGACAAATCTGGATCTGGATCTGGATTATAGAGGAAGGGAAAGGACTGAGGAAGGAGAGGAGGGCAAACTCCCGTTTCTGTCTCCAGGGAAGAGAATGCACTGCCACCAGAGCTTGTTTCTGCAGAATGGGTGATGAATGGGGTGGAAGTCGCAGTGGGAGGGTTTGGGTGGTTAATACACAAAACGTGGGGCAGAGCTGGATGGGAACTCCCAGGGAGGAAGCCTAAACTGAATATCTGCAAGCAAAGGACGCTGGCCTCTCAGAAGCCCTTCCAGAAAGCACATGGAGAGAGCCGAACATAGGGAAGGAGAAGACACCAGACTTCCAGGCGTGCTGGGTGACCAGGGGCCAAATCCTTGGCAACCTACTGCCCCCTTTAACGGAGAGTGTTAATTTCAGGACGAGGCAGGGATTTTTGTAGTCCAGAACCTGGGGCAAAGCAGGCCCCAAAACTTCCGATGGGGGGGGGCGCGAGGGGAGCCATCTTTGTTCCCCTTGAACTCCCAGGACTCCATGGCTGTAGAGCTCAGGCCTTGAATCTGAGTGGTTAAGCCCAACAACTGGATCTAAGAACAAATGTGAACGAAGCAGAGGTTGGCAGTCGCAGAAAGGATTCTGCGGATCTACTGGGGGGAGGGGAGGAGATGGGAGGGGGTGTCTCACCTCTGCACATCTCAGTTTCTCACTTTGAGATATACTAACAGCACCTGATAGGACCCAAGGAAGGCTTTGGGGTGCTGGGGAGCGGGGGCAGTGCCAGCTTTCTATAACGTGCAGCACAGAGAAAGCTGGGCAGGCACCTCCAGAGCCCTCTGGCTCTGAGCCTCCTCCCACCCCCCCAGTCTCCAGCAATGAGCAGCCCCTCACCTCCCCCAGCAGAGCACCCCTAGGAATCTAAGCATCTGTCTGGGAGGTGAGGTGGTTCTAACTTGCATTCTCCAGGGACTGCCAGAAGGGGTGGTTTTTTTTACTTGTATAAAATGAAAGAGTCGCAGGCTTTAAGGGGCTCCCGGCTCAGTTGGGGGGGGGAGGGGGAAGCCCGGCCGGGACCCCCTCCCAGCCCCTCCTCTCGCTCTCAGCCAGCATCGGTTAGGCAGCCGCCATTCCATCCCAGTCTCCTGGATCTCGCGGGCCAGGGGCTCAGGAGCAAAGGATGGGCAAAGACTGGGGGCGCGAAAGAGCCCTGACGCCCTCCACCACGCCCCCCCCAACTCCTGGGCTGCGCAGCCGCAGTGGAGTCTGCGAGACGGCCCGGCTCCCGGAACCGCCGCGTCCGCGCGAGCGCGCAGTGTCTTGCCCGGGCGCCGCGTGCCTTGTGCGGTCGGTACCGGGCGCCCCGCGCGGCGACTCCCCTCCCGGGGAGGACTCTCAGCTCCGCGCATCCTACCGTGCGCCGCGGTCCTCCTGTGCCCAGCCTGCCCCTCGCCTTGGGTCCCCCCACGTTCCGTGCACCCTGTGCCAGGAAACCTCCACGCCCAGGATGTCCCGCGCCGAGGCCACCTCACCTTCTGATCCTCCTATCTTGGAGACCCTGCTAAGGTGCATGTTAGCACCTCGGGCGTCCCCAGCTTCAGACATGGCTCAACTCACCCCGTGCCCTCTGTCCCTGCCCTGTGCCCTCCTCCTTGTGTTGCATGCATGGCCTTGACGCCCATGTCCGGGTTCGGCCCCCCTCCAGCCTCCCCTGTATCCGGGTGTCCTACCTCAGGCTCCTTAGGTCCTCAGTGCCAGCTTCAGTCCTGAGTGCCAGGCCAAAGCTTGTAACATGAGCAGGGGGGCACGTAGATGCGGGGGGGCACTCGGTAGGTGGGTATGAAACGCATTCTGGATTCAGGAGGACCTGAGTCCAGACCTCCACGGCTCACCAGACGCTCCCCCCCACCCCCACCCCCCCGCTGGACTTTTCTTAGCATCCATTCCATTTTATCATTCGGCTCATAGATTCACTCCTGCCATTTATTCCTCAAACACAGGGCACCCCTTACATGCCCCTAGTGCGGGCATGGGGGTTGCGTTGAGGAAGCCCTGAGGCCCCAAGAACGTGACTCGAAGCCCTCTCGGGGCATTCTGGTTCTGGCGGTAAGATGGCCACAGGAGGCATGGTGGAATCAGCCCCGGAAAGCGGGCAGGGTGCTAGGGAAGTGGACGGCAGCCGGGGCTGAGCCTTGAGGGGTGAGCAGGGGGGTTCTGTGTGCCCCTGGCATCCTCTATCATGCTTTGGGCAATGTTGTAACCCCATCCCATGCTACGCCCTTACTCAAGTGAAAAGCAAGGTAAAGAGGTGTCAGAATTGGGTCAGGAGGCTAGACTTGGGGGCAGAGATGGACTCCAGCTGCCATCTTTGCTGAGAAGATATTTGGCCAGTCAACAAGCATCTATTGAGCCCCTATTGTGTGCCAGGCGCTGTACCAGTTTCTGGTGACAGTGATGAACACGACAGACAAGATGCTCTGTTCTGGGGGCTGTGACATCAGGTGAGGATCAGACAAGATACAGGATGTCAGATGATGAGAAGTGCTGTGAAAAAGATTAAGGAAAGAAGACAGAGGGCATGGTAGTACCTGCAGTTTTTAATGCTGGAGGAAGTCAAGGAAGCCTTCTCTGAGAAGGTGGTATTCGGATAAAGACCTGATGAGGGAGGAGTCATGGGGGAAGGGTGTTCCAGACAGGGGGGACAGCCTGTGCAAAGGTCCTGAGGCAGAAACATGCTAGGTGGTCAAAGGATCGTGAGAGGGCCTATGTGGCTGGATGGAGTGAGTGAGGGGGAAAGAAGGAAGTGAGATGGGGAGGTGATGGGGCAGATGGGGGTGGGCTTTCTGAGGCGGAGGCAATTGAAAGCTGAGGACCCCATCGTGTGTGATCCAAGAACAAACAGCAAGTGCAAAGGCCCTGTGGTTGGAATAAACAGGACTCTTTGAAGAGCACAAGGGCCAGCATGGTGTGCCCACTAGGCACAGCCTCAAAAGCCATGAGGAGGGTCTGGATTGGACTCTCAGTGACAGGGGAGCCAAAGGCGGGCTACAAGCAGAGAGACAGCATCTTCATATTTAAATGTGTAGCAGATTATAGAGGTGGTTCCTCAGTACATACAACGTAGAATTACCATATGACCCAGCAGTTCCACTCCTAAGTGTATACCTAAAAGAAGTGAAAGCAGGTAGTCAAATAGATACTAGCGCACCAATGTTCACAGCACCATTATTCACAAAAGCTGGAAGATGGAAACAACCCAAATGTCCATCAATGAGGGAACAGATAAAATGTTGTATAGCCATGCAAGGGAATACTACTCAGCCAGAAAAAGGAATGAAGTCTTGACACCTGCTACGATGTGGACGGATCTTGAAAACACTCTGCTGAGTTAAAGAAGCCAGACACCAAACACCAGCTCTTGTGTGATTGAATTTATATGAAATATCCAGAACAGAGAAATCTGTGAAGACAGAAGCAGATTAATGGTCGCTAGGGGCTGGGGGGAAGGGGGAGGGGCAGACTGACTGCTATTGGGTACAAGTTTCCTGTTGGGGTGATGGAAATACCTGGAATTAGATAGACGTGGTGGTCGCATAGCATCGTCAGTGTATGAAATGCCACTGAATTGTTCATTTGTAAGGGGTTAGCGGTTAATTTTATGTTATGTGGATTTTCCCTCAGTTAAAACAAAATCGTAGGGGCGGATTTGAGAAGGAGCCAGGAGGCTGGGGAGGTGGCTGCCGCCATCGCGCCAGGTGGGAGTCCACAGAGGCCGGGAACAGGATGCGAAGGCAAAGTGGTCGGATCTGAGGCATAGCCTAGAGGCAGAGCCAATAGAACCCCCTAACCTTTGCACCCAGCATCAGGACCGATGAAAGATCACCTCATGACGCACCACTGAAAACTGTAAACCCCCCTACCCCCCTCACTCCCGAAAAGGACGAGTCCAGGAAGCAGAGGGGCTGCAGCCTGAGCGGCGGGTAGGCAGGAGTAGTGTGGCTGGTGGTTGGTTCCCAGTTAGG
>NW_027527545.1:484322-490846 GCF_008692635.1 Crocuta crocuta | reverse complement strand
GGCCGCCAGGTGAGAAGGCCCCGCCCCTTCCCCCTAGGTGCGCGGGAGGCGCGGCCGCGGGGCCAGGGGAGGAGGGGGAAGAGCGCAGAGCTGGCGGAGGAGCTGGAGGGTGAGGGGACAAAGCGGGAACGGAGGGACAGACCTGAGCTTGTCGGAGGTGGGGGCTGCTGAGAGGAAGGAGAACGCAAGCCCAGGGGAGGTCGAGGGTGTGAGAAGGTGAGGGAGCACGAGTCAGCAGAGAGCCTGGAGGAGGNTAGAGGTGAGGGCAGTGCCTTGGGGACTTGACTGGGGGACATTTGGACGGCGTTTGGGGATGGCCGGGATGGTTGGGGGTGGGCTGACTTGTAGAAGTCAAGGACCCCAGGGAAGGGGCCCTGCGCTTTGCCAGCCTTGGCTGGGATGGACTGGGGAGGGGCGGGCCAGACATCTCGGACCCTGACCCCTTGGACCAGCCTTGGGGAAAGACCTTCTGAGGAGGAACGGTGCCTGTCACGCTCGTCTAGGGGCTCAGCTTGCTTCTGCAGAAGGTAGCAGCCCGGGAAGCGGTTTATCCCCCCCGGACTCGCCTTTATGGCCTGTGCCCCACGGCCAGTATTTACTGTGCGAGGGGCCGGGTGGTGGGCAAATGGCAATGAGTGAGATGCACAGGCGCATTGGCTGGGAGCTGGCAAGGACTTGTCACCGCAAATGTGAGCCTTGGAAGACAGGTGGGGACTGCCGGAGAGGACCCTTGGGAGACCCTCCCCAGCCAGAGGGCTCAGCGAAGGCTGCCCTGGGGAAGCGACCCGTAATCGGACCGCAGGAACCCACCGGCTGAAAACCAGAAGGCCCTGGTCCCTCTGGCGGGTCACGGTGGAGAAGGGGGCCTCCGGATGTGGCCAAGAAAAATGCCAGCACGGTCCAGGTTGCATTGGGGCGACAGGGAGGGACGGGGCCTGAGGTAACCTGGCAAATGTCTGTCAGGTCTAAAGGGATCGCAGGCTCTGTGAGATGGAGAGGAACGGGGAAGGGCGCGGAGAGGGGAGGGGAGGGTCCCATGAAGGTCAAGGCCATGGCCACAGAAAGGCAGAAAGAGATTCCTGGCCTTCCATGGGTCCAGAACAGGTGCCATAAATCCAAATGCGGACCAGGGAACAAAAGCATCGAAGTGAGGCAGGTGTGAGGCAGCGAGGAGGGAGGGCACCCTCCGTTTAAGCCAGCAGCCGCTTGCTACTCCTGAACTCTAGCTGAGTGCTACCATGTGCAAAGTCAGGCTCACAGGGACCAGCATGGATTCCTCAGGAGAAGCCAGAAGTCCGGAGTTTAGTGCAAAATTCCCTGAGCTTTAAGATTTTTTTTTAAGTATATTCATTTTGAGGGAGAGAGAAAAAGAAAGAGAGCACGCACACAAGTGGGGGAGGTGCAGAGAGAGAAAGAGAAGGAGAGACAGAATCCCAAACAGGCTCCGTGCTGTCAGCACAGAGCCCAAAGCGAGGCTCGGATCTCATGAACCGTGAGATCATGACCTGAGCCGAAATCCCAAGTCAGACACTTCACCGACTGAACCACCCAGGCGTCCCCCAAATTCCCTGAGTTTTAATGATCCCAGACTCATCTGCTAAGGAGGAATTGCCCTAACCCAGCATTTCCATTCCTGGGTTTCTTCCCAGTGGGAACATGCATTCATTCCCAGCAAAAGACACATTCATCATCGACCCTGAATACCTCCGGATTCCAGCCAAGTGGCCATTGATTGGCAAATGGAAAAGAATTGTGTACACACACACACACACACACACACACACACACACAGTGGAATATGATACAGCGATGAAAAAGAACAAAGTACAAAGTATAGATACATGGAGAGCCTTGAGCATGATGAGTCTCAAGGCATAATGTCGAGCGAAAGTATAAGACACAATTAGGGTGCACTGCATGCTCCGCTTCTGTGACATTCAAAGACAGACAGAAGTCATCTGCGGAGTTGGGACCCCAAGTTTTGCTTCCCGTAGGCCATGGGCATCTGGGCCCGGAGGGTTCTTTGTGGTGGGAGGTCCGTTCTGCACCGTGGAGGAGTTGAGGCGTGTCCCCGGTGTGTCCCCACTAGATGCCGGTAGCATATCCCCAGTGCAACACATGTCCCTTGTGTGCTGGAGTACAGTCACCTTCAGGTGAGGGCCGCTGGGCAAGTGCTACTTTGGGGTAGGGCCAGTCCCTGAAAAGTGGCCATTAGGGAGCCTCTGAGAGGCTGGAATATTCTGTATTTTGAGCTGGGTGGTGGTGACTAGGATGGAACGTATTTTTAAAAAATTTTATTTCAATGTTTTATTTATTTCTGAGAGAGAGAGAGAGAGAGACAGCATGAGTGGGGGTGGGGGGTGTCAGAGAGAGAGGGAGACACAGAATCTGAAACAGGCTCCAGGCTCTGAGCTGTCAGCACAGAACCCAATGCGGGGCTCAAACCCACGAACCGTGAGATCATGACCTGAGCCGAAGTAGGACGCTTAACTTACTGAGCCACCCAGGCGCCCCATAATGTTTATTTATTTTTGAGAGAGAGAGAGAATGCAGAGAGAGGGAGACAGAGAACCTGAAACTGATGGCACAGAGCCCGACGCAGGGCTCGAACCCACAAATCATCAGATCATGACCTGAGCTGAAGTCAGATGCTCAACCAACCGAGCCACCCAGGCGCCCCTGGAATGTATTTTTAAAATCCTATATTCCCAAGCTATATGCTTAAGGCGTATGTGTTTCACCATAAAAGAGTTAACCCTACAGCATGAGCAACTCTTGGAAACATCAGGCTCAGTGAAAAAAACCAGACACAAAAGGCCACAGATTGTATGAATCCATTTATGAGAAACGTCCAGAATAGGCAAATTCATAGAGACAGAAATTAGATCAGTGGTTGACCGGGGCTGGAGGAGGAGGAATGGAGAGCGACTGATCCTGGGTCCAAGATTTCCTTTGGGGGTGATGAGAATGTTCTGGATCTAGATACTGGTGATAGTTGTGCAACACCTGAATATACAAAAATGCACTGAGTTGTATGCTTTAAAATGGTTACTCTTACGTTGGGTGAATCATACCTTAAAAAGAAATTGCAAGAGGGGCGCCTGGGTGGCTCAGTTGGTAAAAGCGTCTGACTTCGGCTCAGGTCATGATCTCACAGCTTGTGGGTTCGAGCCCCGTGCCGGGCTCTGTGCTGACAGCTCGGAGCCTGGAGCCGGTTTCAGATTCTGTGTCTCCCTCTCTCTCTGACCCTCCCCTGCTCACGCTCGCTCTCTCTCAGAAATAAACATTTTAAAAATTAAAAAAAAAAAATGAAATTATAAGGGAAAAAAACCCCACAAAACAAAATGTTAACTCCCACAGGCTAAAAAGACCCGGCCCTGGGCCAGCTGGCCGTTCTGCATCAGGGGGAAGGGGGGCAGGGAGAATGAGGCATCACTGGCTGGAGAAAGTCAGGGAGAAAGTCAGGGCGGGAGCTGTGGGCATTCTTGGGGAGGGAGAGCTTAAGCGGCTCAGAGGCAAAGAAGTCTGCCTCAGCTCAGGGGAGCGCTCACTCTTAACCCAACCTGTCAGGCCTGGAAAGAAACGGGGCGGCAGGTCAGAGGGCAGCCCGTGGACCGTTGAAGGGAACACACAGTTCTGACATATTAAGGAGAAATGACAACCACTCAGCCCAGCCCCACGCAGAAGGAATGCGCAGTGGTGTTTGCTGGGTGTTCTCTGCAGGGGAGGGGGAAGGGGGGAAGGGGAAGGGCTCACCCCAGCACTCCGGCAGAGCCCACAGAGCAGCAGATTTCCCCAGGGCTCGGCCTGTGCTGGAAACCGAGAGCCGTGCCGTCGGATGACATTTGGGCCTATGCCTCCAGTCCTGGCAGGGAAATGACCCCCTTCCTTCCCCACTGCGGGCCAGGAGGCAAGGGTCTGGTGACCACTGGCTTTAAAAAATCAAATAAGCGAGGGGAAAGGAAAGCTAGCTAGGACTCCAGAAAGCTGTGCAGCTGGACTGCGCCAAAGCGTGGCCCCCACAAGGTACGTCCACCCAGAACCTGTGGACGCGACCTTATTTGGGAAAAGGGTCTTCGCAGAGGGAATTAAGTTAAGATCTTTTGAGGAGACCCTCCTGGATCAGGGTGGGCCCTGAATCCAACGACGAGTGTCCTGAGAAGGGGAGGGGACACAGAGAAGACCACGTGGAGGGCACAAGCCAAGACCCACCAGAAGCTGGGAAGGGCGTGGGAGGATCTTTCCGCTGGAGCCGGAAGGAGGGAGTGCAGCTCTGTGGACTCCTGGAGAGCAGCTTCCGGGCTCCGGAACTGAATCAACGCCTGTTTTAAGCAGCTACTACAGACCCTGGCAGTCAATTCCACAGACACGTATGAAGCCTGTATGAGGGCCCAACGGTACCGTGTGGAAGGCAGACCCAAGAATCGAGCATTCCAATACCTTAGGATCACCCTTCCTGGGCAAGGGTGTCGGGGGTGGTTAGGCGGGGAGGTGGGGGGGTGGCCGGGGAACTCCTTACAGCAGAGGTGATGACACGGACCTGAGCCACAGCCAATAGGGGACAGCAGGTGATATAAACACGCCAAAGAGCCACGCCAAGGCCAACCGCATCAACAATGGCACAGGTAACCCTCAGCTTCTGTGTCCCAGAGACAAAAAGGAGAGATAGGGACTGTGGTGAAGGTTAGCAGTTGTTAATATCGGGGCGCCTGGGGGGCTAAGTCAGCTGGGCGTCCGACTTCAGCTTAGGCCACGATCTCACAGTTTGTAGGTTCAAGCCCCACATCGGGCTCTGTGCCTGCTTCAGGTTCTCTCTCTCTCTCTCTCTCTCAAAAATAAACAAACATTATGGGGCGCCTGGGTGGCTCAGTCAGTTAAGTGTCCAACTTTGGTTCAGGTCATGATCTCACGGTTCTTGGGTTCGAGCCCCATGTCAGGCTCTGTGCTGACAGCTCAGAGGCGGGAGCCTGCTTCAGATTCTGTGTCTCCCTCTCTCTCTGACCCTCCCCTGCTCACGCTCTGTCTCTCTCTATTTCTCAATAATAAATAAATGTTAAAAAAAAAAATTGGGTGATTTAAGCAGAGTTCAAGGGAGGAACTTACCCAGTAGGGACGGCTGTAGGAGTTATACCACACCTCGGGCTCACAAAATTAGGGAGCTCTTAGCATCTCTGAGAGGTGAGGCAAGGGAGTTGTCAGACCCTGGAGACATGACAGGCTATGTGGACGGTGAGAGCCTGTAACCTGTGACAAGGACGCAGCTGGCCCACAGAGGCCATGGGGTAAGGGGGTGAACTCGGGAATAAACAGCCTCCCCACCTCAGGGGTCCTCAGTGGCTGAATCCAGCACAAGCCAGACGACCTGGGAGCCCATTAGTGAAGTCCACAAAGCCCAGTCTCCTGGGACACACCAGGCGGGATGGCGAAGTGAGGAGTATTGCTCCAGGTGGGCACGTGGAAGATTCCAGAACAGGAAGGTTGAGTGATTCCAACCAGGGCAAGTCTGGGTCCAGGGTCCCCTCAACCTCTCACCACGTGAGACCCAGAACCAGCAGACCTGTGCCCTCTCCTCAGGGGGACACGCTAGCTGAGGCCCACCCCACCCCCACCCCCCGCTGGGAAGGTGACATCAGCTTCTCAGAGACTCCAGGAATCCGGATTTTTATGCAACAGTTGCCTGATATTTAAAAGCTAGCAGCTCATTACAATTTTTTAAAAACCTGTACAGGTTCAACAAATCACACGGGTGGGCCGGACTGGGCTCTGGGTGTCAAACCCCGGGGGCCTCAGGCCGTGGACACTGCAGGATCAAAGGCATCCGGGACGCAGGAATCAGGATGTTCAGAGAGGCGGCCGCGCAAAGCACTTTGGGTGACATGGGGCCCACACACGGCCTCATGGGTTTGACTCACAGGTGCCCGGGGTGGGGGCAGGGGCCGCCCGTTGCGGGGGTGAAACTGAACAGGTTCTTTGGGTCTAAACTAGGCAGGGTCACTGGAGCCACGCTAACGGGTTTCAACTTGGAAGGAGAGGAGCCACTGATGGCTTTTAAACAACGAAATGACTCAGCCGTGTCTTGTCTCCCCACCACCCCAAAGCTGGCTTTGGATCGAGCTTTCTTTGGGGGGGAGGGGGTGTGGATCACCGAGCGAAATAAACGAAAGCGCCCCCTTCCGGCGGTGTACTTGCAGCTCGGCGGGGAGGGGTGCGAGGCACCTGGANTCCCCTTCCCCTGGGACCGGCAGCCTGGCCCGGCCTCCTTCTCCCCCGTCACCCCCATCACACCACTGGGAACAAACCCACGGCTGACATGGATTCCTAACTCGGCGCCCAAGCAGGGGGAGAGAGGGGGAGACAAAACACCCATCTGTTCTCTCTCTGATGGAACACGATTCTTCACCCAGTGCTTAAACCCCGCGCTTCTCTTCCCATCCCCTCTCAGCAGCCGCGGTGACGCCCGTATAAATCGCTGCAAATGGGTTTTCCCGCCGGTAGCCGTGTTGTTTTAATAATGGTTCGTTTTC
>NW_027527545.1:476694-484198 GCF_008692635.1 Crocuta crocuta | reverse complement strand
GGACTCAATCTCGGTGTGTGTGCACGCGAGCGTGTGCGCGCCTGCAGGAAGATTCTGGAACATCTTGCTGAGACACCAAGTGACCTGTCTGGTTGAGTGATGCTTGTCTGAGGCCCAATGCATCGCCCCCACCTAGACAAAGGAGTTTGTCGGGAAACTTCCTGGGCATATTTATTGAGCACCTACTATATACCACACCTGAACTCGCTAGGAAGGGACACGGGGTCTCCCAGGTCCTGCCCTTCCCAGGCTCGCATTCCAGAAGCGGGGAGAGCAACAGTAACAACAACTGTGCAAAACTATAGAGTACAATTATGAAAACTATTCACAAGGGAGTATTGGGTGAGACAGGAATGGGTAATAGGATCTTGGTATAACCGAGGCTCCCTGCCCCTCCCCCCACCCTCTCCACGCGCAACTGCAGAAGGGACCCTCAAGCTGAAACTTGAAGGACAGGTGACAAGTTGTAGGAGCGAAGGCCACTAGAGTGGAGAGGCTCCCTAGTCAAACATCTGAGACCTCATCTAGAAATAGGGTCCTTGCCAATGTCATTTGCTAACATGACACGACTCAGTACCATACTAGATCTAGGTGGGCCTTGAATCCAATGACAAGTGTCTTTCTTATTTATTTTTATTTGAGAGAGAACAAAAGGGGGGAGAAGGGCAGAGAGAGAATCAGGCTCCACAGTCAATGGGGAGCCCAATGCGGCGCGCGATCCTATGACCCTGGGATCATCACCTGAGCCGAAATCAAGAGTCAGATGCTCAACCGACTGAGCCACCCAGGGGCCCTGACAAGTGACTTAGTATGATGAGCAGAGGACACACGCAGAAGGCAGAGGTGGAGATAGGACCGATGTGGCCACAAGCCAAAGAATGCCCAGGAATGTCTGTAGCTCCCAGAAGCCAGGAGAGGAGCAAGCGAGACTTCCTGGGGCCTTCAGAGGATGCACACGGCCCTGCTAACAGCTCGGCTTGGGACTTTGGCCTCCAGAGCGGTGAGACAATACACCTCTGATCTTGAGGTCTAGGAAATGAACCCGGTTGGGGTTCCCAGAAGCAACACTCTGATAAACAGCTGGTTTACCTGGGCGGCGATGGCAGGAAGCACTGGTAGGGGAGAGGGGAGGCGAGACAGGGAAGGGGGGGCACCCGGTAAAGAGTGTGCTCGTGGACAGGTCATACAGGGCCATCTCGGGCTTAATCCCTGTGGAGACCGATGGGACACGCACCTCAGAGCTCCGTCATGTGGGGGGTGGGGGAGCTGGGTTGTTTATCCACCAACAACTAGCCTTCACTGGGTGAGGTATGCTAGCAGGGGGAATGGATCTTCCAGAACTTTCGGCCGCCCCCAGGCAAGCCTAGGCTGCCTCTGCAGCGAGAGAGAGCCCCCAGGCCAAGAGGTACAGGTACTGGCAGTATGAGGCCATTGCGTTGATGTGCATGGTGAGAGGCAGCAGCCTCGAAACAGCCTCCAGTGATCCCCGCTCTCGTGTGATCCCTTCTCCTTGGCTGTCCTTGGGACTCCGTGACTTTCTTCTAACCAACAGAATGTGGCAAAGGAGATAGGCTGTCACTTCTGAGATTAAGTTACAAAGAGACTGTGGCTTCCCCTGGAAGCCAGGGCCCTGTTGTGAGCTGAGCTGCCCTGTGAAGAGGTCCACATGGCAAGGAACTGAAGGTGGCCTCCCACCAACAGCCAGGGAGGGGGTGAATCCTGCCAGCCACCAGGGAGCCCGGCAGCAGATTCTCCCCAGTGGAGCCTTCAGATGAGACCACGGCCCTGGCCGCCATCTTGGTTGCAGCTCTGTGAAACACCCTGAGCCCGGATTCCTGACCCACAGAAACGGGGAAGGAATCAGTGTGTATTGTTTTAAGCTACTAGGCTATTTGGGGTAACTTGTGATATGGTGACAAATAACTAGAGACTGAGTGCCACAGGGATGTGGGAAGGGCACACAAACAGTGACTGGTAAACCATCTACTTGGTTGCTTTAGATGCTCATCTCTCTCTCACCCATCCCATCCAGTCCATCAACGATCCCTGTCAACTTCCACTCCCAACCTACCCTGATTCCACATACCTTTCCCCACCTCACAGCTACCAGCTCATGCCAAGCTACCCTCGCCCCTCACTTTCATTAAAGCGAGGGATGCACTCCTCACCGTTAATCTCCATCCAGCTGGCTCTGCACAGTTAGGGAGGGCTTTCTTTTTTCTTTTTTTTTTAATTTTTTTATTTATTTCCAGGAGAGAGAGAGAGGCAGCGTGAGCAGGGGAGGGTCAGAGAGAGAGGGGGAGACACAGACTCTGAAACAGGCTCCAGGCTCTGAGCTGGCAGCACAGATCCCGACGCAGAGCTCGAACCCACGAACTGCGAGATCATGACCTAAGCGAAAGTCGGACGCTTAACCGACTAAGCCACCCAGGCGCCCCTAGGGAGGGCTTTCAAATCGCAGATCAGATGGTGGCATGCAGGAGTGCTCAGTAACGATGGACTGAACTGACGCGTCAGGTCTGGCTGGACTGGATCTCTCCCCTCCATGTCCGCCAGCCCCTTTCCCTTCTGGCACCTGCATGAGGAAGGGACTCATGGGCCGCCTGGGTGGCTCAGCTGGTTAAGTGTGCAACTCTTTTTTAATTTTTTAAATATTTAGAGAGAGAGAGAGAGAGAGAGAGAGAGAGAGACAAAGCATGAGCGGAGGAGGGGCAGAGAGAGAGGGAGACACAGAATCTGAAGCAGGCTCCAGGCTCTGAGCTGGCAGCACAGAGCCCAATGTGGGGCTTGAAGTCACAGACCACGAGATCATGACCTGAGCCAAAGTCAGATACTTAACCAACTGAGCCATCTAGGCGCCCTCTAGTCCCTCTCTTTTAAGCCACTCATAAAATGAACTCAGAATGGATTAAAGATTTTATCCCTGAAATGGCCTTTTGAAGGTAGGATTCATCATTGTCCCATTTTACAGTCAGAGAAACTGAGGCACAGAGCCACAAAGCCACTTGCTTAAAGGCGACTCAGCCAGTCCCAGACAGGGTTGGGATTTGGACCTAGATAAGGTAGTTTTTGTGGGGTGGTTTTTTGTTTTTTTTTTTTTTAGTATTTATTTTTGAGAAACAGAGTGTAAGTGGGGGAGGGGCAGAGAGAGCGAGGGAGACAGAGATTCTGAAGCAGGCTCCAGGCTTTGAGCTGTTAGCACAGAGCCCGATGCAGGGCTTGAACTCATGGACCGCGAGATCATGACCTGAGCCAAAGTCAGACACTTAACCCACCGAGCCACCCAGGTGCCCTCGGACCCAGGCAGTTTTAACACCAGCACCGGGGTCTTCATTGAGATTTAGCTCATATGTCCCATGTGTTAATTCTCTTGCTTTCAACCAGAGGGGCATTGCTAAGTGCCCAGAATCCTATGCCAGTTTGTCCAGAAGGTAGTTTGGTCTTGCACCGTGAAGGGGCCCTTCCCTGCCCTCAGGGGAGTCCCAGCCTAGCTGGCGAGGCAAGGGCATCAATAACCTGAAATCCACAGTAATGACCCCAGCCGCCTCAGTGCGCGCTGAGCACTTGCGATGCATTAATCCTAGGGGGAGATTCCAGGTAGCCTTGGACCCGTGGGGTGCCGCACCCATCGACGGAGGCCCCTCCATGTCCGTGTTAGTGCCCTGGGCCTGCAGAGGGCGCTACAGCACACAAAGGCCAGGAGCGGACCAATGATTTGCTCCAGGTCGCCTGGCTGGAAACTCCAGGGAGACACGCGTCTTGCATCTCTTGCTGCCTTTCAAGGCTCCTGTGTAAGTGTCCTGTGGCTGCCATCGCACAAGTCCACAAACTGGGGGCTTCAAGCAACAGACGGGTCTTGTCTCACAGTCCCAGAGGCCAGAGGTCTGAAATCCGTCCGAGGGGCCACAATCCCTCAGAAGGTTCTAGAGGAGGAGCCTTCCTTGCCCCATCTGGCTTTTGGTGGCTGCCCGCCAGCCTTGGTGTTGCTTAGCTTGTGGACACATCCCTGCAGTCTCTCCCCCGGTCTTCATGTGACATTCTCCCTCCATGTGTCTGTGTCTCGTTTTTTAGAATAAATTTATACTCCACTCATACTGGATAAGACCCCACCCTACTCCAGTATGAGCTCATCTTAACTAAATATATCTGCAATAGCCCCATTTCCAAATAAGGTCACATTCTGAGGTACTAGGGGTCTGGACCACAATATATCTTTTTACTGGGGACAGAATGCACCCCATAACCCTCTTACCTCCTTATAGACAGCCTCTTGGCACCTCTTTCTGGGGTGCACTGGGGCCCAGTTAAATGCATCCACTCCTCCCCCGCTTTTTTTTTTGTGGCAATCCCACACCTCGATCTATATGCTAAATTTAAAACATTAAAATAAAATCTGGGGGCGCCTGGGTGGCTCCAACTTCAGCTCAGGTCATGATCTCGTAGTTCGTGGGTTCGAGCCCCACATGGGGTTCTGTGCTGGGAGCCTGGAGCCTGCTTTGGATTCTGTCTCCCTCTCTCTCTCTCTCTCCGCCCCTCCCCCACTCATGCGCTGGCACTCTCTCTCTTTCGAATAAATAAACATTAAAATTTTTTTAAATAATAAAATAAAATCAGGGGCGCCTAGGTGGCTCAGTTGATTGAGCATCTGACTTCAGCCCAGGACATGATCTCACGGTTTGTGGGTTCAAGCCCCACGTCGGGCTCTGTGCTGACAGCTCGGAGCCTGCTTCACATTTTCTGTCTCCCTCTCTCTGTTCCCGTCCCCTGCTCACACTCTCTCAAAAATACATAAACATTTTTAAAAAATAAATAATAAAAATAAATCAAATAAAATCAATGAACAGCCACACTGCCCTGAGCATTTTTAGAGAGATCCAGAGAAAGTCACTGCCATCGTTTGGGGGTGCGCTGGGCTGCAAGTTATCAAAATGCCTAGCGGCAGCCACTTAAACAAAAAACTTGCTTTCCCCTCACCAATCGGGAGTTGGTACCTGGCGCTGTTGGAGGCCAGCAGCCAGATGGCATCAGAGCCCCCAGCAACCAATTCCTCGGGTCACCTCCATATCCTGCTGGGTCCCTTATGAGACCCTCACCACAGCGGGTTGCTGTTTTATCCCCGCTTTACAGATGAAACAACCAAAGCTCAGATAATAACATGCCTCCCTCTCCGTGAACCCCCAGCGGACAGACTTCTGCTTGGGCCTCATCGGCCAGAAGGGTGCCGCTTGGCCACTTCCAGAAGCAAGGCAGACTGGGAGGTAAGTTTGGCGACACTGCCACTCAACAAGTGGGCACCGTTTGCGATGAAAGAATGCAAGCGTCAGTGTTCGAGGCAATAAAATGTGTCTCCCAAGCACCTTCGACATACTTGCTCTGTTGAATTATTTCTCAACATTAGGAACGGCGGCGTTTATCCCGTGGAATCCTTACCATCTGTGAGGCACATGCTATTAGCATCCCATTTCCCAGCTGAGAAAACGGAGGCTCAGGCAGGTCCAGGAGAACCTTATTTAGTTACACCTGCATCGAATATTTATTGAGCATCTACCGTGTGCCAGGCCATTTGGGCACTGAGGATACAACAGTGAATAAACTCACCACTGTCCCTGAAGACTTAGCCCTCGGGAGGCGCGCAGGGAGAGGGGTGGCCAGAAATAATACAGATCATATTAGTTCTGGAATAACACCTAATGTAGGCCAGCCGCTGCTGTGCGGGCTTTCCATTCACACGTCACTTATTCAGCCCAGTGAGGGAACTGAGACTCAGAGAGGTTAAGTAACCTGCCCGATGTCACACAGCCCGTAACTGTAAAGGCAGGATTTGAACCTAGGCTCTAGAGCCTGTGTGCGGGTAAGTAATATGTCAGGAGATGATAATACAGGTGAGGAGGGCTAAGAAGCTAAGGAAGTTCCTTCTGAGGAGGAGACATATGTAATTATCCTCCTTTGACACATGGGGACATTGAGGCTCCGAACAGTTAACTGAGCTGCCCCGGGGTGGGATGGGGTGACACAGTCAGAAAGAGGTGGGGTCAGGATCTGACCCCAGGTAGCCCGGACTCCATTGCCCAACCACAAGAGAAACGGTGCGGAGCAAATGCCAGCAGGCTTGAGGGCTGCCTGGAGGAGGTGGATGTCACCAGGACTTGAAGGGATTGGAGGAGCCGGGAAGGGAAGGGTAGAGCATGAAGAACCCGACTGAGCTTGGCACCTCAATACGTTCCTGGGGACAGTTCTTCGAGGACAGATTTCCAGGCACAGTCCTGCCTCGGCTGCCCNAGCCCAGCTCTGCTTAAAGGGAAGGCAGACACAGGGGCTTCATTAGCTTCTCGGAGGAGGCCCCAGCAGCCCTGGGGGGATGAAAAGGGCCCGAGAAGGGAGCCATCCTAATTTTGGCAGACCCGGCGGGGGGCACAGGGCCGCAGGAGGCTGGGCAGGCCCCCGTCATTCTTCCAGCTGGATCCGCTTTCAGAGCTTCAAATGCAAAACCCGAGTAAAGGGGGTGGGGGCGCCGGTGGCCTCTGCTCCTCCTTTAATAGACCAAAGGACCCTGGCGGCTTAGCTCTTTTTCCTAATTTAAAGATATTTTCAGGCGTTTGGGAGCTCCCCTATGGTGAAGCAGGAAGGTTGGAATGGAGGGGGTGGGGGGCCTTGAAACTCTCATCCGCAGCTTTCAGTGGAGGAGGGGGAGCCGGCAAGGAAGAGGAGGGACTCAAGGTGGTCTGGGGCCAAGGGCGGGGCCCTTGAGGAATAAGGAGGTCACTGTGTTCTAGGCTGTCTTCTGCCTCAGTTTCCCCTCCCCGGGACCTCTGAGATGCCTCTGCAGAAAATAGAACGGATGCAGATGTAGCCAAACAATGGGCCCTGCTAAGGAAAGGGGGGGGGGCGGCGAGGCTCTTCGGGGTCCACTTTGGAGGCCGTGAGTTCGGCCGTGGTGGGGGTCTTGCCCCGTGCCGACCCCTGGGCAGGGCAGCCGGACCACAAGGGAGGTTGTCAGGAGCTGAAGACGCCAAGCCGAGGGAGGAGGCTGTGCATTTGCCCAGGAGTCCAATGGGGGAGGCGTGTTCCCTGTCAGCTTGGCACATCGGGTGCCGGGGCAGGAACGGGAGCGGGGAGCCAGGCCAAAGGGGTGCAGCCCCCTCCGAGTGGGGGGAAGGGGCTCCTTGGCTCACCTCCGCGGGGAGGGTGCACAGGAACCCGGAGGGGACCCTGGCTAGACGGGACGGTGTAGCCTAGGGACAGCTTGGGCTGGGGGGAGGTCCGTTCCCTTCGGACCAGGCTCCCCTCGCAGCCCTTCTCGCCCCAGGTTTCCTTCCCCTCCTCCCTCCNCATTCTCCCAGCCCCCTCTTCTCTTTCTACCTCTCTCAGTCTCCCTCTCTCTCTCTCTCCCCCTTCTTTCCTTCATCCCGGCCTCTCTTCCCACCTTCCCCAGCAGGAGAGAGGGGCCGCCCTCTCCCCCCTCCAGCCCCCTCCCCGGCCGGCGGCTCGGCTCCGGCCCTCCGCT
>NW_027527545.1:462461-476494 GCF_008692635.1 Crocuta crocuta | reverse complement strand
TCAACAACCAACCAGGGCTTCCCGGCTCTCTGGATCCTGTCCTCTCTCTGAATGGGTCCTGCTGGGAGTACAGGGGCCAGGCTAGGGTGGGACAGCTCGTGACACACTGGGTCCCCTTTCAATTTGCAGCTTGCCATTTGCTTGCCTTGCAGCCCAGAGCACCGAGGCACAGCGATAGAGACAGGTGGCTTCTCTGGGTCTGCAGGCCCCGCCCCCCGGGGCTCCCCACCATCTGGAATCCCCATATCTCTAGGTTTCCTGAGGTCCTGCCACCCCCGACTCGGCATCTTACATAGAATCGAACAGTCAGGCCTGGATTTTCCTGCCCTTTCCCCATTTCCTAGATGTGTGACCTTGGGCAAGTCACTTAACCTCTCTGAGATGCGGTTCCCTCTAAGTCGAGGACGATAACAACCATCTTCAACTAGAACATGAAGCATGATCCTCACAAGTTCAATGTTACGTGAAAGAGAGCAGACAGAAGAGGGCACACGGTAGGGCTCCGGTTATATGAAATTCAAGGACAGGCAAGACGAATCTATGATGACAGAGTCAGACTTCCAGGCTTTGGACTTCCAGGAATGGGCACAAGGGAATTTTCTGGAGGGATGGACATATCCCTTCTTGGTTTGGGTGGTGGATACACAGGGATATACATCCCTAAAAACTCACTGAGCGGAAGCTTGAGATCTGTGCACTTTACCTTATCCGAGTTGGTACTTCATTTAAAAAAGAGAGAGAGAGAGAAGGAAACAGAGAAAAGAAAATGTCCCAGAGACATCACTCACTTCTTCCCATTTCTGTGGTCCCCACCCTAGTCCAGCCCCCATCACCGCTCACCTGGATAATTGTCACTTCTGCCCTGGAGTCCAGCTTCTGCCTTCACTCCCATCAGTCTTTGCAGGGGCCCAGAGGGCTCTTTGAAAGACAAGAAAGTTCATGTTGTCATTCTGTTCAGGCCCTGCTCTCCATCCCGCTGGCTCCTAGGTTCAATGCAAATCCTTCAGTCAGACTCTTCGGGAACCTTCTCCCCGTTGCTTACTGCCCTTAGGTTTCACAGAGACTTCGCACTAGCTGTTCCCCTTCCTAGAACACCCTTCCGCCCAGATCTCACTGTGGCTAACTCTGCTGCCTTCTCCAAGTCCCTGCTCCACGTCACCTCCTCCGTGGGACCTTCCCAACCACCCTCGGTCTCTCTCCCATCTGCCACCTCTCTGGCGCTTCCCATCCCCTGGACCTGCCTTGCGTCTCTGTCTTCATGTGTGCAGTCTGCTTCCCCACTCCCCACTGGAACGCGTCTCTTTTCAGCCCTTGACTCTTGTCCTGAATGTAACCTCCAATATCTGACGTCCATTAGATGTTCAAGTATAGGTTGAATATGTGACTTAAATAAGAATAACTATTGAAGGATATAACTGATGGAAAGACCTTGGCATGTCACAGGCATTCAATAAACCAGGGCTTTTTCATGAAGATGGGACATGCAAATAATCTGCGGTTATTTGCTTTTTTTCTTTTATTTATTTATTGAGAGAGAGAGAGAGCATGAGCAGAGGAGAAGCTGGCGGGGGGGGGGGAGGTGAGAGAATCGCAAGCAGGCTCCTCACTGTCAGCACCGAGCCCAACTCAGGGCTCCAAATCATGAACTAGGAGATCACAATCTGAGCAAAAATCAAGAGTCAGATGCTTAAGCAGCTGAGCCACCCAGGAGACCCTGTGACTCTTTGCTCTTGTGCCCTCTCCCAGTCCAGAACTTGGGGAGATAATTTGGAGTAGGAAATATTCTCCCAAAAGGAAGATATTTGCAACAGATATACCTGACAAAGGATGCATATCCATAATATATAAAGAGCTCCTACAAATCAACAAGGAGAAGACAACCAAATTTATAAAATGATAGAAGACTTGGACGGTTAGCAACGTAGAACAGCAAAATAGTCAATAAGCACACAAAAGGATGCTCAATATCATAAGTCATCAGAGAAAAGCATATACGACCACAGTGAAATATCACAACTGGAATGGCTAAAATGATAACTGATGGTACCAACTGTTGGCAATGATGTGAACCATTGGAACTTTTTTTTCTTTTTTTTCAGTAATCTCTACACCCACTGTGGGGCTCTAACTCATGACCTTGAGATCAAGAATCACATGCTCTCCCGACTGAGCCAGCCAGCCACCCCTGGAACTTTCACACACTGCTGGTGGGAATGTAAATGCTATAGCCACTCTGGAAAACTGTTTGGCACTGTCTCCAAAAATTGCACATGCACCTGCCCAGTGACCCAGCCCTTGCACCCCTGGGTATTTACCCAACAGAGATATAAATTATGTTGATATACAAGAATGTTCATGGCATAACTGCAAACAGCTTAAATATCCAGCAGCAGCAGAAGAAATAAATCGTGGCACAGTCTTACAATGGAATATTACACAACAAGGAAAAACGACAGACTAATAATATTCAGGATGGCAAGGACGATTCCCACAGGTTCAATGTTATGTGAAAGACACCAGACAGAAGAAGGCACGCAGTAGGGTTCCGTTTATGTGAAATTCAAGGACAGGCAAAATGAATCTATGGTGACAGAGTCAGAGGAGAGGATTTGGACTTCCAGGAATGGGCATGAGGGAATTTTCTGGAGGGATGAACATATTCTCTCTTGGTTTGGGTGATGGATACACAAGTATATACTTGCATAAAAATTCATTGAGCTAAAACTTAAGAGCTGTGCACTTTACCTTATCCAAGTAATATCTCAGTCCAAGGTGGGGGGGATGGAAACAGAAAAGAAAATGTCCCCTAGAGTTGGGTATGGTCCATATGCTGTGTGAATCCTGGGAAGTTTCACAATAGTCTTCCAGGGTGAACAAAAGTTGGAAAATTTAAACAGTTGCCCCAGATTCAGGAGGGAAGTTCAAGGGTGGGCGCGCCCCATCCAGTGTCTCTGGGCTGATGAGGGCTCTAGCCTCCTCTGGCGCTGGGGTGTGGGCGGTCTGATCTGAGGGCAAGAAGATGCCTTTGAGGTCTCCTTCCTACCCCTTCATCCCCTCCAGCCCAAGCTGTGGGCCCAGCCAACTCTTGTACCAGAAACTGCGAGTCTGGTTGCTAGGGCAACAGGGCTGCGAAGCCCCCAGGACCCTGCTGCTCTGCCTCATTGCACGGGGAGCTTTTCCCTCCTTTAAAGTGAAATGGGAGTCAGGGGAGGGGGAAACCCCTTCCTCGGATCTTGCGGGAGATACTTCCCCCACCAGCTGTCCCAACCCAATGGTTGATGGTTTACAGGGGAGGATGAAGAAGGGAGTGGTATCTACTTCTTGGGTTTTACCAGCCCTCCTACTACCTTATTTAATTAATTAATTTATTTTTAAAGTTTAGTTCTTTATTTTGAAAGAGAGAGAGAGAGAGGAACAGAGAGAGACAGAGAATCCCAAGGAGTCTCCGCACTGTCAGCACAGCACCCAACGTGGGGCTCCGTCTCACAAACTGTGAGACCATGACCTGAGCTGAGATCCAGGGTCGGACACTTAACCGACTGAGCACCCCACCCCCAGTCCTTTAAAAGCCCAAGGAAACATAGTCTCTCTCTAGCTCTGACTTTTCCTGTTTGTGCATTCATTTCTTTCCATGGGAGAAACGGGTAGGAATGATGGGTAGCAGGAGCATTGCATTTGGAGTCAGAAGCAAAGGAAGGCTGAGGGCCTGGCAGCCTTCCTGTGTGACCTTGACTCATTCTTTAACCTTTCCTGTTCCTCTTTTACAAAACTGAGACAATAATGTTTCCTACTTCATAGCTTACTGTGAGGACTTACATGGATTCACACATGAAAAACGCTTAAAACAACTTCAGGCATACAAGTGTCACTCAATACATCTGTAGTGTGTATGTGCGAGGTCCCATGTCAGTCACTTTCGTGTGTAATAACGTATGTAACCCTCCCAAGCAGCTTTGTGGGATAGCTATTATCATACCCCTTTCAAAGATTGGGTAACTGAGGCTCAAGTGCTCTTGTAGGGAGACCATTCTCCGATCTCCCAGAAATCCTGGACCCTTGAACCACCCCAAGCCCTCAGCTCAGCTGTAAAATGGGCTGGTGGCTCCCTGCTGAGTGTACAGAGAGGGGCTGCCTCTAGCTCCTTTCTTCTTGCTTCCTGTGTGTGTTCAGAGTCATAGCTGCTTCGGGGCTAAGTGTTCCTGTAGATAGTAAGTTGGGAGTGCTTCCTGACCTTGTCCCTTTGTCTATTATGTTCTACAGCGGATGCAGGATATCCTTCCTTGGGGGAAGAAAATCAGATATTACAGACGAACCTTCCCGTCCCCCATCCCAGTTCCCAGAGGACCCACTGTTGTCTGGTGTGTATCCTTAGAAATCTCTTTTTGAGGGGCGCCCGGGTGGCTTAGTCGGTTAAGCGTCAGACTTTCGCTTAGATCATGATCTCGCGGTTCGTGGGTTCGAGCCCCGCGTCGGGCTCTGTGCTTACTGCCAGCTCAGAGCCTGGAGTCTGTTTTGGTCTGTGACTCCCTCTCTCTCTGACCCTCCCCTGCTCACACTGTCTCTCTCTCCCTCTCTCTCTCCTAGAAATAAATAAAACATTAAAAAAAAAAAGAAATCTCTTTTTGAACATTCAGGTAACCTATACCCACCTATGTAAATATAATACTGATTTGCGTGATGTCTTTTTTTATGTTTATTTATTTATTTCAAAAGAGAGGGGGAAGGGCAGAGAGAGGGAGACAGAGAATCGCAAGCAGCCTCTGCGCTATCAGTGCATGGTCAGCACAGAGCTCTATGCGGGGCTCGAACTCCCGAATTGTGACATCCTGACCTGAACCCAAACCAAGCGGCAGAAGCTTAACCGACTGAGCCACCCAGGCACCCCTGATTTGTTTGATGGCTTGATCTGAGTTCCCTCAAAAGCCATGACCCTGAGAGAGGCAAGGGCTTGGGGGCGAGCTGTTGGTCTGGGAGGCGACCCCAGGAAACAGCTCTAGGGGGTTGGGGGAGTGAAAAAGGAAGAGCAGGTTGTGATTTTCAAAGATGTCCCCACTTGGTATTCATAAGCCATAAGGCCCTTTTTACAATATGCTGAGGCTCCTCCCACAAGAGGCGGGGTCTGTGCGCCTCTCCTTGAATCTGGGTGGGGCTTCTGACTGCTCTGACCAATGGAGTATAAAGGAGGTGATTCCGACAGGCTTCAGGGGCTGGGTCACAGAAGGTAGGATGGCTTCCACCCGGTGCTCCCCTCTTTGTTACACTTCCTCCTTCCTCCTCCTCCCCCTCCCCCCCTCAATTCTTGCCCTTGGAACCCAGCCACGTTGTAAGGAAGCCCAGCACACACCTGTGGGCGTTACAAACAGCAGCCCCAGTTAGGTCCTGGGGCACCGCCGGCGCCAGCCAGCAGCCCTGCGAGGAGTGCTGCCTCTCAGACGACCCCCAGCCCCAGCCTTCGAGGCTCCCAGTTGAGGTCTCAGACGTCAAGAAACAGAGACACACTGTTCCCCTTGTGCCCTGTCAGAATTCCTGATTCACAGAAACATGAGAGATCAGCAACGATCACTGTCTTAAGCCCTTGCATTTGGGTGATTTGCTAAGCAGGATTAGACAATTAATACAACAGGGAAGGTAGGAAGCCAGCAGGCTGGGGCATTAACGAGCAAGTGACCCCTGTGGGCACCTGGGGCTCAGTCCTACGGGGGGGACCTCTGGAAAACCCTGGGAGTGGATTGAGCCTCTCAGCCTCGTGCCCCGCCCCCACCCAGGGGCATAGCCCCCAGCTCCCATCCCTGCTTCCATCACTGCCTTGCTGACCCCTAAGAAAATTCCCCCAGGTGGGGATATAGCTGTTTGGGGTGGGATGCTGCAAGGCTATCTGGGGACTGTCCACTAAGGCTTCAGGTGACCCCAGATGGACCAGGGCATCAACCGCAACACTACACACACTTTTTAAAAACATTTAAAACTTCAGGGGCACCTGGGTGGCTCAGTCGGTTAAGCGTCCAACTTCAGCTCAGGTCATGATCTCACGGTTCATGGGTTCAAGCCCTGTGTCGGGCTCTGTGCTGACTGCCAGCTCAGAGCATGGAGCTGGTTTCAGATTCTGTGTCTCCCTCTCTCTCTGACTCTCCCCTGCTAACGCTGTCTCTCTCTCTCTCTCTCAGAAATAAATAAAACATGAAAAAATTAAAAATAAAAATATTTAAAATGTCCATGATATCACACTGCAAGCACACACCGTTCTGAAACTCGGTCTTATCATTGTATTAGTTTCTTGTGGCTGCTGCGACACATCGCCTCAAGCTGGGTGGCTTAAAGCAATAGAAATGTGTTCTCTCGCAGTCACGGAGGTCTGCAAAGTATCACAGAAGGGCCACAGTCCCTCGGAAGGCTCTCGGGGAGGATCCTTCCTTGGCTCTTCCAGCTTCTAGAAGCTTCTGGCATTCCTTGACCTTCTTCCCCGTGTTTCCCCCAGCTCCTTTTCCTTTCTCGTGCAAGGACGCAGTCAGTGGATTTAGGACCCACTCTAAAATCCAGGCTGGTCTCACCTTGAGACCCTTACCTCATCAATTCTGCAAAGACTCTGTTTCCAAAGAAGGCCCTGTCCAAGGTCCTGGAGGGGTTAGGACTTGGGCGTGCTTTTCTTGGGGTGCAGGGGACACAATTCAGCGCCCTACGATCGCAGATTTGGGTGTTTTTTGCACCACTTTTTGGGGTCTTGGTCTCCATAGTCGGGACCATAATTCACTTAGTAATTCATCATTCCCTCTGGCTTTATCTAAGGTTGTTCCTGACTATTTGTGCTTGCCAGCATCCTTGCCTGTACCATGCTCTGCAGGAGGACAAATATTCCTCTAAAAGGGGTTCCCACCAGTAGAAGAGCTGGTTCTGAATTCTAAGTTACGGAGGGTAGGACAAGTGGTCCCATGTGGCCTTCAAGATCGACCCTTCCCCCTCCTCCACCCGCTCAGGGTGCTGGGGGCGGATCGGGCTCTCTAGTCCTCTGGTTTCCCGGCTTTTGCCAACAGGGGGCGCTGGTAGGAGAGGAGGGAGGGACGGCAAGCGGTCAGCTCTGAGCTGGTCTCACCTGACCAGGACCACAGCTCCTAGGGGTGATAACAGCTCCCCAACCTCACAGGACCCTAGGGTCACGTGCTACAGCTTCTCCCATTTTTAAAACAATTTTTAATGTGTATTTATTTTTGAGAGAGAGCGAGCGTGTATGTGAGCAGGGGAGGGACAGGGAGGGAAGGAGACAGAGAATCGGAAGCAGGCTCCAGGCTCCAAGCTGTCAGAAAAGAGCCTGATGTGGGGCTCGAACTCACGAACCGTGAAATCATGACCTGAGCCGAAGTTGGACGCTTAATCACTAAGCCACGCAGGTGCCCCCTCCCATTTCTATAACAGACCTCAAGTCACCCACGTAACAGTCTGCTTCTCAGGGGACCCTAACCACAAAGGGTTTTTCCTCTTACCTAAAGGGTTTTTTAAATTAATTAATTAGTTAATTAATTAAGCTCCCTCTCTCTCTGCCCCTCCTCCGCTCACACTCTATTTTCTTTTTTTTAAATATAATTTATTGTCAAATTGGCTTACATACAACACCCAGTGCTCATCCCAACAGGTGCCCTCCTCAGTGCCCATCACCCATTTTCCCCTCTCCCCCAACCCCCCATCCACCCTCAGTTTGTTCTCTATATTTAGAAGTCTCTTGTGGTTTGTCTCCCTCCCTCACTGTAACTATTTTTTCCTCCTCAAAGGCTTATATTTTAAAATAATTTAAAAATATTTAGCTTTGGGGTGACTCGGTAGCTCAGTAGGCTAAGCGTCCAGTTTCACCTCATNGAGCCTGTTTCAGACTCGTGTGTGTGTGTGTGTGTGTGTGTGTGTGTGTGTGTGTCTGCCTCTCTCCTGCTCACGCTCTGTCTCTCTCTCTCTCAAAAATAAACATTAAAAAAAATTTTTTTAAAGAATAAAAATAGGAGCACCTGGGTGGCTCAGTCCATTGGGTGGCCGACTTCGGCTCAGGTCATGATCTCACGGCTTGTGGGTTCGAGCCCCCCGTCTGGCTCTGTGCTGACAGCTCAGAGCCTGGAGCCTGTTTCGGATTCTGTGTCTCCCTCTCTCTCTGACCCTCCCCTTCTCACGCTGTCTCTCTCTCAGAAATAAATTAAAAACATTTAAAAAAAAGAATAAAAATATTTAGTTTTATTATTGGTGTAACTATCACAAGCAGGAAACACATTCAGAGCACACCGGAAGACAATAGTGTTTTCTCACATTTCCAGCCTCAAGGAAATCACTGTTGATCGTTAGGTGTTTAGTCTTCTAGTCTTTCTTGGGGCAGGAATTTGGGGTCAGACAGAGCCGACCCTGAGTCCCAGCCTGGCCACGACATGCTGTGTGATCTTGGTCAAGTCTCTTAACCTCACTGAGCTTCCGTTTCCTCATCTATAAATGGAGTAATCGACGTACTCGCTTCGTGGGCTTGCTGGGAGGTGCAATGCCCAGGATTGATAGATAGCAGCCCTTTCTACACGTATCAGTGTTACAAGTAGTTCTTCAAATCCCCATTCAGCCGTTGTTCTAGACATATCAGGATCCCAGCTCTGTGCTTTGTGGTCAAAGCAAGTTCTGCTCTCATTTCAACAGTCCTAGAACCTCACAAGGCTGCTAGTAGGTTTCCAGGCTTTTTTTTTTTTTTTTGAGGTCTTAGGTCTGTTTTTTATAGTTTTTCTGCTAGCCCCCTAAAAAATTGAAGTTCATGTTTATCTAGTACTTAGTAGGTAGGAGGCACCGTGTTAGACACCTGATAGACATAACTTTCTGTAACCCTCACAATAACCCATTTTCTAGAAGCTGGAATGAAGGCACAGCTAGTAAGTGGTGGAGATAAGATTTCTTGCCATTCCCTGCCTTCGGTGCTGTTAGTACGTCCGCCTTGAGTCGCTCCCGGCGCCCATGTAACGTAATCAATCTTGTTATTGTGTCAGTGAAGGCACTGTACATAAAAGCCATAGCCATGGGGCGCCTGGGTGGCTCAGTCCGTTAAGCCTCTGACCTTGATTTTGGCGCAGGTCGTGTGATCTCATGGTCCATGAGCCGTGAGATCGAGTCCCGAGTCAGGCTCCCTGCTGACAGCACGTGGAGACTGCTTGGGATTCTCTCTCTGCCCCTCTTCTGCTTGCTCTCTTTCTTGAAATATATATACAAAAAAATTTTTTTAAAAAGAAAGGGGCGCCTGGGTGGCTCAGTCGGTTAAGCATCCGACTTTGGCTCAGGTCATGATCTCACGGTTCGTGGGTTCGAGCCCCACGACGGGCTCTGCGCTGACAGCTAGCTCAGAGCCTGGAGCCTGCTTCGGATTCTGTGTCTCTCTCTCTATATATATATGACCCTTGCTTGCTCACACTGTCTCTCCCTCTCTCTCAGAAATAAATTAAAAAAACATTAAAATTAAAAAAAAATACTTTTTTTAAAAAGCCAGAGCCATCAGTTCAATTCAATTCCACAAAAATATATTGACCACCCACTACATGCCAGGCGTTATGCTTCTCAAGACAAGATTAATGGATCCCTCTCTTTCTGGAGTGTATAGACTGGGTCACATGCTTGCATTGATGCCCGGACTTTGTGCTGTGTGCTTTGGTTCATAGAGCTTCCCCTTGTGTTTGGATACTCCAGGTAGCTAAAGGTGTTGGAATAATGACTGGGGGGCTGTATGTCGGTGTTATTAGTGTTGCTTTACCAACAGTTAAGACCAATTTGGGGGTTGGGGAGTCGAGAAGTTTAGGGGCCCAAGCTCTGGCCCCTCTAATGCCTGGATTTGAATTCCTGCTTCATGATTCCTTGTGGGTGACATTGGACAAGTCCCCTCATCTCCCTATGCCTCAGTTACTCCATCTGCCAAACAGACCTCATGTTAGCAACCTGCCTTCTAGAATCATGGTGAAAAAGCAGGGCGCTCCCTAAAGCTTTAGACAGCTTCCGGCACAAAGCAAGCACTCGGTAAGTGATAGACTATGCGGATGATCTCTCCAGGCCCCCAGGGGAGTAGCCGGAAGGAGGACCCAGATTCTGAACCCTCAGGGCTGGTGGGGAGGTGTAGGAGGGACCCCAGGCTTCCTGGGGCTGCCAAATAGGGTGGAGATGCGGTTGGGGGTTCTGGCCGAGCCCAGCAGGCACGTTAATTACTTCTCAGGGTCATGGGTCTTAAGGAGCCCCTCTGCGGGATCTCACCCGGCCCTCTGTATATTGATCTCATCTAATCTCTCAGCACGCGGGCGGGTCTCTAAATCCTCCTTAACTCGCCTTTCCTGCCCTCTCTGGGCAGAGAGGCCCCAGGCAGGGCTTAGCTCGCAGCAAGGAGGGCTGGGAAGCCAGAGCGCTTTGGGGGACACCTCTGCCCCTCATAACAGAAGATAGACAGCACGGTGTGTACACAGGGGACGTCCCCCGGATGGGGGAGGGGCAGGCTGGCACTTGGTCCCCTCTCCCCGCCAGTACGCGCCCGGACACCGCCCACCGCTCCCCGGGTCCCCAGAATCCACCGTTGTGGCTGCAGACCGGGTAAGCCGCCTCTCCCGGGCAGCCAGCCATGGCGCCCCACTGTCCCCGTTGGGGGCTGGAGGATTTGGGAGCCCATGAAGGGCCCTGCTTTGATGCTCTGTCTTCTTGCAGAAGCCACAGCTGCAGGGAGAGGCCGCCTGGCTGGGCTCTGCTGGGGCGATTCGCGTCTGCTTGTCCCGGGGTTACCAGTGCTTTTCCGGCCAACATCAGGTGATAGGGGGCTCCCTGGGAGGCCTCTGTTCCCACCCTTGAAGTGAGCTCTGGTTGAGGGGTGAGGAACCCTGGGGTTCTGCAGAGATGCCTGGTCGGGGAGAGAAGGTCACAGGAGGCTGGTGGGACACGTGGGGAGCTAGTGCAGGGACGCAGCTTGGTGACATCCATTCAAGCTCTGAAGACAGAGCCGTCTGGGTTTGAATCCACTTTTTTACTGGGAGACCGTGAGCCAGTGACTTTGCCTCTCAGGGCCTGCTTCCTCCCCTGTTACGCGTCACCTCCCCGTTTGGGGTCAAGAGCTGAGTTCATGAAATGGTTCTGAGTGAGTGCTCCTCCCCGGCCAAGAGAAAAGGTTATCAGCCAACAGATACACGAAGAACGATGAGGGGGCGGCAGGTCTGGGGCTGCATGCTGAAGCAGACAGGAGCCCTTGCCCTTGGCCAGGTGGCATGGAGGGCGTGGGCATGAGGTGGGTGTCTGTGGGGGTAGGGGGTGCCTGTTGGAGGGTCCGCACAGCCCCCCACATCACATCTCCCTCCCTGGAGTGCGTGATGGAGCTCGGTGGTCCGGTCTGAGCTCAGGGTCAGGCACGGGTGGGCCTCGGTGGTTGGATGTCCCTGGCACACCCCTGCAGTGCACTTGGGACACATCTGGACCATACCTGGAGTACATCTTCCAGGCTTCCAGCCGCTGGTCCATCCTGGCCCGGCTCAGCCAGCATCAGAGAGGCACTCGGCACCTGCGTGAGGTCTCCTTTCCTGAGAAAACACAAAATCGGGAACATGTAAGGAGCGCTTAGTGTATGCCAGGCACTGCCCCGAGCACTTCACGTTCATCACGGCACTTAACTTTTACAACAACCTGTGAGCTGGAGGCCATCAGTGCTGCTGGCCAAGAATTGTGCTTCCTGCCCACCTGTGGGGAGGGTCACGTGACCACTTCTGACCAATGAATTGTGAGTGGAACTGACACATGTCATTCCCAACTAGAGCGTGTAATTGCCTGTGCGTGATCTTCCAACGCTCTTATTTCCTTCTGCCATGATGGCAAGCAACGTTCCGGAATGTTCCAGAGTGTGTTCCACCAGTGACTATGATAAGGAGCCCTCCCCACAATGGCCCCAAATAGACATGAAGCATGAGTGAGAAATAAACCTGTGGTTTTCAGTTACTCCGATGCTGCGTTTCTTTTTTTCTGCAGCCTAGACTCACCGTCAGAAATTACACCCCACTTTGTACAGTTGAGGAAACTGAGACACAGGTTAAGTCACTTGCCCTCCAGCTAGTAAGTGACAGAGTCAGAGTTAGAATCTGGACAGTCCAGGGGCGCCTGGATGGCTGAGTCAGTTGAGCATCCGACTTCAGCTCAGGTCATGATCTTGCGGTTGGTGGGTTCAAGCCCCGCGTGGGATCTGTGCGGACAGATTCTGCGTCTCCCTCCCTCTCTCTGCCCCTGCTCACACTCTGTTTCTCTCTCTGTCTCAAAAAATAAATAAACATTAAGAAAAATTTTTTTAATAAATAAAAGAAAAAAAGAAAGTTTAGTTCCTGCAGCCCCGCCTGGTCCCCCTCCGGGGCCCAATTCCCCTGAGTCCTAGCAGATCTGGACCCCATTCCCCGGCCCCTCCCACACCCTGTCCACGGGAGCCCCAGCACTCCCGCCAAGGCCGCCTGGAAGAGAAGGAGGTCAAATGTTGCAAAGGAGAAAAGTCCTGAGGCCAGATGGCGGTGGAGCCCTGAGCTGAACTTTCAGAAATGTCTTCTTACCTCTTCACCCCAGGCTGCTTCCTCCCCTCTCCCAGGGTCTCCGAGGTCCCCCGCTGCAGCCCCAGAGAGCCAACACTACAGCGTCCCCTGCCCTCCGAGGCTCTCCGGGAACACGGGCCAGGCGGGGCTCAGGACACCTCCCCGCAAACCTCAGCTCCTCCTGCCCTGAGCGGTTAACTCGACACTTACTCTACATTAAATACCAATTGGGCCAATTTTCTGCTGTAATTAAAACCTCTGCAGACGTGTTCCCTGCTCAGCAGTGATGAGTTTATTAACCTCCAGCTCTGAAGGAATGTGGGGCAGGGAGAAGGACAGGAGAGTGTTTGGCTCCAGGCAGGGGGCGGGCGGCCAGACGGCCGTGTTTGCAGAAGTGTCAGCCTCTGTGTGTTGCCTGTCTCTGGGGATGGAGCCTCAGAAATACCCATCCCAGACTCGTGGACCTGATGCAGCCCCGGCACCATCACGGAGGGTCTTTTGAGAGTTCCAACTTCCCAGACTGCTGACCAGCAGCTTGTCTGGAACCCGGAGACACAGCCTCTTTCAGCTCAGCAATCTGGGCTTCTTTGTCATGCGGCATAACCCAGGCTGTGGTGACTATTACATATTATATTCCCACTTACAGAAGGTGAAACTGAGGCAGCCCAGTTCCCAAGACAGTTCTTGGCAAGGGAGCCCCAGATTCTAGAGAAAGACTCTGAAGGTTGAAGGGGAAGCAGGGCCCGCAGGTTCCCTCATCTGCTGCAAGTGTGAGGTTCAAGGCTGCCAGCCGCAGGGCAGCAGACCTGGGGCAGCTCAAGCCATCAAGGGTCTCTGTTTCATCAGAGAAAACCTGCAGATTGGAACACGAGCGAGCCTCCAAAAGCAACTCTTTTGTTCTTTTGATCAATAGATTTTATTTCTTTTTCCTTTTTATTCTTTTTAAAAATGTATTTATTGGGGCACCTGGGTAGCTCAGTCATTAAGCGTCTGACTTTGGCTGAGGTCATGATCTCACAGTCCGTGGGGTCAATCCCTGCATTGGGCTCTGTGCTGACAGCTCAGAGCCTGGAGCCTGCTTCAGATTCTGTGTCTCCCTCTCTCTCTGCCCCTCCCCTGCTCATGCTCTGTCTCTCTCTCTCAAAAATAAATAAACATTAAAAAATTAAAAATTAAAAAATCTCTCTCTTGAGAGAGCGAGCCAGCAGGGGAGGAGCAGAGAGAGAGAGAGAGAGGAGGAGGAAGAGGGAGAGAATCCCAAGCAGGCTGCACACTGTCCGCGCAAGAGCCCACCGCCGGGTTCTCCCACGAACCGTGAGATCATGATCTGAGCAGAAACCAAGAGTCAGATGCTCAACCAACTGAGCTACCCCAGTGCCCTTGCAGGACAATTACAATCGGACTCTGTGGGTGGGCCAAGGGGCCCCCCAGCTGAGGTCTGGCATCCAGAGGCCCTGGGGACGTCCCCCCTGCCCCCTCCCCCCATGTTCCACGTGACTTTTCGCC
>NW_027527545.1:453754-462325 GCF_008692635.1 Crocuta crocuta | reverse complement strand
CCCGCTCCCTCCCTCTGCAGCTTCTGTCTTTCCTTCTGTTCTCTCTCCCCGGCTCCTCCAACACGCTCCTCCCCAGCTCCTCCCCAGCTCCCCCCCAGCTCCCCGCCACTTCCTTGCCCCAGACGCAGGGATGTGAGAAAGTTCCAGCAGAAACTGCAATCTCCTCTCCTCTCATGTGGCTCCTAGATAAGACAGTAAAAATCCGATTTTCAGCAATTTGCTTCATTTGTGAGCTCTCCCTCGTCTCCCTTTCTCCCCCTGACACCAGCTTAGCAAAATTGCCTGGGCGGAGTGGATATTTTTAACTACTTAGTAGTCAGAAGAGGATCATAAAAAGTTTTGCAGGCAACCGGCCGGCCCGGTGCAGCCAGCTGCTGGTGGCGAGCGCTGGGGGTTAGCCGAGGAGGAGTGGGGGGGTTCGAGGGGCCAAGGCTTCTTGTCTCGCAACAGAAGAGATACCAAAGGGGCTTCCCCAGCACTTCGGGAAGGGGTATCTCCTTCCCCAAACCAGAGGCGGTGGTGGCGGGGACACAGTCAACATTTATTGAGCGCCTTCTGGGTGCCAGGCACACGAGGCTTGCCTTATGTGTACTGAGTCCCCGTCGCGATTGCTGAAGGAAGCATTCTTCTTTTATGGGTATTAGTTAAGGCAAATACGAGGCTGGGTAGCGCCAAGGCCCCCAGGTGGAGGTTCCCTGACCCCATCACTGTCCAAATGGTTGTTATTTTATTTTTTAATGTTTATTTATTTTTGAGAGAGAGACAGAATGTGGGGGGGGTGGGAGGGACAGAGGGAGACGGAGACACAGAATCTGAAGCAGGCTCCAGGCTCTGAGCTGTTTCCACAGAGCCCAACGTGGGTCTTGAACCCACCAATGATGAAATCAGGACCTGAGCTGAAGTCTGTCGCTTAACCGACTGAGCGGCTCAGGTGCCCCCATGAACGGTTGCTATTTGGAACACGCAGCTCCACCATTACCTGAGTTTGACATCACACTCTTGCCATTGAACCCAGGAACCCAGGGGGTGCAGAGAGCAAGGGAAATATCATGGCTTAAAGAACACAGGTCGGGGCGCCTGGGTGGCTCAGTCGGTTAAGCGTCTGACTTCGGCTCAGGTCATGATCTCACGGTTCGTGGGTTCCAGCCCCGCGTCGGGCTCTGTGCTGACAGCTAGCTCAGAGCCTGGGGCCTGTTTCGGATTATGTGTCTCCCTCTCTCTCTGACCCTCCGCTGCTCACGCTGTCTCTCTCTCTCTCAGAAATAAATAAAACACTAAAAAAAAAAAGAACACAGGTAGTTTTACTTTCATTTTTATAAATTATTTGCTTGTTTATTTATTTTGAGAGGCAAAGACAGCGTGCGTGTGGGAGGGCCAGAGAGAGAGACAGAGAGAGGGAATTCTAAGCAGGCTCCACGCTGCCAGCACACAGCCCAATGTAGGGCTCGAACCCACAAAGCCGCGAGATCATGACCTGAGCTGAAACCAAGAGTCGGACGCTTAACGGACTGAGCCCCCCAGGCGTCCCCAGAACACAGGTCCCTTCTGACTCCCACGGCCATAGCCGTCTGGTCTGTGGTCCGCAAAGCCAACCACTCTCCCTAGAGTCGCAGGCTGTCTTCGAGGATCTCACAGATGCCGGGCCATTCAAGCTGTTATAACAGGTGGTAATAGACTGGGTGGCTTGTAAGCAAAAGACATGTACTGCTAGGTTCTGGAATCTGGAAGTCCAAGACCAAGGTGCCGGCAGATTTGGTGCCTGGTGGGGACCTGCTTCCTGGCTCGTGGATGGCTGTCTTCTCAATGGGTCCTCTTATGGTGGAAGGGACGAGAGAGACCTCTGGGGTCTCCTCATAAGGCCAGCGATCCCATTCGTGAGGACTCCATCCTCATGACCTAATCACCCCAAAGACCACCCCGCCCAGTTGTCCCCATACTGAGGATTCGGTTCCAACACCTGAATTTGGAGGAGGACACAGTCTATACCAGCTGGCTACCTAGATGTTTTGTCCGTGCGTGACAAGGGCACCACGTTCCCGGCCTGTCATATGTGAGTCCTCACCAGCTGCCCACCTGCTATATAATGCCAGGTGTTTTAGATGCTGTGACCAGATTGTTAGCTACAATAGCATTTTGGCTGCCGGATCAGAAATCCAACATTTCAGTGGCTCAAACAAGAGATAACTTTTTTTTTTAAATTTTTTTTTTAATGTTTTATTTATTTCTAGGAGAGAGAGAGAGAGAGAGACAGCGTGAGCAGGGGAGGGTCAGAGAGAGGGAGTCACAGACTGAAACAGGCTCCAGGCTCTGAGCTGGCAGTCAGCACAGGGCCCGACGCGGGGCTCGAACCCACGAACCGCGAGATCATGACCTAAGCGAAAGTCGGACGCTTAACCGACTAAGCCACCCAGGCGCCCCAAGAGATAACTTTTTAAGGTTTATTTATTTATCTAAGTAGTCTCTACACCCACTGTGGGGTTTGAACTCACGACCGTGAGATGAAGAGTTGTGTGCTCTCCCAACTGAGTCAGCCCGGTGTCCCGAGAGATAATTTTATTTACTACTTACTTGAGAGTCTGGTTGTAAACGGTCCAGGGCAGAGGTGTTGGCTACATCGCGGTGAGGATGTAGGCACTTTCTGTCTCCCGGTCTGCCACCTCTAGGGTGAGCCACGATGACTCCCCAACATGACCACTTTCCAGCCAGTGGGAGGAGAAAGGTCAGGGGAGGCTCCGCCCCTTCCCCTCAAGGGCAGAGCCCAGAAGGTGCACGTGCAGCTGCTGTTCACCTGCCATTGGTCAGAACAAAGTCACATGGTATAGCCTCAAGGAAGCCTGGGAAATGAAGTCATTTTCCTGGGTGGCCACGTACCCAGGTTTAAAATGGAGATGATTTAGGGCACCTGGGTGGCTCAGTTGGTTAAGCATCTGACTTAATTTTTGACTCAGGTCATGATCTCGTGGTTCGTGAGTTCAAGCCCCACATCGGTCTCTGTGCAGAGCCTGCTTAGGATTCTCTCTCTCCCTCTCTTTCTCCTTTCTCTGCCCCTACCCCGCTTGCACCCTCTCTCTCAAAAAATATAAACTAAAAAAAAAATTTTTTTTAATGGAGATTCTTTATTAATACAAAAGACAAGGAGAATGGAGGGGAGAATGGGATGTGACCACCTAATGGGTACAGGGTTCCCACTGAGAGTGATGAAATAGTTCTGAACTAGACAGTGGTGATGGTTACACTCCGAGAAAAGAGATTATTCAGTTTCAGGAATTCCAAATAAAAGCTGTGCTGTCTAATTAACAATTGGTTTACACCCTATGGGAAATACGTACGACCCCTACCCCTCATGGAGTCCCAAATACTTAGACACTTCACTTCCTGGTTCTTCTTCCTTTCTCCCTTTCACGGGTTTATTTTTGCAGGCTTTGTGATGAGCATGAGTCAAAGAAAAAAGGGAGGAGAGGCTGAAAGTCTCTGTGTCAACTCAGGGGATGTACATTTGTGGCAGTCAGACTTACATGGGCATAGGTGATGCCCAGGTAAAGCTGTAACCTCCCAGTACTCAACCAATGAGGAACCAGGGGAGGGACTTGCCTCCCGGTAAGGCTGTAACCTTCCAGTACTCAGCCAATGAGGAACCAGGGGAGGGACTTGCCTCCCGGTAAGGCCGTAACCTCCCAGTATTCAGCCAATGAGGAACCAGGGGAGGGACTTGCCTCCCGGTAAGGCTGTAACCTCCCAGTACTCAGCCAATGAGGAACCAGGGGAGGGACTTGCACGCTAGGAGATAAATTGTCTGCTGTAACTGCCCGGAGTGTGCCTGTTCATCAGGCGCCTGCTCTAGCAAGAACGTTGATTAAACCCTAGCTTCACTGTGCTCTGAGTCTCCACGTCCTTCCTTTGATTGGGGCAGTGGACTTATTTCTAACATACACAATGCTGTGAATATACTTAATGCCACCAAATTGTATACTTTAACGTAGTTATAATAGGGGTGCCTGGATGGCTCAGTTGGTTAAGCATCTGACTTCGGCTCAGGTCATGATCTCACGGTTCAGTGGGTTCCAGCCCCAAGTCAGGCTCTGTGCTGACAGCTCAGAGCCTGGAGCCTGCTTCAGATTCCGTGTCTCCCTCTCTCTGCTGACCTGCAATCTGTCTCTCTCTCAAAAATAAATAAACGTTAAAATTTTTTAAATAAATAAAATAGTTATAATAGTAAACTTTAGGTTGTATTGTATTTTATCACAATAAAAAAGAATTTACTTACAAGAAAAGAGATATTGGAAGACAGAAGCAGGAACCCAAGGGAAAAGAGAGAGCAAGCCATGCATATGCCAGGGGCACCGATTTTTCCTGAAGGGAGGAAAGGCATATGTAAAGGCCCTGTGCCTGGAACTTCTTGATGTGCTTGAGACACATCGAGGAGGCTGGAGTGAGAGAGGGGACAGTGGTAAGAGATAAGGGCAGGGAGGTGACGGGGCAATAAGCTGTGGGGAGGAGACAGATTGTTTCTGAGTGATGAGAAGCTGCTGGAGCGTTCTGATCATGAAAGTGACCAGGCCCAACTTAGGTTTTGAAGCAATCACTCAAGCTGCTTTACCTTCTGGTGCTCTGAGCACACTAAAGGGCTGAAATTCAGGTTTCCCCAAGCCCAGGCTTCCTGGGGATAGATAGCCCCCGCCTCCCACGGCTCCCACCTGGCCTCCCTCATCCATTCTCCCTTCCCCTCCACAGGCTTTCCCCTTCTCGGTTGGCTGTCGGGAGCAGAGACCAGAAGCTTGAAGTGTGGAGTCAGGGTTGGAACCTCAGTTCCAACACTGAATAGCTCTGTGATCCTATGCTGTAGACTGAATGTGTCATCCTAAAGTTCATGTAATGAAGCCACAATCCTCGATGGGACTGTATTTGGAGATTGAGTCTTTACATGAAGCCATTGGGGGGAAGGGGCATGATCCAGTAGGATTAGTGTCCTTTAAAGAAGAGACTGGAGGGGCGCCTGGGTGGCTCAGTCAGTTATGCTTCCGACTTCGGCTCAGGTCATGATCTCATGGTTCGTGGGTTCGAGACCTGCGTAGGGCTGTGTGCTGACAGCTAGCTCAGAGCCTGGAGCTTGTCTTCAGATTCTGTGTCTCTCTCTCTCTGACCCTCCCCTGCTCATGCTGTCTCTATCTCTCTCTCAAAAAAATAAATAACACATTTTTTTTAAAAAAAGAAGAGACTGGAGAGGGTGTGCATTCTCTCTCTCCCTCTCTCTTTTCCTGCCACATCAGATTCAGTAAGAAGGGAAGGTAGCCGTCTTGAAACCAGGAAGGTTATTGTCACCAGAGTCCAGACCAGCTGACGGCTTGATCTTGGGCTTCCAGTCTCCAGAAACCATGAGAAACAAACTTCTGCTGTTTACTGTGTGCACACATGTGTGTGTGTGCGTGCGCGTGCGCACACACACACACACACACACAATCTCTAGTAGTTTGCTACGGCAGCCCAAGCAGACTAATGTACCTTGTTTGAGGGACTTAACTTCTCCATGCCTCAGTTTCTTCATCACAAAGATGGGCTTATAAATACACCATAGACAAAAGAATAAAAATAAATAAATACACAAATAAATAAATATACCATAGACTATCTTGAGGCTCCAGAAGCAAAGAAAGCATGTGAACAGTGCCTAGCGCCTACACGGCTCTCAACAAATGCCGGAGTATCCATCAGGGCAGGCTTGATGAAGCCAACGCTGCGGGTTCCCCATGACCCTGGCCATCCTGTGCTGCTGGCACCTGCGACTCTCTGCCTGAGGGCTTGTCCTCAGGAGAAAGCAGCTGGGAGTTGGTGCCCCCAGGAGCAGCCTCGCAAATGAAAGACAAAGGTTGGAGGATAAACACCCCAGATCCGTCCTACCTTGGGTGGAACAACGCCGAGGTGTGTTCTTGCAAAGTGTATAAGTGCACAAGCCCACCCTCACGTCTACACCAGCAACAAAGGTAGAGTCCCTAAGACAACCTCAGTTTCAATATTCCCCTAGGACTCCCTGAGAACTCTCATATGCACAATGTTATGGTTCATCCCAGGAAAGGGTACAGATTAAAATCAACCAAGGGAAGAGGCACGTAGGGCAGGGTGCAGGAGACACCAGAAGCGAGCTTCCAGCCGTGCCCTCCCATGGGAGTTGTGTAGCACGTGACAACACTCATGGTGTACTGCCAACCTCGGGTGCTCACTCCAGCCGTGGTGTCCAGAGTTTTTACTGGGTCTGTGTCACACAGACTGGCTGACCATCCGTGGGGCAGACCTCAGTCTCCAGCCCCTCCAGAGGTCAGGCTGACATTGGGTGGCCCAAGTCCCCTACCCCCACCCCATAAATCACCCCGTTGCCACCTAGTGTGACCAAAGGCCCCCACCATCAATCATATTGATAGAAGAGACTGGTTCAAGGTCCCAGGTAATGAAAAACACTCTAACCAAGCAAGACGCTCCAGGGCTTACAGGTCACCTCTCAGGGGCGAAGGACAAAGACTAGACCTTTCTTTGGGTAAGGTTAATCCTTTACTGCACACATCTACAGCGTCTCCCAGAATTCTCCTGCGGGACTGAGCCTCAGTTGCCCACAGCAGTAACCTCAACAATGTGCCCGTTCTTGCCTCCCTCATTTCCTCACTCTCCTTCCTGGGGTCACTTCCCAAAAAAATGATTTGCACTTGCAACCTTGCTTCTAGGCGGAGCCACTGTTGCAGGCTGAATGACGGCCCCCCCAAAGATATTAGTTCCTGTACTCTGGGACCTGGGAATGCGACCTTCTGTGGCAAAAGAGTTTTTACAGATGGGATTAAGTTAAGGCTCTTGAAATAGGAGCTCATCCTAGATCATCCGGGGCGGCCCTAAATGCAATCCTAAGTGTCCTTATAAGAAGGAAGCAGAAGGAGGGGGTTAGGAGATGCTACCCGGCTGGCTTTGAGGATGGAAGAAGGGGGCCCTGAGCCGAGGGACACAGCACCGCCTCTCTTGCAGCCAGAAAAGTCGAGAAACCAGACTCTTCCCTACAGACTCCCAAAGCAGTGGGTTCCTGCTGATACCTTCCTTACGTTCAGTCCAGTGAATCCGATTTCAGACTTCTGACCTCCAGAACTGTAAGGAAAGAAAAGTTTGTGGGAATTTCTTACAGCAGCCATAGACTATTGATACACCGAGATGCGAGGTCATGCGGTGGAAACCCCAACATTTCAGTGACTTAAAAGTTTGTTCCTTGCTCGGGGCGCCTGGGTGGCTTAGTCGGTTAAGCGTCCGACTTTCGCTTAGGTCATGATCTCGCGGTTCGTGGGTTCGAGCCCCGCGTCAGGCTCTGTGCTGACTGCCAGCTCAGAGCCTGGAGCCTGTTTCAGTCTGTGACTCCCTCTCTCTCTGACCCTCCCCTGCTCACGCTGTCTCTCTCTCTCTCTCTCCTAGAAATAAATAAAACATAAAAAAAAAATTAAAAAAAAAAGTTTGTTTCTTGCTCACGTTACATGACCATCTGGACCCGCCTGGGGCCTCTCTTTGGATCATCCTCATAGCAGGATCCAGGCTGAGGAGGCAGCAACTATCTAGTACGTTCTTAGTCACTGCAGCAGAGAAAAGAGAGCAGAGGGTCCGGCATCAGTGATTAAATACGCCAACCTGGCGATGACGTCATCGCTTCTGCTTGCAGCTGATTGGCCAGCCCTCGTCACATGGCTCCAGCCAACCACTGGGGAGCCCTGAAGTGCCACCCATCACGTGCCCAGAAGGTGGAGAGCTGGGAAACGGTAGTGACCCCCAGAACTGGGTATTACTAAAGTAACAGGATGCTGAGATGGACATTTCCATTCAGGCCCCAAATAAGTGGACATGGTGGCCAGTGAGAGGCGCCAGACCACAGTGAAGCTTTCCAAGGTCAGAGGCTCACAGTGGGTTTCATGACTCAGCTTGACCCGGGACTGAAGGGCTTGGGGAAGGCAGGTTTGGAGAGGATTTTATGGGGAGGATTTCTTCCGAGGAGGCTGTGCTGTGAGCTGCGTGCTCTCCCCCTCCCTCCAGAGAAAAGGGACAGAGCAGGGTGCCCCCTCTCTTCAAGCCAGGGAAGGAAGCGTGTCGGCAGCACGTCCTGGAGAAATCTGCTATGGATCCTCTGGCCTCTGGGGACCTCGTGACCTGTGGGTGGCGGAGGAAAGGGGCTGGCGACTGCGCTGGTAGATCAAAATACAGGGTATTTCCAGGAGGGCTTCCTGGAGGAGGTGCTGGGACTTCAACCGCAAGGTTGCAAGGGGGAGAACGTCAGGCTGAGCAGAGAGCATGTCCTAAGGGAGAGGCAGGGGACCGGTGAGAGAGTTCCCCGAAAGCGCATCAGCTGACAGCAGACCCAGTCCCACCAGGAGCGTCTGCCCCCGGGTGTCCTGGGGCTTTCAAACCAAAGGACCTCAAACTTCAACTGCAACAAGAGGAATTTATTCCCTCCCAGTTCTGGAGGCTGAATGTGAAATCCAGGTGTGGGTGCGGGCCAGCCGCCTCTAGGAGGTGCAGGGCGGAACCTTCCCCGGCTTCCTCCAGCTCCAGGGACCCCGG
>NW_027527545.1:440183-453733 GCF_008692635.1 Crocuta crocuta | reverse complement strand
GTGTTGCCCAGTCGTCAACCTTGGGCTTCTCTGTGTCGTTCCGTGTAGAATCCAATTTTAGCAAGAGTCCTACAAACTCCGTGGAGCTAAAGCCTCCCCCTACTCCTGAAGTTTTCTCCTAGTAATTTTCCATCCACTGACCCCCCCACCCGGCTCCTCGGCTGTAAATCAGAAGCGAGCCTGCTTCCACACCGAGATATCTTTCCTCCTATTGCCATAGCTTTTTTAAAAAACAAAATTTATCTTCATCGCTTTAACATTTGTCCAGCTCTGGCTTTCTTTAAGTGTGACAGGAAGGGCTAAGGAGCAAGGGGGGAGGGACGGGCCCCTGCACCACCCCGGGCCCCCAGAACAAGGAGGAGAATAGTGAAGTCTGAACCGCGATCCGCGCTTGGATCTGGACACTCTTGTTCTGAATCGTGCCCAACCTGCCTTCTGACCTCAGGTGACCACAACCGCATCTGTGATCTGAGATGCGTGGAAGTCAGGAAGCTAAGAGCTTATCCAGGGGGCCCTGCCTGCCTGCCCTCCACTCATTTAACAAACACTTATTGAGCAACGGCTGTATGCCAGGGGCGTGGGGAGGCACTGCGGGGCCAGCAGGGAAGAGCAGAAACAAGGAACCTCCTTTGTAGCGCTGACACTTGGGTCGGGGAGCCAGATACGAGCCGACAAACGAGCAAATATGCTTGGTCTAGTCCAGTGAGTGCAAATAAATAAAGCAGTAATCCGGATTTGTGGTGGTTGTGAAGGGGGGGGGAGGGGAGGGTATCAGAGAAGGGCTTCCTGGGGAAGGGACATGTGAGGGGAGACCTGGAGGAGGGGAGAGAGGAGGCTTGCAGATATCTGGGAGGAGACAATCCAGGCGGAGGAAACAGCCTGTGCAAAGGCCCTGAGGCAGGAATGTGCCCAGGGAGTCTGGAGAATAGTGAGAGGGCCCATGTAGTGGGAGGGGAAGAAAGGGAGACAAGGGCAGGGAGGGGGTGGGGGGGGCAGGGCCTCGTGACCTCAGGGAGGGCTTGGGTTTTGCTCTGAGGAAATCGGTAGACACTATGCCCCCCCCCCCAAAGATGTCTATGTTTTAATCCCTAGAATTTGTGACTATATTACCTCTCATTGCAAACAGGACTTTGCAGGTGTAATTATGTTAAGGATTTTCAGACACGGACAGTGTCCTGATTATGGCGGGGGCCCAATCTAATAACACAAACCCTTAAATGCAGAAGGGCGAGGCAGAAAGGGGGTCAGAGAGGTGCCATGTGAGAAGGGCTCTCCTGGCTGGTTTTGAAGAAGGTGGGAGAGGCCACAAGCCAATGACTGCGGCCCACCGCTTCCGCCCACAGCCCAAGGGGGACCTCCATCCTACAGCCACAAGGAACTAAATTCTGCAGCACCCGACGGAGCTCAGGGCTCCTTCCCCAGAGCCTCGCGGTCCGCTGACATCTTACCGCAGTGACACCTACGCCAGACTCCTGACCTCCAGGACCGGAGATGATACATGTGTGCCGTTTACGCAGCTACGTTTGTGGGAATTCGTGATGGCGGCAACGGGAAACTCAGCCAAGGTGGGAGCTCCCAGCGAGATGTGAGCGGAAGAGGAACACACCGGGGCTCGCCTGCGCCCCCTGGGGGCGGAGGCGGGAATAGACCTGGACCAGGTGGCGCCGTGGGGGTGGGGAGAAGTCCAAGGTTTGGAGAGAGAGAGAGAGAAAGGAAGCAAGTCAAGGATGTCACGAGCTTCTGACCTTGGTTCCTAGAGCCCCCAGTCCTCTCCAGCCCCCTGCTCCACCACCCCTCCCTCCCTCCCGCGTCCCCTCTGACGGTTCAGGTGGAGGCCACAGGCCACGTGCTGCCCTCTCGGGCCTTGGCTGTGCCCTGTGGCCTCTCACTCATGACGTTTGCCTCTCTGTTCTCAACACAGGAAGTCAGATGAGGCTGGAGATGGGCTGCCAGGCCCTGACCCCCAAAGGACTCCTCCCTCCCATCCGAGCCCAGACTAACCGGCTCCCATTTTGCCCCTGGTCTGCACCTCTCTCTCTCTGTCTCTCTCTGGAATTTTCGTTCTCTGTAGGGTAACCAAATTAGCCCGTCTCTGCCTCTCGCCAGGGACCGCCTGCCTCAGCGCTGCGTGGGCTGGAAGGGCCAGGGTCACAGTGCCAGTGATTAAACCATCAATCACCCGCCAATGCTGGCTCCCCCTCACCTGGGACCCTCTGCTGTCAGCGAGCCCCGGGGGCGAGCAGCAACTCAAAAACAGGCCTGGAGGCCCCCCGGACCTTTTAAGGTGCGGCCTCGGGAGAAATTCCCAGGTCCTTGCTCACCTGGATGCAGCAAGCCATCCTGGGTTCAAATCCACGGCCGCCTCTTGCTCACTTGGCCCAGCCACTTCGTCGGTCCATGCCTCAGTTTCCCCACCCGGAAAATAGAGATACTGACATTTTTGCTGTCACTGGGGATTACATCGCTGGATATGGTAGCATCTAGCACATAATAAATACTGTCTAGGATTTGCTACTGTGACTACTGCCCTTGCCTCTGGTATACATTGGGGATCATCAACTGTTGATAGAAATCCAAGACTTTTGGCTTGGGGGTGTGTGTGGTCATGGGGATCATGCCTATGCCATCGTCCAGTGGTGCCTCATCCAAGTCAGAACTGGGGGGGAAAGAAGGCTCTAGCGGAACCTTAACTACGGCTGAGCAACCCGCATTTAGCGTTACTCATTTCAGGTAACAAGGCCCAGTGCTGTGCCCTGGCTGTTCCCTCTGCCTGGAATGCTCTTCCCCCACTTACCGCGAGACTCCTCTTTGGCTGCTTCAGAGCTTTGTTCACATGTCACCTCCTCGGTGAGGACACCCAGTTAAAACCGCTCACGGGGCCCCTGGCTGCCCCACCCACCACCCTGATGTCCCATAGGCTGTGTTTGAGGGGTCTGTCTGACCACCCCCACTGGAGTGGCAGCCCTAGGGCAGGGGTGTATCCATCGCCCAGGACGACACCAAGCAGGAAATAAACACGCAGTGAATACTCGTTGAGTGAATGAGTGAATGAATGAATGCATTCCAGGGCTGCTCAGGAATTGGACAGCTTGTCAGCTATCCTGGCCGTTCTGGGAGTAAATGGGGTGTGATCAGTCTTGTGCAGGGACCCAGCTGTGGTCTTCTATGGTCTTATGTGGATCTTCCCCTCCCTCCCTCCCTCCCTCCCTTCCTTCTTCCCCCTCCCCCCTCTTGCATGCTTTCTTTCTTTAAAAAAATTTTTTTAATGTTTTATTTATTTCTAGGAGAGAGAGAGAGACAGCATGAGCAGGGGGAGGGGCAGAGAGAGAGGGAGACACAGAATCGGAAACAGGCTCCAGGCTCTGAGCTGTCAGCACAGAGCCTGACGCGGGGCTCGAACCCACGAACCGTGAGATCATGACCTAAGCGAAAGTCAGACGCTTAACCGACTAAGTCACCCAGGCGCCCTAAAAAAACTTTTGTAAGGTTTACTTTATTTCTGAGAGAGAGAGAGTGAGAGAGACAAAGCACAATCAGGGAAGAGGCAGAGAAGGAGGGAGACACAGAATCCGAAGCAGGCTCCGGATTCTGACAGCTCAGAGCCTGACGCGCACAGAGCCCAAAGCGGGGCTGGAACTCACAAACCGTGAGATCGTGACCTGAGCTGAAGTCAGACACTCAACCGACTGAGCCCCCCAGGCGCCCCTTTCTTTCTTTCTTGAGGTGAAATTCACCTGACACAAAATCAACCATGTTGAAGTATACACTTCAGGGAACATTTAGCACCTTCGCAGTGTTCGTCAGCCACCACTCCTACCTCATTCCAGAACATCCCCGTCACCCCAAAAGGAAACTGGTATGCATTAAGTCACCCCCCAGTTTCCCTTTTCCTCCCAGACCCTGGCTATCACCCATCTGCTTTCTGTCTCTAGGGATTTACTTATTCTGGACATTTCGTGTAAATGGAATCATTGAATATGTGATCTATTGTGTCTGGTGTCTTTCACTGGGTATAACGTTTTCAAGTTTCATCCACATTGTAGCGCATGTCAGTTTCAGGACTCCTTTTTACGGCAGAATCATACTCCAGTGGATGGATGGACCACATTCGTTTATCCATTCCTCTAGTGATGGACATTTGGGTTGTTTGCACCTTTATTGTGGATCCTTAAAAGGCACCCTTTCTTCTGCGCAGATGAAGAGCGTGGTGAGGGGGAAGAGATGCTATCAGCCCTTGCTCTGGCTTCTTTCTAACATTCTTGTGCAATGAGCAACCTGCACAACTGTTCATGGCAGCCCCGAAGGTATGTTGCATATCCTGACCAGCTCAAAGACCAAAGAACAGGAGCTGCACCTCCTCACCTAGGCTTTCAGACTGCCAGCCTCTACAGCACGCTTACTGCTGCGGAAAATCTGCCAGGGGTTTGGGCCACTCTGGCTGGTGCTCCTGTGGCCCCTAGCTGTGGCCGCCCTTGCCTCTCCAGACCCCGGGACCCTCCGGCTGTCTCTGCACACTCTCCACCCAGCCCGGAGCCCCACACCCACCTGCTTCTCCCAACCCTCTCCCTGTGTCTCCGCCACAGTGGCTATTTTTATTTTCCCTTCTTATTAAATTTCCAACTTCTGCAAACACCATGGCCCCTGCCTCGCCGCACCCCCCCACCCTTTCCCTTCGAGCGGATTTGATTCACTTGCGGTTTTATNTAACAGATTAAAAAAAAAAAACCCGCAGCTGCCACCACACTGTGCCTTCTCTGCTTTCTTGGAGGTTTAGAGAAGCTAGAGGGAGGAAAACCGAGTTGCGGGTTCCCTCTGGGGATTTAAATCCACCCTCTTCCCCGCACCCCAGGATGTGTAGCCCTTTCCATGTGTAGCCAAGGGGAAAGGGGGAGGGGCTGGGCGGTGTGGCAGCGCCCTTTCCTGAGTTTGACGGATAATTTGAGGGGTGTCGGGCCTGCGCGAAGCCCCAGCCAGCACCCTGTCCCGAGGTGGAATTGGAAATTAACAAAAATAAAATCCATAGGGCGGCCCTGCCCCCGCGGACACCGGGAAGGGAGCTCGCGGCGGCCCAGGTGGGCCCCGGAAGTGGGGGCTTGGATTAGGAAGTCCAGACACCAGAGCTGGGGCTGCCTCCACCCATTCTCCTTTTGGATCCCCGGCGGAAGTGGGGGGGCCTGGAAGGCTCCAGGCTCCCCGACACCACCTACCCCTGGCAGGGCTCTCTTAGCTTTTTCTCCCCAGGAGATTCTGATCCCCGGCTCCGCCCTCCACCCTCTGTCTCCCAGAGCTGAGAGCAAATTGCTTCTTCATACCCTGGGGGTGTTTTTCCCCCAAAAATTCTTTGTGGCAGTCACTATGGAAACCAAGAACCCAGCTGCACTTTATTTCCTGGGGATCCAGGATGGGGGGTGGGGAAGTAGGTTCAACTGGGACCTTCCTACCCTCTTCCTTCCCCTTCTTCTGGTCCTCCTCCCCCACTGGGCCTGGTCCAGGCTTGGTCCACAAGAGATTAGGCTGCCTGTCTGGGTGCCCATCGTGGCTTGCTGGGCTGGCTCCCCACTGGGTCCCTCATCCATTTGAGGAAGGTTCTTCATTTCCTCAGAGTGTGAAGGTTAAAGGATGCCCTGGATCCCAGTGGAATCCCTTTGCCCTTCTTTGTCTCTTCCCTCTTCCTCTCAGCTCCCATAACTGGGGCAGGCTGGTATGGTTGGGCAGGTTGGACACTGCACAAGGGAGTACAGCATGCGCTCAAGCCATGCTCTGAGTGCCCATTTCTCCTTTGCTCAGGGATGAACTTCTGTCCCACCGTAACTGACACCAACCCTCAGTTCACTATTAAGAGAGCCAATTATTTCAATAACAAATTTCAGTTCCAGTCATGCCCCAAAGCAGAGGAGGAAAGCAAGCCTTGTCAGAAATTTGAGGTTCTGAACAACACAAGCTACAGATCCTTTGGGACCTTAAGAGAGCAAACCTGGGCAGGAAGGATTCTAGAGGGGCTGGAGCTGGAGTCCAAGACTATAGGATGCCTTGGGAGGTCCAGGGAGGGACAGGGAGTGATTCTCCAAAGTCCCAAAGAAGTAATGCAGCAGGTGAAGATCGACTGCCAGATGCCCTAACCGTCTACACTCCGTGCCTCGGCACCGAGTAGCTCTTGCCATCAGGGGGTGGAGCCTATTCCTGCACCCCTTGAATCGGGGCTGGTCCTGTGCCCAACTATGGCCAGAGCAGTTCTGAATCTGGGTCCCGGGTGATGCTGCGCGTTCCCGCACACGGGAAGCTTTGCGTCTGTCACCTGGCTAAAGCCCGGGCTTGTCAGTGGTCCCAGCTGAGGCCATGCTAGACCAACCTATGGCCGGCCGAGCCCCCAGCATGTGACAGAGCCCAGCTGGGGTGAATGAAGAGTGTCCCCCAGACCCAAAGACTCCTGAATGAGCCCAGCCAGAGGAAATGTCTAGTTGATCCATAGACTGTGAGCCATAATTAAGGCTGATAGTCTAAGCCACTGGACTGGGGGCTTGTTTGTTACACGGCATAATGCGCTATAGGTAACTGACTAGTGCGCAGGGGCATCCAGCATACCTTGCCCCTCCCCACGGAAGAACTGGACTCAAATCTTGCGGGCCAGATTCGGCTACCATCTCCTTCCTTTCCCTACAAATTCTAACCTGTTCCATCCATTCTTGATCTCCAGCCACAGCGCCTCCTGCTCCCTCTCTCACTTCCATTCAGTTACCTCAGACGATCCGCACACTCTCCAAGCTTGTACCCACCTCCGGGCCTTTGCACCTATGGCTCCCCTGCCTGGAGCCATCTTCCCCCAGATCTTCGCATGGGTCCCTCCCTCACCTCATTGTGTCCCTGCTCACACATCCCCTCCTTTAAGAGGCCGCCGCTATCTCAGACAGGCCGCCCTCCGGCCCCTCATCAGCTCCTTCCTCTAATTTTTTGGGTCGTTCCTCCCGGCACTTACCACTACTTGAAACGGCCTCCTTCCTCCCTCATCTCACTTCCCTTTGCCCCTCCTAGTGCTTCTTGGAGCCACTTCCCCAATAAACTTGCTTTCAGATCTAGGGTCTGTCTCTGGAAGGAGTCCAATCTGAGACAGCTAGAGAAGGTTCCAGATTTGGGGCAAGGACACTCAGGGGTGCGAGGTAATTCTGCTGCCCCCCTCAAGAGCCACCTCCTGTCCTGCTGGGCCACGCTGAGAGATGCTAAAGTTGACTCAGGGCTTCAGATGGGGGGGGCAAAAGAACCTTCCAGAAATTTACTCCTCATCCGCCTTTCCCCTCATGAATTCCCCCATCCATGGATGAGTGTGTCCCAGATCCACGATTTCATTACCAGTTGCAAAATAGTGCTATTCCCAGTCTATCAGGGCATTTTCTCATTTATACATCTGTCTTCCCTGCCAGGCTGGGAAGTTCCTGATGCCAGAGACGGAGCTACTTCAGTACCAAGGAAACATCAGCTAGAAGTACTTGAATTCTGGAGATGGAAACCACTGGGGAAAAAAATCGCACAAGCAGGTATTTGTTTTCCGGGGCAAAGGAACCCGGCACCCCTCCCCCTGCTTCTGGGATCAAAGACAGCCTGACTCCAGGGCTGGCCCAAGACAGTGGCCCCACTCTCTGCCCACCTCCGTCCCCTCCATCATCCGATGGGTTGATGGGTTTGGGAATCGCTGGGGGCTTCGGGGAGAAGAAAGATCATCTGTCCATAGGCATCAACATCGCTTTCCTTTAAAAAAAATTTTTTTTTTATTTTAAACCTTCCCACAATTCAAATGTTTCTCTTATTATCTTCTGCCGAGGGAAAAAATTAATAACACGGCGCAATATAAAACACTAAATTAAAGGCATTTTGGAACCAGCAATTATTTCATAAGCTTCTCTTTTATTGCCGCGCTAATGTGCCTAATTGCTGTCTTAATGAGGACATTAATTTCTAGCTAATGTGATGTTATTATAGAAATTGCAGTCAATCTCTTAAAAAGGGGAAAGTGCTAGAAGCTGTCCCACGAGGCAGGGCTTCTGGTCACCCTGGGGCTGAGAGGCAAACGAGAGGGGAGGAGACGGGCGGCAACTGGGAGTCAGGGAAGGGGGGTGATGGGGGTGTCTCCAGGTCGTGGGTAGCCTTGGGGGGGGCCCCGGTCAGAGAACCAGCTGGTGCCCCAGGAGATGAGATGCAAGAGGGGAAAGTGTTAGCACAAGTGTAAGACTTAACATGGGTGACAAGCGCTGTTGGAGGGTCTTATATCTTTTTAAAAAATATTTTAATGTTTATTTATTTTTGACAGACAATGAGAGAGAGAGTGAGGCGGAGCGCAAGTAGGGGAGGGGCAGAGAGAGAGAGGGAGACACAGAATCTGAAGCAGATTTCAGGCTCTGAGCTGTCAGCACAGAGCCCGACCCGGGGCTCAAACCCACAAACCGTGAGATCATGACCTGAGCCAAAGTCAGACGCTCAACCGACTGAGCCCTGAGTATTTATTTACTATTATTTTTTGAATATTTATTTTTGAGGGCGGTGGGGGAGGGGCAGAGAGAGAGGGAGCCGGAGAATCCGAAGCCGATTCCTCGTTGTCAGCGCAGAGCCGGACGTGGGGCTCAAACTCACGAACCATGAGGTCATGACCCGAGCCAAAATCAGATGCTTAATGCACTGAGCCACCCAGGCGCCCTTAGATCTAGAACATTTAGACCCACACTCGACAGAAGCAGGTCAGGATGATGAGGAGAGGGTGTGAGGGCAAAGCAGCCCAAGTTGTCACCTCAGTGTCCCCTGAAGTTCAGTCACTTGCTTCCGTCTTTTGCACATCACCTTGCCAAGCACACAGCCCCACAGACTGGCCCGGTAAAAACACAACAAACCACTTTTAAATTCTGACAGCTACTTACGTGAAGCAAAAGGAGAAGCCCCCTGAGGCCTGTATCCCACTCTCCAGCCCCCCCCCCTCCGCCCCAGAAAACCAAAACAACATCAATAACACGACAACCACAAAACAGAAGGGACCTGATTCGCTGCAGTTCAAGCCTTTGCCGGTGTGGTTGCTGGGGATACACACAGAGTTCCCGGGCGCCATGGCAGAGATGCTCCCCTTCACGCTTCTTTCACTTTATTTACAAAACTGACTACTTCGTGTTAAACTTAAACCAAGTCGCTCACAAAGGAGAGTTCTCTCATACTTACATGGAAATTTGCAGATGTGGAGGCTGGCACGTCTGAAATCTGCAGTGTAGCCCAGAAGACAGGAGACCCAGGGAAGTGTTGCAGTTTGAGTCCAAAGGCAGTCTGCAGGCAGAACTCCTGGCTCAGGGAACATCAGTCTTTATTTTCTTAAGGCCTTCAACTGATTGGATAAGGCCCACCCACATAATGGAGGGTAATCTCTTCTCTCCAAGCCCACTGGTTTAAATGTTAATCTCACCCAAAGAGAGGTCTTTCTCAGAAACTTCCCAAATAATATTTGACTAAATATCTGGGCACCATGGCCCAGCCAAGTTGATATAAAGTCCAACCATCACATCTCAGCTCCAAATTCTTGCTTTCTATTACAGGAAAGGAAGTGTGGTTGGTGCTATTTCCAAGTCCCCTTGGCCCAGATACCCCTGCGTCTCTCTACCTGAGGCTTTTTACAAGCAAGCGTGGGGGGAGGGGCTGCAGGCCCAAAGTGCTGGGAGGGGACACTCCCAGAAGTGACTGTCATCAACAAAAGACAGAATTTTGGAGGATCAATACCCCAGCTCCCTCCCTCTCTGGAATAGGACTCTGAAGTTATATGCTCTCTTCTGCCCCTGGAGGTCCCCAGCAGAACTGCATCCCACTTATCATATTGGGATGGGGCTCAATGACAATGACACACCCCCTGTACTGGCTGGCTGCCCCCCCCCCCACGCCCCAATCTGTTTTTCTTAGAATCACTTTGGAGTTTAAACTTCCTGCATCTAAATCCCTGTCCCAGGGTCTGCTCTGGGGAAACCCAGCCTGTGGAATTCCCTCTTTAACTTCTTTCTCATCCCTAGGCAACAAAATATGGGTGGGTAGGAGACTGAGTGGAATTTCTTTTCCCTTAAAGGTAATACACATTCATGATTAAATGAATGCGGCCCCTGTCAGAGGGAGAGCGTGCTGGGTTGAGTCTCTCTCTGCGCTGATCTTCCCTTGGCCTCAATATGGTCCTGCTAAGATCTGCCCGGTGTATCCACTCTGATGTTTCGTATTCACTCTCCAACATCTGCACGAACATCCTCTTTGCCTTTCACAAATGGGGGATCGTCGCAGACGCATTGTTCCACAATTGCTTTTTCTCCAGTTAATTATATGGCTCGGACACCCTCCCCAAATGGGCACATCCAGGCCCGCCTCATTCTGCTTAATGACTGCAGAGTATTGGAAGTTGTGCTTTCAGAGAAAGAAAGGATTTATCTGGAAGGCCCCGACTGGGAGTCCCAGGCCTGAGCTAATGAGACGGAAGACCACACTCCAATTCCTCTCCCATCTCTTCCAGCTCCTCTGTGCCTTGGGGATCCACAGGGACACGGCGTCTGGCCACCCCACCTGAGCGGGACTCGGCCACACCCGCGCCTGGGCCTGGGTCAGGGTGAGTTTGAGGTTCCTGCTCCAGCGATCAACCATCCATGCAGACAAAAAAGCCAAACCAAACCTCCCAGCCAAGTGCCCGCTCTGCGGGGTTCCACGCGGTGGCCACTTGACGTCTCCTTGTGGCCTTGAACACGCCTGACCCTCAACAATCTGAGAAGAGGCCGGGGCCAATCCATTTCCAGGGTGGGTGGGCAGGTGCTTCAGAAGGTGGGCTCTGATTGGTCCAAATCTGACGGGCGTTCCCTTTCCTTCACTGATGATTGGCTGGGGCGTATCCGCTGAAACTGCCAGCATCCTGCCATACCCGCCCAGGACTGGCTGTTCCAGCCCGTGGGCGGGACAAAGTTAGGGCTTGATGCCTGTTCTTGCAAATAAAGTTTGTTTGTTTATGTACCTTCTCGGGTTGCTCTTTATCGCTAGAAGGACGGAGTTGACTAACTGCAAAAAAGTCCATCCAATCTGAAAAGCTAAAAATACTTCTAGCTGGACCTTTACAGAGTTTGCCGCCCCCTGGGCAAGTGTGTGCGTTCTTAATTACCTGCAGCTCACTACCGGGGGTTAGAACAGCCTGATCCACACGTGGGACAGGGCGGAAGTGGCCCTAGGAGCAGCCCTCCATCTATGATAGATGGGATCTGGGGGATGCATTTGCAGGTCCCTCTCTACTCGGGTGCGACATCTCAGAGGTATGCGTCCACACAGCGTACCCCAGCGGGATTGAACCCCAGTTGCCCTTGGCAATGACTGCCTATTTACACCTTGCATTGACTAACCTCCTTTCCCTGTCATTACTCTTCCCTCCACCAGTGTTTCCCGGATTTACTTCTCAGATAAACTGCTTGAACTCAAACGGCCTCCGAGTGTACCTCTGGAGGACCCCAAACCCAGACATCACATGACAGATTTTGGGTTAGGGAAGACCAGGAAAAGGGCTCCTTCCTCTCGAAAAGAGACACGTTTAAGAGATGGTCTTTTCTTCTGCTGGAATCTGCCATTTCTGCACGTGACACCGGGAGTTTTGGAAGCTGACTTCAGACCATGAAGAGAGCCAGCCTTAGGACAAAGTTAAGATGCAGGGAGGGGAGAAAGACTCTGAATCGATGACATCATCGGGCCACTGAATTAATCAACCCAGGAACTGCCCTGACTCTGAACTTACTGTTTCATAAGAGGGTGACTATTATTATTATTTAAGTTGGCTTTAGTGGGGCTTTTCTCCTTCCTTTCTTTTTTAAAAAATTTTTTTATTTAAAAAAATTCTTAATGTTTTATTTATTTCTGAGAGAGAGAGAGAGAGAGAGAGAGACCGTGAGCATGGAGGGTCAGAGAGAGAGGGAGATACAGGTCCAGGTCCTGCAACAAGGTCCAGGCTCTGAGCTAGCTATCAGCACAGAGCCTGATGCGGGGCTCAAACTCACGAACCTTGAGATCATGACCTGAACCGAAGTCGGATGCTCAACCAACTGAGCCACCCAGGCACCCAATCTCCTTCCTTTCTGATAGATGGAAAGACCCAGAGTGGGAGGGAGATGACCAGCCTAATGGAGTAAACACTGGGCTCACCCTGGGGTGAGGTCAGAGGTGAAATCTTTGCAGCAGCCAGAACTTTTTTGTCTGCACACAAGAAAGCCCTTAATTGCCATAACTTACTTAAAAAGAAAAGACATTTGGATCATACAATTGGAAAAGTACAACAGCAGTAAAGCTTCAGGCATGGCTGGATCCAGGTGCTCAATGATGTCACCAGGAGTCTGGTTCTGTCCATTTCCTAATTCAGATTTCCTTTATGTTAGCTTCTCTCTCAGGCCAGCTCTTGACAAATAGTGGTGAGATGGTCCCATGCATTCCTGACTTACATCTCCACAACTTAGCAACCCTGACAGACAGAAAATACCTCTTTCTCAACAATTGCAGCGGAAGTCTAAGGACTGTCTCTCCTCCACTCACCTTGGGTCACAGGTCCTTCCCTGGACCAACCAGGAAGGGGGAAATGTTCTGACTGGCCTATCTTGGGCCACATGTTCATCGCTGGTGGGGGGAGGGGGGGGAAGGGAAGGCTTCAATCCTGCCATCCTGTTCCATGTTGACCAAAAGCAGGTTAGACGTGGTTCCTCCAAGCAAAACTGCAGAAAAGGAAAGGGATGCCAGAAAACAAAAACATGAGACTTCTATGAGCCTAGACTCTAGGCTGGTGATTGAAATAGTGCGGTAAGCCCAGAGCCTTAAGATCTTGAACAAGTGAAGTCTGGACATAACCTGTCTATCTGACTCCCATCTCTCACATACTGGTGTTTACTCAGGACACAATCCAGGAAGATTTGTGCATTCTTGCCTGCCTAGGACATCAGAGCCACAAGAGGGAGGGAGGTAGTGAGGAGACAGGAATGGAGGAGCTAGGTCAGCACCCAAGAAGTTAGCCTGCAGGAGAAGGCTGACACTGCATTTGTCCTGCACAAGCCATGATGCTGTAACAAAGAGGCCCAAAATTTCAGTGGCTCTAAGATGAGGGTTTATTTTTTGCTCATGGAAGTGTCCAGAGGTTAGCCGAGGTCCAGGGCTAGGGGGACAGCGTTGCCATCCACATCATTTGTGGCTTCCTCCAGGAGTTTCGAGGACAATCGGGGGAAAAGGAAGCAGAAGGCATAAGCTTTCCTTGAAGGACATACCGGAAATGGCGCGCACACATGGATGCTCACACCCCATTGGCCAGAACTTGGTCATATGGTCACACTTAGCTGCAAGGGAGACTGGGAGATGTAGTCTCTAACAGGGAAGCCATATGCCCAGCTGAAACTGAGAAGACTCTCATACTCAAAGGAAAGAGGAGAATGGCTGCCAGGGAGCAGTTACTTTTTCACCCTGCTGGCAGGATCTGCTTCATCTGGGAATGAGCTCTGCCATCCAGGACTACTGGCCCCACACAGAAGGACAGGGCCACCGCCACT
>NW_027527545.1:430149-440023 GCF_008692635.1 Crocuta crocuta | reverse complement strand
ACTGCCCCGCCGCCACTCGGCACCCTATACCCTCCCTCCGTGCACACGCACTGGGTGATCACTTTCCTGTAATTTATTTCAAAATGTATTTATGTAAAAACTTTTTAAAGTTCTACTCATTTGAATTCTTATTTTAAATAAAGTACTTATTTATTTATTTCCAGCACGGAACAGCAGAACATGGATAAAGTGTCTGGCACTTAGTAGGCACTCATGAAATAGGGTGACCAGGAAGCCACCATCTCAGCAAACCCGTTTCCTCTCCCTGTACACACAGGAAGACTGCATTTCCCAGCCTCCCTTAGGGCTGGACAGACTCATGGGGCCGAGTTCTGGCCAATGGGATGCAGAGGAGGTGATCCNGACAATCAGAGGGGAAGATTCCGAGCCTCTGAGTGGAGGGGAATGATGTCTCTGTACCTCTATATTCTTTATTTTTTTTTGTTTTTGTTTTAGAGAAAGAGAGAGAAAGCACAAGTATGGGAGATGGGTAGGGGGAGAGAGAGAGAATCCCAGCATGGAGTCCGACGTGGGGCTCGATCCCACGACCCTGGGATCGTGACCTGAGCCAAAATCTAGAGTAGGTCACTCAACAGACAGAGCTACCCAGGCACCCCTTGTACCTCTATATTCTTCTTATAGATAAGAATCTATAGATTCTTATCTATCTATATCTATAAATAGATATCCTATTTATAGAATAGGATAATAACAGCCTCACTTCATAAGGCTGTTTTGAGGATCCAATGAACTAAATTAACATTTGAAAGTTGAAATTAATTCATTTCACTAATATTTGAAAAGTGAAATGAATTCATGTCAATGAAATAAATTAATATTTGAGAAATGCATAGAACAGTGCCTAACAGGGGCCTAAGGGCTATACGTGTGTTCAATATATTTTTAAATGTCTAAGTTCATCAACGAGCACCCATATACCTGCAACCCCAGTTAGGAAATAGAACACGACTTAGGCAGAGAGGAAATAAATACCCAAATCACACACATCTGTCGTTATTAAACTGTAATCACTGCCTTGAAGGAAAAGAACAGGAAGCTAGAATAAGCAGGGAGCTCATTTAAATTAGGAGGGAAATGGGGAAAGATGTCTTCAAGACACTTCACTTGATCTGAGTTATGGGGACACAGAAGTTAGCTGGTGAGCATTGAAGAAGTGGACCCTTCCGGGGAGAGAACACAGTGAGTGAAAGGCTCCAAGATAGGCCACCATGTGGCACAGTCAGGGAATGTGACCTGAGAGCCAGAAGGAAGGGAGACCAGCAGAGAGCTGGTGGGGGGCGGGGTGGGCAGTGGGGGTGGGGAAGAGGACAGCAGGGGACAAAGGTCGGTTGGACTTTATTCTAAAAGCCACATGGAGTCATTAAAGGCTTTTGGTCCAGGGGCACCTGGGGGGCTCAGTCGTTAAGCGTCCAACTTCAGCTCGGGTCATGATCTCATGGTTTGTGAGCTAAAGCCCTGCGTGGGGCTCTGTGCTGACAGCTCGGAGCCTGGAGCTGCTTCAGATTCTGTGTCTCCCTCTCTCTCTGACCCTCCCCTGCTCACACTTTCTCTCTCTCTCTCTCTCTCTCAAAATTAAATAAAACATTAAAAGAAAGATAGGAAGAGGAAATGTGACTTCCTTCCTTTCCTTATTAAAAAAAAATTAAAAATTTTTAAATGTTTTTAAAATTTATTTCTGAGAGAGAGAGAGAGAGAGAGAGAGAGACGGCGTGAGCAGGGGAGGGTCAGAGAGAGAGGATGACACAGAATCCGAAACAGGCTCCAGGCTCTGAGCTGGCAGTCAGCACAGAGCCTGAAGTGGGGCTGGAACCCACGAACCGCAAGATCATGACCTGAGCCGAAGTCGGACACTTAACCGACTGAGCTACCCAGGTGCCCCTAAAAATATTAATTTTTTAATCATATGTTTTATTTGTTTATTGTGCAGTGGTGTTTTTTTTTTAAGTTTATTTATTTTATCTTGAGACAGAGAGAAAGAGAGAGAGCAGGGGAGGGGCAGAGAAAGAGAGAGAACGAATCTCACACAGGGCTTGAACTCACAAACTGTGAATTGGTGGCTTAACTGACTGAGCCACCCAGGCACACGCCCTGAGGCACATTTTAAGAAGATGGCTCTGCCATCAAAGAAGAAGAAGATTCTAGAATCCCACACACTGACAGTGGGAGGGCATATGGGAATATTTTAGAAAACTTTCATCACACCTACAAAAGCTAACTGCTCACTCCTCCGTGACTGAGCAATTCCACTCCTGGGTAAGTAGTTTCCCCAAACTGGAAACCAACCCAAATGCCCGTAAGAGTAGACCGGACAGACTATGTATGGTAAGAGTCCAACAATGGGAAGCGACAACACAGATGAAACTCGCCAACAATATTGGCAAAAAGAAGCAAATACAGAAGAAGAAATAGCATCTGGTTCCATTTATATGAAGTTCTAGAACGGGCAAAAATACTCTGTGATGATGGAAGCTGGAATAATGGTTATCCTCCGGCAAGGGGGTAGGGGCTGGAAGTAGCTGGGGTTGTTGCTGGGGCCTGTTCTCTCCTTGATCGGGTGCTGGTAAAACAGAACGCTCATGTCATGAGACTTCCCTGTACTCTGTGCTACTGATTATGCCCACGGGGAGGTATGTTTGTCACGTGCCAGTAAGAAAGATTTTCAGAAGTTAAAAAGAACAGGGGCGCCTGGGTGGCTTAGTCGGTTGAGCGTCCGACTTTTGCTTAGGTCATGATCTCGTGGTTCGTGGGTTCGAGCCCCGCGTCGGGCTCTGTGCTGACTGCCAGCTCAGAGCCTGGAGCCTATTTCAGAGTCTGTATCTCCCTCTCTCTCTGACCCTCCCCTGCTCACACTCTCTCTCTCTCTCCTAGAAATAAATAAGAATATTAAAAAAAAAAAAGAAGTTAAAAAGAACAAAGATGGTTATGGCCCCTTCGTTATCACTAGACAGAAGGTAGGAATGTAGGAGCTGCTGAGCTCAGCTGGCCCACGTCACGTGTCTCCTTCCTACGCTGTGTGAAGGGACAGCACACCGATAGCCTGAAGTCAGCCATGTTTACACCATGGAGATTGGCAGGTGCTACACACATCAGGGTCTTTGTAACTTAAACATTTTTTTGGTAATTTTTTAAATGTTTATTTATTTTTGAGAGAGAGACAGACAGAGTATGAGCAGGGGAAGGACAGAGAGGGAGGGAGACAGAGAATCCAAAGCAGGCTCGAGGCTCTGAGCTGTCAGCACAGAGCCTGACACGGGGCTCAAACTCATGAGCCTTGAGATCATGACCCGAGCTAAAGTCGGACGCCCAACTGACTGAGTCACTCAGGCGCCCTAATTTAAAAGAAAAAAATTAATTAAGAGCCCGCTTACAGGGACGCTGGGGGGACTCAGTTGGTTAAGTGCCCAACTCTTGGTTTCAGCTCAGGTCATGATCTCATGGTTCATGAGTTCAAGCCCCATATTGGGCTCTGTGCTGACAGTACAGAGCCTGCTTGGGATTCTCTCTCTCTCTCCCTCTCTCTGCCCCTCCTCCCACATCTCTCTCTCAAAATAAATAAAAAACAAAACTTTAAAAATATAAATAATTAAAAAAAAAAGATCCAGTTTACACACACTCTACCACTGGGAATAGGAGAGGACGTGACAAGGGCCATACTTTCAAACCAGCTCTATTTGTACCCTGTGGTGCTAGACCTTGAACCCTGTGGGGATTGAGGGGTGGGGTGGGGAGGAAGCAACTAATAAATCTACTCACGAAAATAAGAAAATGCTCAGGAGGAGTCCCAGGGGAGTTCTGCTTTGAGTAACTTCCTAGTAGAGTTTTGTGGGATGAATAGGAGTTTTCCATAAGAGAGGAATGGCCGACCAGGCGGAGGGGAAAACGTGTGCAAAGGGTTAGGGTTTTTAAAGAATATGCCAGGTTCTTGGAGCTCTAAGCTGCTCTCTCAGGGTAGCACAGAGGGTGATAACTAGTCAGAACCAGCCCACAGATGTGCTTTGTTTTAACAAATATTTGGATTGAACTCCAAGGCTTAAAAATGAATGATTACAATTTTTTTATTTTATATTTTCATTTTTAGAGGGAGAGAGAGAGCGTGCACGGAAGTGAGCAGGGGAGAGGGGCATAGGGAGAGAGAGAATCCCAAGCAGGCTCCACGCCCAGCACGGAGCCCAATGCGGGGCTCCATCCCGCAACCCCGAGGATGTGACCTGAGCCGAAACCAAGAGTCGGATGCTTAACTGACTGAGCCACCCAGGCGCCCCTAAATAATTAATGATTTCCTATAAAAATCCAGATTTCTGCCCTTCCAAGAAAACCCAGAAAATCTGGTAGCCCAGGGCCTGCATTCCCACAACGAAGTAACAGACCAGAGCATGATGGGAATGGGCTCTCCCATCTTCCACAGTCCTCACCACTCCCTATTGCCTCCCCACACTGTTCCCGAGGGTCCCTTATCGTTTTAACATCTTGCTCACATTTTGCTGCTTTCCCCGTGGTAGAGCAAGATCTAGCCCTACTCACATCTCTATATCAAAAAGGGAAATGAAAAGAAGGCCAGGAGGACCCCATGTTTCTCACCCCCGGCTGCCTATGCCCTTCGTCTTTCCTGCCCAGTGGACTCTGTAGATACTGGACTTTGCCATCCCTGATGGGGCATCGGGACATGAAGCTGGGTCACAGTGGTTTCATGTGCCAGCTTAGGAGTGTTCTTTAGGCTATGGGGAACTCTTGAAAAATATGTATTCAATTATTCAACTGATGATTGTAGCGGAAGCTGTTGATGCCCCATTCATACCCCTCCAGCCTCCCCATCTCAGCAGAGGTTCCCGCTGTGGTCCAGCTGCCGCTATGTGCACTTGGCCGCAGGGCTTTCTCCAAAGTGTTTGAAGCCTCCTCTGCCCCGAGCGTGGCAGGGTGGAGGTGCCCGGGAATGGTCCCCCTACCCGGGCAGCCTCTCAACCTGACAGGCAGTTGGTGAACAAATGGGCCATCTCTTTTACCTCTCGGCACAGCCCACGCCGCCCCCCGGAGGTCCCCAGCACGAATGAGCTTCAATGGCCCACAGTGGTAATGGGCTTGATGACACGCCCGTCAGTCACCAGCTGGCTTCCATCTGTCTCCCTTCCCTGCCCTGCTCCTGGGGTCTCCCAGAGTCACCTCCTAGATAAAAGGCTTGCCTTTGAATCCTTCTCTCAGGCTCTGCTTCTGAGAAGCCCAAACTAGGACCTAGTTATCAAGCAGCTGCTCTGTGCTGGGGAATAGAGAGGGTGGTTTCTACTCTTGGGGGTCTTACATGGTAGCTGTAGAGAGAGCCCACAGATGAGGACATGAGCAATGTACATCATTTAAATACGGGAAGAGAAGGGAAAAAGAATACAGTAGAATGTGCTGGTTTTGAAATATGTCCACCCAAACGTGCCTGGGCAGCTCAGTCGGTTAAACATCAGACTCTGGATTTCAGCTCGTGTCATGATCTCGTGGTTCGTGAGTTCGAGCCCCATATTGGGCTCCACGCTATCAACACAGAGCCTGCTTGGGATTGTCTCCCTCTCTCGCTGCCCCTCCCCCACTCGTGCTCGTTTGCGCTCTCTCAAATAAACAAATACTTAAAAAAAAAATATGCCCACCCATACCCATTTTGCCCATGTGTGAAGGTGGACAGAAAGTACAAATGTTCAGATATTGTATAAATAAGCCCTGGGTGTGGAATATCCAGCATGGTGACTCTGGTTAGTGATACTATACCACATATTTGAAAATTGCTAAGAGAGTAGATCTTAAAAGTTCTCACCACAAGGAAAAAAACTGGTGCCATGTGTGGTGATGGGTGTTAACTAGATTTACGGTGGTGATCATTATATGTAATTTAATAACATATATAATATACAATGTATATAAATATAAACATATATATATAAAATCATTATGTTGTACACTTAAAATGCAATGCTCTATGTCAATTATAACACCCTAAAAAGAATTTTTTTTTGAGAGAGAGAGGGATAGAGACAGCANTGTCAGCACAGAGCCTGACACGGGGCTTGAACCCACAAACTGTGAGATCATGACCTGAGCTGAAGTTGGACATTTAACCAACTGAGCCACCCAGGTGCCCCAAAAAGAATTTTAAAGTATGGGGCACCTGGGTGGCTCAGTCGGATAAATGCCTGACTCTTGATCTTGGCTCAGGTCATGATCTCATGGTTCATGAGTTTGAGCCGCCCATAGGGGTCCACAGTGACAGCGCAGAGCTTGCTTGGGATTCTCTCTCTGTCCCTCTTGCACTTGCTCTTTCTCTCTCTCTCTCAAAATAAATACATAAACTTTAAAAAAAGTTTGTAAAATGAATACGTCCAGAAATTCTTTGATATTCTTTCTTTCAAGAAACACAGCCCCACGTACCTCCATCTTGAGTGTGGCTGGATCGAGTGACCACCGAATAGAGTGGGACAGCGGTAATGGAACCAGGCAGAGCCTCAGCCTGTCCCCCGGATCGCTTGCTGTAGGGATGGTGCTGTGAGGCCCCTCCAGCAGTCCTTTGGAGAGGCCCACACGATAAGGAGCCCAGGCGTCCAACTGATGACCATCTTGGAAGAGGCTCCTCTAGCCCCAGTCCAGCCTTCAGATGACGGCAGCCCCAACAAGGTCCTGAACTGGAACCGCTCAGCTCAGCCACTCGCAGATTCCTGGTCCTCAGAAACTGTGAGATAATAATTTGTTGTTTTAGGCCACTGTGTTTTAGGGTAAAATTTGTCACAATAACAGGAGATAATGAGTGGTGAGGGAGTTTATTTAAATGTCTGGTCAATGAAGCCCTCTCTCAAGTGATGCCATGTAAACAAAGATCAGATAAAAATTAGCCCTGGGGGTAACTGAGGAAGAGGGTTCCAAGGAGAAAGGAGGACTTGTGCAAAGGCCCTGAGGCAGGAGCATGTCTCGGGTATTCAAAGAACAATGATGAGGCTACCATGGCCAGCGTGGTGGGAGCAGAGGGGACATGGGGGCCAGAGAGAGGTCCGATGGGGTGCAGTAGGTGTCGGAGAGGGACACTACCCCACCCAGGTTGGGGGTAGAAATATGCAAGAGTTTGGGGCGGTCACAATACCTGGGATTGCTTGTGGCATTTGGATATGGCAGCAGGGACACATAAGATCCTGCACTGTGACAGCCAGTCACACGTCATGAAGAACTGCCCTGCCCAGGCCACCCAGATCGAGACATCAGAGAACTGTGAAAATCTTTCAAAAGATTTCTCTGCATAGGGACGCCTGGGTGGCCTGGTCAGTTGAGCGTCCAACTATTGGTTTTGGCTCAGGTCGTGAACTCAGGGTCACGAGATCAAGCCCCACATCAGGCTCTGTGCTGACAACGCAGAACCTGCTTGGGATTCTCTCTCTCCCTCTCTCTCTCTGTTCCTTCCCCGCCCATTCTTTTTCTCCCTCCCTCAAAATAAATAAATAAACGGTTTAAAAATTCTCTATTCAAAAAAAGATTTCTCTGCAGAGTAGAATGTAGAGTCAGCTACCTTTTTTGTAGATGGGGGCAGAAAAATATATTCATATTTGTCCATATTTGCATAAAGACACTATGGAAAGATATATCTGATTCTGGTAATAATACACATCTGTTGGCCTCTTGCAAACGGCCGGTGGGGGCCTGGAGTAAGAAGCGGGACCTTCTGGGGCGCTTGGGTGGCTCAGTCAGTTAAGCATCCGACTCCTGATTTGGGCTCAGGTCATGATCTTATGGTTTGCGAGATCGAGCCATATATCAGGCTCTATGCTGACAGCACAGAACCTACCTGGGACTCTGTCTCTCGCTCTCTCTGCCCCTCCCCTGCTTGTGCTCTTTCTCTCTCTCTCTCCCTCAAAATAAATAAACTTAAAGGAAAAAAAGGGGGACCTTTCAAAGAATACCTCTTTGTGTATTTACATTTGTTTTGACCGTGTGAATGTACTACTGATCAGACAAATGATTAGACATCAAAAGGGATCATCTTGCCCACCGAGGACAAGGGGGTGTTTAGAGAGGCAGGGCTGNGGGGGGGGGGGGGGGGGGGGGGGGGGGGGGGGGGGGGGGGGGAAGGTGGGCCCTGAGCTCACAGGGAGCGAGGTTCAGTTCCAAGACGGCATTCAAGCGGGTGTGTGAATGGCTGGGTCTGCATCCTATGAAGGTGACCGTCTCCATGGGCTTGGGCTGCTGTGACAAAGCACCGTAGATGTGGGAGGGGCAGGGGTGGCTTAAACAGCAGACACTTATTTCTCACAGTCCTGGAGCCTGGGAAGTCCAAGATCAAGGTGCCGGCAGATTCAGTGCCGGGTAGCAACTCCCTTTCCGGCTTACAGATTATTCCTTCTGTGTCCTCACATGGCAGAGGAGAAAGGAGAGAGGGAGGGAGGGCAGGCACACAGCACCTCTGGTCTCTACCTTTTCTTTCTTTCTTAAAAAATTGTTTTTAATTCTTAAAAATTTATTTTTATTTAATTAAATGTTTATTTATTTTTGAGAGAGAGAGAGCATGAGCAGAGGAGGGTCAGAGAGAGAGGGAGACACAGAATCCGAAGCAGGCCCCAGGCTCTGAGCTGTCAGCACAGAGCCCGACACGGGTCTCGAACTCAGGAACCGTGAGATCATGACCTGAGCTGAAGTCGGACGCTTAACCGACTGAGCCACCCAGGTGCCCCCCCAAATTAATTTATTTTTAAGAGAGAGCTGGAGGGAAGGAGATACAGAGAGAGGGGGAGAGTGAGTGCAGATCCTAGAGTGGGGCTCGAGCTCACCCAATGTGGGGCTTGAACTCATGAACTGTGAGCTCATGACCTGAGCTGCAGTCCGATGCTTAACCGAGTCACCCAAGCACCGCTCTTTTCTTATGTTTATTTATTTTTGAGAGGGAGAGAGAGAACACGAGCAGGGAAGGGCAGAAAGAGAGAGGGAGAGGGAGAGAATCCCAAGTGGGCTCCGAGATGTCAGCACAGAGCCTGATCCGAGGCTCAAACTCACGAACCAGGAGATCCTGACCCGAGCGGAAACCAAGAGCTGAACGCTTACCTGCTAACCTCCTGAGCCCCCTGGGCGTCCCTAGCCTCCCCCATCATGAGGGCCCCGCCCTCATGTCGCCTCTAAATCTAATCACACATTAGGGCTTCAACCTGTGGGATTTGGAGAGGCGCAAACATTCAGTCCCTAGCACCTCCCCAGAAGCAGAACCTAAGGCAGGGACTCAGATGCCCCTGATGGGGGGTGGGGGTGGCGGGCAGGACTCTCAGGAGAGAAGAGACTGAGGGATGGGGGGTGAGGGAGGAGGGCAGCAGGAGGGGCTCAGCCCGGAAGTGGGTTCAGCCAGATCTAGCCCCAGCCTGATCCCACGGGGAGCTCTGGATCGTTACAAACGCATCCCCTGGTCGTTACAGCTTGAGGCGAGGGGGGCTGGCCTTTTGCACCCCCAGATCAGACAGCGATGGGCTGTGGGCTCTCCCTGGGGGGAGGGAGTAGCGCCCCTCCCCCGCCCCCGCGTCTGCAGAGAAGGGGCAGGTGTGAGTCATTGGCGGCTAACAGCCTAACCAGAAGCAGGTGGAAGATGGGTGCGCTGGGCGAGGAAAGGGGATGTGGTCCGAGTTGGGGTACCAGCAGGGCCACCAGCCGCGGGCAGCGAGGGGAGGCCTGGCTCCATCCTTCGTCTTATTTTTATTTGGCGAACACCTATCTGTCATCCGTGGCACGCCAGGCGCTATTCTCGGAGCCGCACACGGTTAAGTCGTCCCACGGACCTCTGAAGCGGGCACCGGTTTTGCCACTAGCCTGGACTGCAGTCCCAGGGAGCCTCCCCCTGAGCCCCCCGCCGGGGCGCACG
>NW_027527545.1:428516-430103 GCF_008692635.1 Crocuta crocuta | reverse complement strand
CTCGCGGCCCCCGCGCCCCCGGCTCTCACCGCCTCCGCTTGGCAAATCCTTCTTCCCGCTCTTAATTGATTCTTAATCTGCAGCCTTGGGGCAGCGCTGCTGAGAAGGCAGGTGGAAATCATTTCCTTCAGCGCCAGCGGAGCTCAGGGCATGGGGGGGGGGGCGCCCCGCCCCCGCCCTCATTTCTTACGGACCTGGGTCCGCAGTCCCCGCCGACCCGCATCCCGCTTTCCCTCTGCCTCCCCCACGTGCTCTCCTTTCCCAAGGATTTAGGGGGAGAATGTGGCAAAAAAGAAAGCCTTCCTTCCCCACCAAAGACCAGAGCCTTGGGGGGGGGGCCACCGGGAGAGAGTAAAGGGTTTGCATTATGGGGCCCATCCCAGGCCCACTTGTGCCCTGAGCCCAGAGGGTCTCACAGGGGCGATTCTGTGCCCCCCACCCCCCACCAGGGGCAATTTGGCTACTCTGGAGACGTATTTAGTTGTCTCACTCGGGGCAGGGGTGGGGGGTGGTGAGGAAGCTACGGTAGAGTGGAGGCCAGACAGGCCACTCAACACCCTTCAGAGGGTAGGCCCCTCCACAGAGAAGGCCCCGGGCCCACTGTCATCCGTGTCCCTGCCGAGAATGGCCCTCGGCTTTGCCTGGGACCCTGTGCTTCCAGCTCCTTCCAGCTGGGGGAGCAGCCTCGGCAGGGGTGCGGGAGGTGCCAGGGCCTCAGAGACATTTTCTAGCTCCCCTGGGTGACTCTGATGGGCAGACCGGACTGAGAATCAGCCCCCAGCAGAGGGTCCGCTCTCAGTCCCCTCCCCCTTCCTCAATGGGCACCTGAGTCTGTCAACTGAGGGGCGGAAGAATGTTCTGGAAAACCCTCCACAGCCCCCCTGCTCACATCCCCCTTGCCCCCTCCCTGCGGGCTCTCTGGGCCACCCGCGCACCAGAGGGCCCCAGAAGGGCCTCCAGGGAGCACAGGACTCCCAGGTGGCCTGGCCCTCTGACCCTCCTGCTGGGGAGGGGAGACGCAGGATGAGGTGGACAGTCCCTGGGCCCTGACGTGCGAAATGCAAACACACAGAAGGGAGTGCCAGGCCGGACTAGGGAAGAGCCAACCCCTCAGGAGGAGGGCGTCGATGTAGGGGAGGAGCTGGGGCAGCGGGATGGGCCCCATGGGCCCCGGTGCAGGGTGGCCCCCAGGCGCACGTGCCGCAAGCAGGTCACCCGTCCCCCAAACGCCCCTCAGCCAGAGACACCCCTTCACGCAGACTTAAGTTCCTGCCCAGCCGCACGCACACTCACCCTCACGTGCCCTCAAATTCCACACGCTCACATATCCCCGTATCACACGGCAGCTTTACGCACGCGCGCACATACACACACACACTCACACTCACACAAGCGCGCGTGTCAGGTTATGTCTGTCTCTTCAGGACATCAGCCCAGTGCAGACAGGGACGTTTCTCTTGCTCACCCGGTGCCCGGAACACACGGGAAAGGTCACACATCCTCACCCCTGCGTGGTCACACACAGTCACGATAGCCCCCCACATGCGGGCACGCGTGCACACACGCAGGCTCCAGAAACGCCACAGG
>NW_027527545.1:386019-428340 GCF_008692635.1 Crocuta crocuta | reverse complement strand
GCCCTCCCCCCCCCCCCTGCCAAAGCCACCCCAAGACCGTAGATGTCACCGGCTGGCCTTCCCTGGTCCAGGCAAGCCAGGGAGGGAGGGGGCAGTGGGGGGGGGGCGCTGGCCCTCAGCTCCCCACAAGCACCCCGAGTCTCTCTGCTTTAGGGCAGATTTAAAGGGAGACCCGCCCTCCTGGAACCGGAACGCGCCCCCTCCCCCATCCCCACCGCCACACGGGCCTCGCGCCTGGAGGGGTCCTTTGTCATGGCTGGTTCATTGATTCATGTTGCATACTTGATTGAGTGCCTCCGTGTGTCTAACCCCTCGCCCGCCCCTCACCCCCCCTGCAGGCGGGGGGCTGGTGGGACCCAGCCCCCCATCTCTCTTCCTTTCAGCCGGGAATGTCTCTGAGTGTGTCGCACCCCATCCCTCTGGGCAGTACCGTGGGCACTTCCAACCCATTCTCCACCTCAGCGACTTTGCTGGAAAACAGCTAATTATATCCCTCCCCCCAAAGACGGGCCTGTGGGGCTTGGGTGAGCGTGCCCTGCGTCCGCAGCTGGTGGCCCGCGGGCCGGCACACAGAAATTTCTATATATTTCTAATTCCACAGCAATACTTTGATTAGAGAGCCGAGGTGTTGTGAACGACCTCAGGGACCTCATTATTTTTCTAACTCAAATAAATACGGCATTCAGAAGGCAGGGAGGGGCGGAGGGGGTAGAGGAAAGAAAAGTCGCAGGAAACCTCATCTATAAAAAGAATTCAGGCCTTAATGAGCTTTTAAAACTTGCCAACCCCTCTCCCCACTCCTCAATCTATAAACAGAAGACAGGCTTCTGGCTTCAGCCCCGGATTCCAGGGTGGGGAGCGCTGGGTGGGCACCGAGGGGTGGGGACTCAGCTGGGTGTCTAAGATTTTGGGGGTTGCCTTGCTTCATCCTTGCGTGTCTGGAAATTCTTTCTTTTTAAAAAAAATTGTTAATGTTTGTTTATTTTTTGCGAGAGAGAGAGACAGAGAGACAGAGCATGAGCAGGGAGGGGCAGAGAGAGAGGGAGACACAGAATCCGAAGCAGGCTCCAGGCTCCGAGCTGGCAGCACAGAGCTCGACGTGGGGCTCGAGCTCGTGAACCGTGAGATCATGACCTGAGCCGAAGTCGGACACTTAACTGACTGAGCCACCCAGGCGCCCCTGGAAACTCTTTCTAAAAGAGCGTCCTCCAGGAGCGGCTGGGGTGACGAGATGGGGAAATTAAGGCAGGGCAGAGCAAAGGAAGGCTGGACCACTGGATGCATATTCAGCACCCTCCCTAACCCACTTTCACGCTGGGGCAGACAAGCCTTGGGTCTGCCCGGGCTGTGGGGAGGGGGGAGGTCTTGCCACCCTCAATGGCTCTGACACGGGGATGGGTGTGGACAGGGTGAGGTAGTGACCCCGGAGCTCCCTGAAGGGCAGGGTGAGCTCCGAGTCAGTGCCCATGTCGCCTCTAACAGGAGCAAAGGCTTTGCCCAGAGCAGGCAGCAAAGCCAATTTCGGCTGAAAGAGGAGTTCAGCAAGCAGAAATGAGCTTGGAGCTAAGAAATTTCTGCGTGACGAAAATTCTGGGAGCAGGCAGACCCAGGGCAAGGGGCTTCAGAAGGACGGACNAATGTTCAGGGCATGCAGGGGACTGAGTGGGGAAGGGTGGGAGGGCAGAGAGGGGCTTTCCCCTGTCCCTCACTTTCCTCCTACCCCCGCCACAGTCTTCTGTCACCCTCTGACACCTCCTCCACCAGACTGGCCTCCTGCCTCACCTGAGGGCCAGGGGCTTTGTTTATCTGGAAAGACAGAAAGATAGGCTGGAAGATGTTGGCTGGGATGGGGCCGCCCTCAGGGCGTAAGCATCCCTGGGCTGGAAAACCCAGTTGGGATTTGCGGTGTTTGCCAATTTCCGAGACATAAATTCCCCCACTTCAGTCAATTTCAAGCTGCAAAGGTGATAATCCCTGAAGGGGTGAGGCCATTGCTAGAGGCTGAATGTTCGTGGCCACTCAGAATTTAGAGGTTGAACTCCAAGCCCCCAAAGGGATGGTATTAAGAGGTGGGGCCTTTGGGGTGATTGGGTCATGAGGGTAGAACCTCGAGAATGAGATCAGTGTTCTCATAAAAGGGACCCCCGAGGGGCGCCTGGGTGGCTTAGTCGGTTAAGCGTCTGACTTTCGCTTAGGTCATGATCTCGCGGTTCGTGGGTTCGAGCCCCGCGTCGGGGCTCTGTGCTGACTGCCAGCTCAGAGGCTGGAGCCTGATTTGGAGTCTGTGTCTCCCTTTCTCTCTGACCCTCCCCTGCTCATGCTGTCTCTCTCTCTCCTAGAAATAAATAAAAATATTTTTTAAAAAAAAGGGACCCCCGAGAGCTCCCGTGCCCCGTGCGCCCCACGAGAACGTGAGACGATGGCCGTTTAGGAAGCAGGAAGAGCGCTCTTCCCAGGCACCTTGATCTTGCGCTTCCTGCTCCCAGAACTTTGGGAAATAAATGCTTATTGGTTTGTTTTGCTTTGTTTCTTAATTTTTTTTAATGTTTATTTTTGAGAGAGAGAGACAGAGACTGAGCACCACCAAGGGAGGGGCAGAGAGAGACAGGGAGACACAGAATCCAAAGCAGGCTCCAGGCTCTGAGCTGTCAGCACAGAGCCTGATGCGGGGCTCGAACCCACGCACCGTGAGACCATGACCTGAGCTGAAGTCGGATGCTTAACTGACTGAGCCACCCAGGCGCCCCTAAATGCGCATTGTTAATAAGCCACCCAGTCCATGACATGTAGTTACAGCAGGCTGAACACACAAAATGGGGAGCTTGAGGGGGTGTGCACAGGGGTATGAGCTGCGGGGCACAAAGGGAAACCAGCGCGGGACAAGGGGACCTGACTGGTGGCGTTTGCCAAGTTGCACGGTGTAAGTTTTCCCGGCTTGGTGGATTTCAAGCTGTGAGCGGCGATGTCAGTGAGTCCTAAACTAGAAAGAGATGTGCAGGACCGGCCGCCGTGAGCCAATGAGATCCAGCTCAGGGACACCAGTGCAGGTCATCGCCTGGCCCGGGGGTGGCCCTTTTCCAAATTTGGCGCCGGGAGAAGAGAGGAGGAGAAGGTGAAGCAGGCCTTCCCTCCCTCCTTCTAGTCCGGGGCTCCTGCCCTCGCTCTTCCCTCAGCCGGGCGGGCTCTTCCCCAGATAATGCCTGGGCCTTCCCCTGCTGATCTGGGTGGACCCCCTGCCCCGCTGCAGGCCCTCCCCCTAAGCAGCCACCCATGCAGGTATCATGATGGCCATGTCCTCATTTTATGAGTAGGGACACTGAGGCACGGTGGGCGGGGGAGGTGGGGTGGGCGAAGCACTTGGCTGAAGGGACGACGGGACAGAGCCACAGGCTGCTGAATTGCAGGCTTAACCACTGGGCTTCGCTAGCGCCCCCTACATCCTGGCATTCTCCTCCTCAGTACGCCGCCATCGCTACTCTTTGCTGCCGTTTGTGCTAAAGCCAGCTCTGCTGTCTGAGCGTGGCCAAGGCACCAGCCCTCTCTGGGCCTCAGTCTTCCCATCTGCGAAATGGGGGCAGAGGCAGTGTTGTGCGCCTTCGAGCAGGGAACACTTGTTCGCGGAGCTCAGGGTTTTTTGACTTTGGCGGGACTGACATTTAGGGCTGCCTGGTGCTTGCAGGCTGCTTAGCAGTATCCCCTGGCCTCTGCCGCTAGATGTTCATAAAACCCATGCCCCCGATTGTGACAACCAAAAATGTCTCCAGACGTTGCTGATATCCCCTGGGAGGGGGAGGAGGGGAACATAATTGCCCCTTATTGAGAAACACTGCTATAGGTTAGCGGCGTTTCGCCCTGTCTCCGTGTTAGAATCACCCGGGGACGTTTGAAGACTCCCTAAAGCCAGCCGCACCCAATTACTTCAGACTCTCTAGAGCTGGGTCAGGGGTGGTCACTGTTAAAGCTTCCCAGGTGATCCCCATTTCCAGCTAAGGCTGAGAGCAGTGATGGGGGACAGGTGGCGTCCCCAAAGGGGACAATGGAGGAAGGCCTGGCCACCCCCAGGGAGAGAGTGAGGTGAGGGCAGGGCAACCGGGGGCCAAGACTATCCCTATCCTGTTTCAGCTCAGGCTGTCACAACAGAATATCACGGACTGAATGGCTTTTAAACAACAGATATGTAAACAAATAACAGATTTACAACTCACAGCTCTGGAGGCTGGAAGTCCAAGGTCAAGGTGTTGGCAGATTCAGCTCCTGATGGGGGCTTTCTTGTGTTTTTTTTTTTAATTTTTTTTAATGTTTTTATTTATTTCTGAGAGACAGAGAGACAGAGAGAGACAGAGCATGATCAGGGGAGGGGCAGAGAGAGAGGGAGACACAGAATCCAAAACAGGCTCCAGGCTCTGAGCTGTCAGCAAAGAGCCCAACACGGGGCCCGAACCCACGAACCGCGAGATCATGACCTGAGCCGAAATCGGGCGCCCCCTGATGAGGGCTTTCCTGGCTGGCAGACGGCTGCCTTCTCGCTGCGTCCTCATATGGCCATTCCTCTGTGTGTGTGAAGAGACAGCAAGAGATCTCTGGTCTCTCTTCCTGTTCTTAGAAGAACACCAGTTCTGGGGTGCCCATGTGGCTCAGTTGTGATCTCGGGTTCGTGAGTTCGAGCCCCTCACCAGGCTCGCTGCTGTCAGAGCAGAGTCTGCTTCGGATCCTCTGTCCCCCTCTCTCTGCCCCTCCCCTGCGTGCACTCTTTCAGAAAAAAATAAGACACCAGTTCTACCAGATCAAGGCTCCACCCTCTTGACCTCATTTCACCCTAATTATCTCCTTAAAGGCCCCATCTCCACATACAGTCACCCTGGGGATTGGGGCTTCGACACAGGAATTCTGCAGGGACAGAGTTCACTCCGGGACACAGCCAGGCTGTGAGCTTCTCAGTGTCTTCCGGGGACCTGGGCCCTTTGTGACCGTGGACTCCCCATTCACCTGCAAACAAAGGGCAGGAGGGCGGAGCGGGGGGTGCTGGGTGCTGCGGTGGCTCCTGAGGAACGAGGGGTAAGGAGAAGACGGCTGTCAGAGACCCACCCAAAGTGCCATTCATGCAGGACACTGTCCCCGGAGCGGAAGACCCCTCCTGACACGGGTTCCCGGGCAGCCGCACAAGGAACAAGGGAGCCCCCAGTGGACGGGGCCCAGGCCAGGTTCTCGGGCTGTCTAAGCCCCACACTCAGCAGACAAAGAGGAGTACTTTCTGGTTCCATATTTGGACAGGAAGAGGATTTCCCGTCCCTGAAAAATTCCCCAGGAGCTGGGAAGATGTAAAAGGCACACAGATCTGATGGGGGGTGGGGCGGAACGGTGGTCACACAGCTCAGCTCAAGGAAGGGGACGCCCGGGCCCCCACCCAGTGAGTCACCTGAAGCTGGTAGCCCCGCCCCGTCCCCGGGGCATACGACATCATAGCATTTAGCATCCTCACCACTTTTGTTTTAATGTTCATTTATTTTTGAGAGAGAGAAGGGGAGAGAGCGAGCGAGCACAAGCAGGGGAGTGAGGGGCAGAGAGAACAGAAGACAGAGGATCCAAAGGCACTCTGCAGGGGAGACCTCAGTGCGGGGCTCCAACTCACAACTGCAAGATCACGACCTGCACCAAAGTCGGACGCTTAACCGACTGAGCCACCCAGGCGCCCCTATCATCATCCTCACCATTTTTTAATGTCCGGTGGCCTTGAGGCACATTCACGCTGCTGTGCAGTCATCTGTCAGCGCGGTCCGTCTCCAGAACTCTGTCCATCTTGTAAATCTGAAACTGTGTCCCCAATAAACACGAGCCCTCCATCCTCCCTCCGACCAGCCTCTGACCCCCAACCACCCTACTTTCTGTCTCCATAATTTTTATACACTAAGTCCTCATATAACTGGAATCACAAGTATGTGTCCTTTGGCGTCTGGCTTCTTTCACTGAGCACAATGTCCTCAGGGCTGGTCCATGTTATAGCACGTGTTAGAATTCCCTTCCTTTTTAAGGCTGAATCGCATTCCCTTGTATGAACACCCACAGTCTGTTTATCCATTCACCTGTTGTGATTAACGTGGCATATAAGGAGGGCAACTGGCTGGCTCAGTCAGACCAGCAGGCGACTCTTGATCTCGGGGTCGTGAGTTCGAGCCCCATGTTGGGTGTCAAGATTTCTAAAAATAAATAAACTTAAAAAAAAGAAGTAATGCTGCCGTGAACATGGGTGTACAAATATCTCTTCAACACCTTCTTTCAATTGTTGAGGGGTACCTACCTAGAAGTGTCATTGCTGGGTCAATAGTAGGTATGTCTTTAAATCCAGTGAAGCCTACTGGGTGCCCAGTAGTGTTTTAAGACTGGGGGCAGAGCAATGAACAAAAACAGACAGAGGCCCCCGTCCCTCCGAGAGCCAGTGGTCCTGTAGGGAAAGGCAGACAGTGAATCAGTTAAGTAAAATGGAAGGCGATAAGCTCCATAAAGGAAAGAAAGCAGGGGAAACGAATGGGCAGCGCTGGTGTGTGGGTGCAGTTCTAATGGGGTGGCCAGAGAGGGCCTCGCCCACGAAGAAAGTGACTTCTGAGCAAAGACCTGAAGGAAATAAGAGCGTTGTATTAGCTATCTACTGTTGCATAACCAATGACTCCAAAATCTAGAGGCTTGAAACAACATGGATGATCTTACAGGGTCTGTGGGTCAAGGATCTGGGTGCGGCTTAGCTGGTTGTCTAGCCCAGGGTCTCTCCTGAGGGTGCAGTGGAGAGTCCCCTGGGGGTGTGGCCATCTCAGGGCTCCCCTGGGGGTGTGGTCATCTCAGGGCTCCCCTGGGGATGTGGCCATCTCAGGGCTCCCCTGGGGGTGTGGTCATCTCAGGGCTCCCCTGGGGGTGTGGCCATCTCAGGGCTCCCCTGGGGGTGTGGTCATCTCAGGGCTCCCCTGGGGGTGTGGTCATCTCAGGGCTCCCCTGGGGGTGTGGTCATCTCAGGGCTCCCCTGGGGGTGTGGTCATCTCAGGGGCATCCCCTGGGGGTGTGGCCATCTCAGGGCTCCCCTGGGGAGTATCTGCTTGCAAGCAAGCACCAGGGGCTGTTGGCAAAATTCCAGTTCCTCCCTGGCTGTTAGCTGAAGGCCACTGTCTGGTCTTTTCACCTTGACCTCTCCATAGGACAGCGCACATCATGGTCACTGGCTTCATCAGGGCAGGCAAAGTAAGAAGAAAAGAGAGAATGCTAGTAAGGGGGTAAGGGGAAGAGCCCAGCAGGACAGAAGTCACAGTCTTATAGCCTAATCTTGGAATGACATAACACCCACTTTGGCCACGTCCTACCGGTCAGAAGTGAGGGGTCCAGCCCTCAGTCAAGAGGAGGAAATTACACAAGGGCATGAAGACCAAGAGGCAGGAACAATGGGAGACTGTCTGTGATGCTGCCTCCTGCAGGAACCAGGCAGATACCTGCGGGAAGGGCATTCCAGGCAGAGGGAATAGCACGTATGTGCAAAGGTCCTGAGGCAAGGACGAGCTTGGAGTGTGGTCAGGACGAGAGGGACAATGTGAGTGGAGCATGGACTGTGGAAGGGGAGGGGTGGAACAGGAAGGCCGACCTTTTCTCTAAGAGCAGTAAGAAGCCACTGGACTATTTCAGGGCAGGCCACAATGTCATTTGATTTAATTTTGAGAAGTTTCATCTGATACTTGTAGAAGTACTAGGTACCTGGGATTTGTTTTACTTANCTGCTTGGGATTCTCTGTATCCCTCTCTCTCTGCTTCCCTCTCTCTCTCTCTTTCAAAACTAAATGTAAAAAAAAATTAAAAAAAAAAATAGTCCATAAATAAAATAAAATAGTCCATAAAAAAAAAAGTTGGGAGCTGAGAGATGAAACAAGTTGGGCAAGCCGTGGATTATCACAGAAGTCGAATGAGGTCTTCACCCGCTTCTCTCTATTTTTACATGTGCATGAAAATGTTCTATAAAAAGGGAAGTAACAGGGGTGCCTGGGTGGCTTAGTCGGTTAAGCGTCCGACTTTCGCTTACGTCATGATCTCGCGGTTCGTGGGTTCGAGCCCCGCGTCGGGCTCTGTCCTGACTGCCAGCTCAGAGCCTGGAGCCTGTTTCAGTCTGTGACTCCCTCTCTCTCTGACCCTCCCCTGTTCACGCTCTCTCTCTCTCTCTCCTAGAAATAAATAAAACATTAAAAAAATTAAAATTAAAATTAATAAAAAGGGAAGTAAGAAAAAGAAACCATGTATCTGAATGCTGGGGGGCGGGGAAGCAACAGTGGGAAATCCAGGGCAGAGGTGACTGCCATCGTCCAGGCTAAACGCCCTCAACACGGCCAAAATTAGAGGCTGACAATACCAAGTGTTGGCAAGAGTGAGGAACTAGAACTTTCTCACCCGCTGTGGCTGTGTGTGTAAAACAGTTTTCTCAGATGCTTTCTGTTTTTATAAAGTCCCGCACTTCACATACAGCCCAGCGGTTCCGCTCCTCGGCCTTTATCCGAGAGGAGTGAACACACACGTCTTCGCAAAGATCTGCTGGCAAACACTCACAGCAGCTTCGCTGTGATCTCCAAAAAGTTGGAAACATCCCAAACATCCCAAACTACTGACAAGGGCGCAGATGAACAAGCTGCGGCCTGTTCACCGCGGGGAGTGCTGCGCAGCAGCAAATGAAAGAACTAGGACACTGGGAACTCGTAAATCTGAGAATGCTCGTGGCTGAGAAGCACCGGCCAGACCATAGAGGCCACCCTGTGCGCGTCCAGTTGCATCAAATTCTCCAAAAGGCCAGACTGAGCCGCAGCGATGGAAATCAGAATTGTGATTGGGGTGGGGTGAAGAGAGGGCTGGGACACTTCTGGGGCCTTCTGGATGCAAAGGTTGCGGGCTCTGGGGGAGTGCGGCTCCGGGCCCACGCACCTGCAAGGCACGCAGGCATGGGGACCTANGCGCAGCAGCAAATGAAAGAACTATGACACTGGGAACTCGTAAATCTGAGAATGCTCGTGGCTGAGAAGCACCGGCCAGACCATAGAGGCCACCCTGTGCGCGTCCAGTTGCATCAAATTCTCCAAAAGGCCAGACTGAGCCGCAGCGATGGAAATCAGAATTGTGATTGGGGTGGGGTGAAGAGAGGGCTGGGACACTTCTGGGGCCTTCTGGATGCAAAGGTTGCGGGCTCTGGGGGCGTGCGGCCCCGGGCCCACGCACCTGCAAGGCACGCAGGCATGGGGACCTAGTGGACGTAAATGGTCCCCTCGCCAGGGAAGGGGATGCCAACCCCGGTGTGAAGGCAGCGGTGTGAGCAGTGGAATTACGATTTCAGCTCCGAGGCAGGGTCCATAGGCCTTGCAGGCGGGGGGGCGGGACGTGGGGCGTCGGAGGAAGCCCCTGGCCACCCCCAGGTAGGGGCGGGGGAAGCCCAGACCTCGGGCCCCCGCCGGGACGCGCTGGCGGGTCTAAAAGCTTCCCTACAACGGCCCAGGCGGTCGATAGCAGACGCCCCGGCTCCCTCGTCCCTCCTGCCGGGCAGCCTGGCCCTTTCCCGCCAGCCCATCCCCTGGGAGGGGACCTGGGTCGGGTGCGGCTGGTCCCCTTCCCGCACGCCTCGGTCTCCGCCCCTGAGACTTGCCCTTGTCCCTGAGGCTGGAGGTGGGGGGGCGGGGGGGAACCAGCCAGCCCAGCAGGGGGCTCCCCAGGGGTGCGCCTGCCTGTGCCCACTCCCCCCACACCTTGAGGAGGCACTGGGAGCGCAGAGGGCTCCGTGAACGGCAGGAGCGGAGGTCTTCCCTCCCTGGGCGAATCAATCTTTGACTTAGAGACACCTCTCTTTGGTGCCATGCAGGCTCGGGCTCATTCATTCATTCACCAAATACTGGCTGAGCGTCTGATCCCCCTGCGCTACTGGAGTGGACTTCGGAGAACAGAGCAGAGCGACAGAGATCCGACGGAGCCACAGACCAGGGCACACAGGTAACTTAAAATTTCCCAGCATCCACATTTTTGAAAGCGAAAAATGAATAGATGCAGTTGTCATCCTAGGTTTTATTTAACCCCATCTAGGCAAAATATCACCCGTCCAACACGCAAATCGATAGCAAAAATGACTAATGAGATATTTTTACATCCTTTTCTCTGGAGGGAAGTCTTTGAAATCCACTATGTTTTCACTTGGAGCAGCTCTCAATCCGGACTGGTCGTGTTTGAAGCACTCAGTAGGTACATGTCGCCAGTGGTGACCACGTGGGCTGGCACAGGCCGGAGGATGGCAGAGGGCAGGAGTGTGAGTGGACTGTTAATAAAAGATCCCTTTGGCGGCTGTGTTAAAATAAATGGGGAGGAAGCCGCGACCTACCTTGAAATGCACTAAGAAATGAGGTGCATAAAACAAGCTATTCATTAGCGCCAAAAAGAAACAAGCTATCAAGTGAAAAGTTGGGGGGGGAGGGGACCTGGGGGGGACCTTAAATGTATATTGCTAAGTGAACGAAGCCAATCTGAAAAGGCTGGGTGCCATGTGATTTCCATTTGATGACATTCTGGAAAGGGCAAAACTCTGGAGACCGTAAAAAACACCAGTGGTTGGTGGGGGCTGGGAGGGATGACCAGGGGGAGCACAGAGGATTTTGAGGGCAGTGAAGACACCCTGTGTGTGATGACCGTGGTGGAGACATGTCATGCTACTTTTGTGCAAAGCCACAGAATGCACAACGCCCGGGGTGAACTGTAACGTAAGTTTTGGACTCGTGGTTATGACCAGTCAGTATGGGCTTGTCAATTGCAACAAATGTACCCTCTGGTGGGGATGGTGATAACGAGGGAGGCTGTGCGTAGGAGCAGAGGGCACGTGGGGAAATCTCTGTACCTTCCCCACAAGTTGACCGTGAAGCTAAACCCGCTCTAAAGGCAATTGAATTCTTCATTTGCAAAAATGTTAATGAGGTGGGTGGATAGATGGAGAGGACGGATAATGACAAATCCAGCCAGATGTCAACTGCCAAGTGGTAGGTGCTCACTGGACAATTCTTTCTCTTTTTCTGTACATTTGACATTTACACAAAATCCTGGAAGAATAGAGTGTATTCGTTTCCTGTGGCTGCTGTGACAAATGGCCACAGACTGGGGGGCGGGGGGGGGGGGGGGGGGGTGGGGGTGTGTGTGTGGCGCTCAGCACAGCAGGATTCTTATTCTCTCACAGTTCTGGAGGCTGAAAGTCTGAAATCAAGGTGTCCTCAAGGCCGCGCTCCCTCATAGGCTTTAGGGGAAGGTCCTTCCAAGCTTCTTCTGGCTCCTGGGGGCCCCATGTTGCCTGGCTTGTGGCCCCATCACCCTGATCTCTGCCTCTCTCTTCACGCGGCCTTTCCCCCCTTCTTTTGTTTTGTAATTTTTTTCATGTTTATTTTTGAGAGAGAGGCACGGAGCATGAGCGGGGGAGGGGCAGAGAGAGAGGAAGACACAGAATCTGAAGCAGGCTCCAGGCTCTGAGCTGTCAGCACAGAGCCCGACCCGGGGCTTGAACTCATGAACCGTGAGATCATGACCTAAACTGACATCCGAGGCTCAACCGACTGAGCCACCCAGGTGCCCGGCCTTATCCTCTTCTGTCTCTCTCTCTTTTTTTTTAATGTTTTATTTATTTCTAGGAGACAGAGAGAGAGAGACAGCGTGAACAGGGGAGGGTCGGAGAGAGAGGGAGTCACAGACCGAAACAGGCTCCAGGCTCTGAGCTGGCAGTCAGCACAGAGCCCGACGCGGGGCTCGAACCCACGAACCGTGAGATCATGACCTAAGCGAAAGTCGGACGCTCAACCGACTAAGCCACCCAGGCGCCCCTATCCTCTTCTGTCTCTTATAAGAACACCGGTCAGTGGATTTAGTCTCCCCTGTGCAATCCGAGATGCTCTTACATTGCTCCGATCTTAATCACCTCTGCAGAGACCCTATTTCCAAATAAGATCACATTCACGGGGCACCTGGGTGGCTCAGTTGGCTAAGCAGTTAAGCGTCAGAATCTTGATTTCAGCTCAGATCATGATCTCACGGTTCATGAACTCGAGCCCCACATTGGGCTCTGCGCTGACAGCATGGAGCCTGCTTGGGATTCTCTCTCCTTCTTTCTCTGCCCCGTGCATTCTCTCACTCTCTCTCCAACATAAATAAATAAATGTATTTATTCACATGATCCATATCTTTTTGGAGGCACAATTCAACCCACAACATAAGCCATGTCTCACAAATCAGCTGTGGGACCATAGCACATGGCACAGCCTCTCTGAGCCCCTGTCAGTGGCACACAGTAGATGCTCAATAAACAGAAGCTATTGTTTCCATCACCCCCAGGGCCTCTCCTGGCAGATGGTCCACTTGTAAGCAGCCTCTGGGACCCGGACTGGGCATCATCAGAGCATCGGGCCCAGGGTCTAGGGCCATCTGGAGGAGAGGGCAGTGTCCTGGTGGATGGCCCGGGCTCTGGCATCAGAAGGACAAGGGTTTAAATCCTGGTCTCACCACCTGAAAAGCACAGTGACCTTGGGCAGGTGGCTTTGAACCTCAGAGCTTCAATTTCCTCATTTGTAATGGGATGGGGATTCCATTTGTTTGCTTAGCAAATATTTACTGAGTATCTACTATGTGCCAGGAGCTGAGTGTGAAGAGTGGGGACAGCGTCGAACACGAGAGGTGAGGTCTATCCTCAGCGGAGAGAGTGATAAAAATAAGAAATGTACTATTTAGAGAATTTAAATGAGTCAATGGGTTGGTGTACGCAGGTCAGTAGAGAGGGCTTCTTGGAGGAGGTGGCATTAACTGGAGTCTAAATGACGAGAAGGAGCTGGCCATGTAAGGACCATCGGGAAGGGCATTCCAGGCAGAGGGAAAGGCAGAGGCCGAGGAGCTCGGTCCTGGTTCCCAGGGCGGGATGATGGGTTCAGTCATTTTTTCATTCACTTCTCCATTCAACAAGCACGAGTTCCACGCTGCTCGCCTTCTGCACACACAGCCCCGAGTGAAGAACGGAGAATTCCTGGCCCGCAGTGAAATGCTCAGTAAACATCAGCAGTACTGCCGGTCGGTCAGTGAATGTGGGGACCTCTCTGATTCCCTCCTTCTCAGCGGGCTTCCCCGAGGGAAACACCTCTGCCCAAGACCTTCCCTTCGCAGTGAAAATGGCTTCTTTGTTTTTATTCTGGTTGAATAAGATGACGTGTATGGGGGGGTGGGGGGAACCGAGGCAAGTACAAAGGAGAGAGAAATACCTGAGTCCTCACTTTCTCGGAGAAAGTATAGTTAGTTCAAAGGGCATCTTTCTGGATGTTTCTCTGGGCATGCAGGCGTGCATGTAGACACACACACACAGGTATGCACACACACACGCACACATGTCTACGAATGCCTATATATGTACACATGCCTGCAGCTATACATATGCAATGCACACACAGAAGCGTGCGAACCCGTGTGTTTACACTCATAGACCTGCGTGCACACGCGCGCTGCAAACCCGCGTGTGTTCACGCCCATAGATGCTCGTGTGCGCATGCATGCAACCTCATGTGTGTTCACACCCATAGATGTGCATGCACATGTGCATGCGTGCATAGGTGCATGCAAACCCATGTGTTCACACCCGCAGACTCTCGTGCACCCGTGCGTGCAAGCTTGTGTTCACGCCCATAGATGCTCGTGCACACGTGCATGCAAACACATGTGCAAACACATGCACATCCACCAGACCAGGGCTGGGGTGAAGTGATGGCCGACTTTTGAAACCATGGCCAGATCCTGGCTGTGTTTAAAAATATGGTGCTTTGGGTGCCTGGGTGGCTCAGTCGGTTGAGTGTCCAACTTCTGCTCAGGTCATGATCTCACGGTTCATGGGTTCGAGCCCTGCATCGGGCTCTGTGCTGACAGCTTGGAGCCTGGAGTCTACTTCGATTCTGTGTCTCCCTCTCTCTCTGTCCTTCCCTGCTCTGTCTCTCTCTCTCAAAAATAAACATTAAAAATTTAAAAATATATATTTATCTTGATGACTGAGTTTTCTGATGCCCCCTTAGGTTTTGCTCCTGAGGTGATTTTGCTCCTCACTTGCCGTTCCCTCCTCCCAACCCTGGCATGTACACACGGATGTACATCCCTGTAGGCACGCATGTGCACACACGCTTATGCACACACACGCACACATGTGCACGAGTTTTCACACACGCGCCACGACCCACTAACGGGTGTGAAGTCAAACTGGCTGGTCGGAGCCATCGCTCTCCCCTGTGCCCCCGGTCCTCTTCCCCAGTCGCTATGTGGGAGTCCAGTGACATCATCAGAGCCTTGAAGAGAAAAATATTGTACTTGTGAGAACGACCTGTCTTTCACAATGGAATGGAAGAGAATAGAAAATATCAGAAAGCGGTGCACAGAAATAGGATAAATAAACTTCACGAAACTTTTCTTCAGTTCCGAACCGGGGTGAGACTGCATCGCATTGTGAAAAACTAACGCTCTGATGCACGGTCACAATGCTTGGGATACGTGGCTATATATGACGTTTGAAACCTGTGTTTTTATTTCTCTGTCTTCTTTTTTTGAAGGGCCATGTTTATTATGGCATCCCCAAAAATTGAACTCGGCCGGGTCCCTGAATATCCGTTTGGAAGAAATTCAACAGTCACTTGGTATTTGAGAAGCCTGTGCTTAGGTTTTACATGAAGTAAATACAAATTTGTATAATGTCCAAACAATTGATATGTTCCTGTATATCTGTTATAGCACCTATCTTTAATTTAAAGATGTCTTATATAAACCTTGAATATCATATATCATATTTATTTGTATTCAAGATTTATATATTAAATATATGGTCATTACAGGGGCACCTGGGTGGCTCAGTCAGTTAAGCACCGACTCGGGCTCAGGTCGTGATCTCGCAGTTTGTGGGTTCGAGTCCCGCGTCGGGCTCTGTGCCAACAGCACGGAGCCTGGAGCCTGCTTTGGATTCTGTGTCTCCCTCTCTCTCTGCCCCTCCCGCACTCGTGCTCTGTGTGTCTCTCTCTCAAAAATAAATAAACATTACAAAATGTTTTTAAATATATGGCCATTATTTTGTTTGGGGTTCTTTTTGTTTTTCTATTAATATAGTGTAGGTGTCACATGGTATCAATGAATATAGGTTTGCTCATTTTCATTTTCTGCTATTTATTTAGTCAACCTCGGAGACACAGATCCTTCCACTGTTTTCCAGCTTTTCCTTAAGGGTTTTCCTCAGGGTGTAACAGCAAGTGCTAACTGAGCACTTCATGGAATCCTCATGATATGCCCAATGTACAGGTAAGAAAATGGAAGCTCTGTGACATTAATTCATGTGCCTGAGGGCACACAGCTCACAGATGGCACAGCTGGGATTGGAACCCCAGCCGTCCGATTATGGGGCTCGTACCCTGCATTACCCTTTACAGATCTTTGCATGTTCCCAGAAATGGACTTGCTGGGTCAGAGAGTTCACACAATCAAATGTTTAATACAAACATCTGGACCACCCTCCATGAAGGCTGTATCAGTTTACACTCCCATGAGGGTGCACAGGTGTGTATCCCCAAAACTTCATACACGCTGATAAGCTTGACAAGTAAAAATGAGTCTTTAGCTGATAAATGGTCAGTTTGTGCATCCTTGCAAGGGCTTTGTTGACTTTTTATTATTCTTTCGTGAGCCTTCTATTTAGGACATGTGCCAATTTCACACGTGGGATATTTGCCTTTTTCTTATTGATTCACAAGTGCTCTTTGTATATTAAGGTTCTTAGTGCTGTGTCTGCCCTATACATGGCCAGACTCTAATCTTCCTTGACCTAGGATCACTCTGAAGGCCAGACAGGTCTGCCTGTCATTTGATTGCCCATATGGACTCAATAAGTTTTTTTTTCTGATGTGTGATTCAATGAACGTTTTTCTTCCTGATGTGTCCTTGCTGCAGACTGGATTTTATTGGGGCCTCCAGAAGCAAAAGTGGAGACCCTGAGGTCTTCTAAACCTCGGTCTTATCCAAACTGACATTTGAGTGCTCGCTTCGGCAGCACATATACTAAAATTGGAACAAACTGACATTTGAACACCAGCGCAGCTTTCCATGGCAAGAAAGTTCAGGCCTAGGAGTCAGGGGCTCCAACTTTCTGTCCCAGTTCTGCAGCCCACTGCTGTGACTGAGCCAGCTCCTTCCGCCGGGTACAGAGGTGTTGCTGTGAATCCGGTCCCACCCAGGGGCCATCCAGCCACGCCCACCTCCCTCCAGCCACGCCCACCCACCAGGCCACGCCCACCTCCTGCAGTAGAGCGGAAGTGGCAGACAGAGACGTATGAGGTCTGGGAAACTGTGAGGGGCCCGCAGGAGGGGTCCCGGCCTCCATGGCTCGCAACCCCCTGGTGCCCCCAGCACCCACCAAGTTAAGAAAAAAAAGTCCCCTTCCTCCTTGGGCCTATTTTTCTCNAAGGAAGGGGCCGAGAGAGAGGGAGACACAGAATCTGAAGCAGCTCCAGGCTCTGAGCTGTCAGCACAGAGCCCGTCACAGACAGAATCCCAAGGAGGGAGGAGGGGCGTAAACCCACAAATCCATGAGATCATGCATGAGCTGAGCCAGATTAAGAGTCAGATGCCCAGGGGCACCTANCACGAACCTCGAGATCATGACCTAAGCGAAAGTCAGACGCTTAACCGACTAAGCCACCCAGGCGCCCCACCCCTCACCCACTTCTTAATATACACTTATATCTGGTTTCTCTGTGCCCAGTTTTCTTATCTGCAAAACGGAGACAATTTTAATGATCACAAGACTCAGCCTCTGTAAAGGGGCTGGAATGGTGCCTGGCACATAGCAGGTGCTCAGTAAACAATATCACTGTTTGCTGTATTATTATTTCTTTTTATTTTAGAGAGGGGCGGGGGGCAGAGGGAGAGGGAGAGAGTCTCAACCAGGCTCCACACTCAGCATGTAGTCTGATGCGGGGATTGAACTCATGACTCTGAGATCATGACCTGAGCCAAAGTCAAGAATGCTCAACTAACTGAGCCGCCCAGGCACCCCTGTTGATTGTATAATTATTGAGGATTAGGTGTGGGATGGAAACCCAGAGCCCTGGGGTACCTGGAACCAGTCTTTGCCCGGTACCTTCTGGGTGGACCCTGGGGGAGGGAGGGGGGTGCTGAGGCCCCCACCTCGTCCTCAAGTCCTCCTCACCCAAATCCCTACCCTAACCCTTCCAAGGCCCAGAGGGGCCCCCTGGGAAAGTGGCACCATGGGGCTGCCCGGCACAATTACCGTTTTCATCCTCATTAAACCACATTTTCATTCTAATTAGAGTTTCACTGCCTCCCAGAGAGAAGGGCCGATTACTTTTCGGCATCATTACCAACCTCTCCCTCCCTTCCCACCCTGCCCAGGTGCCTGTTCCACACCGGCCAGCCTCCCTCTCTCTCTCCCCCTCTCTCCTCTCTCTCTCCCTCTCCTCCCTCTCTCTCTCTCTCTCTCTCTCTCCTCCCACCGTCCCTCTTCATGGACTACAGAGAAGCACGGAACATTTTATTCATTAGTCTCCTATTGGGTGTCAAGCTCGGTGTTAGGGACAGTCACTTACAGGACTGTCACCTTACCTCTGCGCTGCTCAAACTCACCTTCTTCCTTCCACACACACCCCTCCCACCATGCCCTGTCATTTATTGGGTCTGTTTATCATCTACCTTTGCTTTCCCAGAATGTGCATCCACCCATATCCCCACGGGCACGCTGACCCCCTTCTTCCAACAGGCAGCCCCTCTCACCACCCCACCCCCACCCCGGCGGCTGGGCCTTTCCCAGGGCCAGCAGAACGTTCTGGAGAGCAAGCGCACTGTCGGAGCAGGATAAATACCCCGGCTCCCTCGCCCCCTGGTAGGAAAGCCCTGAGGGGCGTGTTCAGTCTGGTGTCTCCGCCCCCAGCGGGACTGAGCCGCACCTGCCCCACCTGCCGGCAGTGGAGACCGGCCTGTGAGCACACCTTCCCTCCCAGCCTCCTCTCCGGAGCTTCCTGGGGTCTCCTCCCCCCACCCGAATCCACCGCACCCTGGATCTCTGGCCCCTCTGGAGGTTCCGGAAGCCCCAGAGAGTTTCTTCACTCCTCAGCGCCCGTCGGGTGGGTCACGAAAACTCCCCTGCCTTTCCCCAGGACAGAAGCGTCCTTTCCACCAGACTGCAGCGTCGCCGGGCAGCTCTGACCCATGTTTGAAACAGATTCTTGAGGTGCTCCCTTTCGGAGGGGGTGGAAAACTCCCTGGCAGTTTTTGGGGGGCGACGCCTGGCCCCATTTGGTGCACCCACCGTCCACCAGCAGCTCCCTTTCTGCGAACAGCTGCTCTCCAGCGTGAAGATGGGAGTTGGGCTGTTCCTCAGAGGCTTGTCTGCGACCTTGCGACCGGGTGGTGGACGACAAAGGAGGAAGAAATGAGCCACGGTGCGTGGGACACCCCGCAGCTTCGGAAGCCAGGACAGATGCACGGGGACAGATGCCCGTCGTGCGCTGTTAGGGCTGACCAGAGAAAGTACCCTGACACTGGGCAGCCAGAAACAGAAGGAATGGATTCCCCCACAGTCCTGGAGGCCAGAAGTCTGGAGTCAGGCATGGGCAGGGCTGGCTCTTCCTGGAGGCTCACAGGGAGAATCGGTCCCAGGCTCCCCTCCCGGCTTCTGGCCACACCTCTCCCATCTAGGCCTCCGTCTTCACGTGGCCTTCTCTGTGTTCCTGTCTCCTCTAATTTTTTTTTTAATTAAAAAATCTTTTTAACATGTATTCAATTTTCAGAGAGAGAGAGAGAGAGACAGAGCGTGAGCGGGGGAGGGGCAGAGAGAGAGGGAGACACAGAATCGAAGCAGGTTCCAGGCTCTGAGCGGTCAGCACAGAGCCCGACATGGGGCTTGAACTCACAAATCAGGACATCATGACCTGAGCTGATGTCGGACAGACGCTCAACTGACTGAGCCCCCCAGGCGCCCTCCTGTCTCTTCTTCCAACGAGGACACCGGTTGCATTGGATTCAGGGCCCACCCTAACCCAGGATGGCCTAACTCTAACTGAATATACCTACAGAGACCCCATTTCCAAGTAAGGTCACCTTCCCAGGTACCAGAGGTGAGGACCTGAACGCAGTTGTGGAGACCTAACTCAGCCGGCAGCCATGCCCCGGCACTAACCATTCCCATGAGTGATCACACTGGGCCTCCATTGGGGGGCACACCCTCCTGCCCTGAACCCCACACGTCCAAGCTTTAACACAGCCACGGAGACTGCGTCTCTCCACATTTCAGCCATGAGTCGCCATGACCTCGCGGAGTGCTCAGCCCTGTCCTAAGCATTTTAGGGGCACTATCTGATTCCGCTTTCACAATTCTATGAAGTCCATACTGCATTAGTCCCATTTTACAGATGTGCAGACTGACACCCAGGTACACAGAATCCTTATTTCCAGGTCACTCGGCTGGTAAGCTGTGGAGCTGCTGGCCTCTCGCCCCCCCACACCCCGGAGCCTTTGTTCACAACTTTGGCTCCCGGTTCTGACTCCCGTCACCATGGCGACAGGGTGTGCCGGCCATGAAATACACACGCAGTCATTTATTTTTTCCATCAGCCGTTGGAAACCACGCTCCTGTGATGAACGAGGAGACCAAGGCAAGGAGAGGGTAAGCCACTTGGCCAAGTGCACACGGTAGGGGCCAGGGAGGGGATTTGAGCCGAACATGCTGGCCTTTCGGGGAACCATGGGGCCTGGCAGATGGGGTGAGGGTTCCCTCTGGCCCAGTTGGACTCTGAGGCTTCAGGGCCACACAGGGTCTGGGTCTCCTGCTTCTGTCTGGGGTTTGTGACCGGTCAAGGCTGCTGGGTACCATCCGTGGGCCCCGCTCGTGGAGGATGCCGGGAGCTGGAAGCCAGGGTACCACCGACCTTGCCCACCTCGGCACCCACCTCAGGCTCCCACTGCCACACACCAGGGACCCAAGCCAGCCTCTAGGCCCTTCAGAGCTTGGGGATCTACGGGCAGCTCCCTCACCCCTCAGGGGTTATTAATTAATGCTAATTAATATCTGTGTTCACAGAGCCAGCCAGGCCCCTGGGCCCAGAGCATCCGAGAACGAAAAATATGAGAATGCTGGCACCTGGCCAAGAAACATGGATTATTCAGCTGGCTCGTGGGGAAGGGCTCATAGCGACGGGAAGGGGAAACTGAGACACGGGTGAGGCCCAAGCGGCCCTGAGCAGCTTCAAATCTGGTTGTCGTCTGGAAGGACAAGGAGACCAGCCCTAGAGACCCATGAGCGCTGGGTCCCACCTCTGTGCCTCAGTTTCCTCCTCTGGAAACACGATGGGAATTCCTTTTCTTAAGTGTGTGAGGGGACCCGTCAAGCTTTCATGCGTGTAAAATGCTTTGCATATAAAACGTCCTTTCCCTGGCTGCCCGGCAGAGAGGCCTCGCGCAGCCTCGTGCCTCAGTTTCCCTTTTCGGGCACATGAGGTGGGGGGCAGGGCACCTCAGGCCCAGTCTCCGGGAATGCTCATGAAGATCATTTCCAAATGGCCTAATTAATCACGCCACTGCTAGCATGGCGATGAGACGGTTCTCTGGCCCCTGATTAAAAACAGAAGTTTCCCCCACGTTCCCGGAGACAGAGCAGAAGGGAAAACAAAGACGCGCACACTCGTGCCAGATAAATACAGACGCAAACACATGCATGGCAGATAAACACACACTGGCACACCAAATATACACACAGCCGGCTGCGGAAATCGGGGTGGGCTGGCACAGCCCAGCTCAGGCAGCCAGAGGACCCCCCCCAGGAACCGGCCCCCGAGAGACGGAGAAACCACCCCCCACCTCCTGTACCTACGCTGCTGAGCCCCAGCCACATCTGGGCCCCGACACCCCCAGGGCACGGGGCCAGGAGCCACGGTTCGGGAATGGGTGCCCCCGGGAGGAGCCCTCCGCCCACGACAGAAGGGACTCGGTGGAAAAATATCCCCACTTCTTCCGGCAGGTGCACGGCCCACGTGGTCCACATGCTCTCCCAGGGGCCCTCAGTCTCCTTCCTTCTCCCCCCTCCCCAGGGAACCTGGGTTCTCCGTTTCAGGAAGCCGAGGCCTGCTGTAGCAACTCACCACAGACCGGCTGGCCTGTGGACAAGGGTCTTCTCCCAGTTCTGGAGGCTGGCAAGTTCAAGACCGTGGTGGGGCTCTGGTGGGAGGGCCCTCTCCTGCATTCACAGACAGCAGTCTTCTCGCTGTGGCCTCACAAGTCGGGAGGAAGGCCAAGGAGCTCTGTGCGGTCTCTCTTTTTTTTTTTTTTTCATAATAATAGGGCATTTCAGTATTCCACTTTTTTTTTAAAGATTTTTATTTATTTCTAGTAGAGAGAGAGAGACAGCGTGAGCAGGGGAGGGTCAGAGAGAGAGGGAGACACAGACTCTGAAACAGGCTCCAGGCTCTGAGCTGGCAGCCAGCACAGAGCCCGACGCGGGGCTCGAACCCACGAACCGCGAGATGATGACCTAAGCGAAAGTCGGACGCTTAACCGACTAAGCCACCCAGGCGCCCCGTGTGCGGTCTCTTTTATAAAGGCACTAAATCCCACTCCTGGGGGCTCTACCCTTCATGACCTAATCACCTCCCCAAGGCCCCCCCCGCCAACGCCATCACCTTGGGGGTTAGGACTTCACCATATGAATTTGCGGGGAAGGGCACAAGTATCTGTATTATCTCCCCAAGAAACTATATGCCCCCTGATCCTTACATCCAGCGGTGGGGGTTCTGGGGAGGGGCAAATGAAGACACGGAATCTGCTGCAAGGTGCACACATATGCACTGACCAGCGTGTGTACACACCAGAAGGGCACACAGCACTCACACTTAAAGGGAGTCGTTCCCCCCCCCATTNCCCCGTGTGCGGTCTCTTTTATAAAGGCACTAAATCCCACTCCTGGGGGCTCTACCCTTCATGACCTAATCACCTCCCCAAGGCCCCCCCCGCCAACGCCATCACCTTGGGGGTTAGGACTTCACCATATGAATTTGCGGGGAAGGGCACAAGTATCTGTATTATCTCCCCAAGAAACTATATGCCCCCTGATCCTTACATCCAGCGGTGGGGGTTCTGGGGAGGGGCAAATGAAGACACGGAATCTGCTGCAAGGTGCACACATATGCACTGACCAGCGTGTGTACACACCAGAAGGGCACACAGCACTCACACTTAAAGGGAGTCATTCCCCCCCCCCATCGGATGTTCCACGAGTTCTGCAGACATTTCTAGCTGTCACACTTGAGGGGGGTGCTACAGGCACCCCGTGAGTCAAGGCCAGCGAGGCTGCTAAAAACCCTACAGGGCCCAGAACAGCCCCCACCCCCACCCCGGAAAGAATGATCTGGTCTGCAATGTCAAGTGCACAGGTTGAGAAACCCTGGTGGACAGGAAGCCAGTGGATCATACACCTGGCCACACCCACTGACCCCCACGTGGAAAGCTCTGGGTGCACATGAGCCACAGGCAGCCTCAGAGCACAGAGATGCACTGGGCACCAGGCCCTCACACTCAGGAAGCAGCAGGAACATTCGAGCCCGTAGGTTTCCCGCAAGGAGGTATAGATCGCCGGGGGGCCCTGCACCAGGCCATGTTCTGCTCCAACGGCTTTTTGTGAGAACAACTCATTCAATCCCCCCAGCCATCCCCCCGAGGTGGCTCAGTGACAATTAAGCACATTTTACAGATGAGGAAACTGAGGCCCAGAGAGGGCAAGTGGGTGCCCCAGCGACCCTGAGACGTGGGCTGCAGTATACACTCACGCTCACGCGTGTGAAGGCAGGGACCGCAGGCTGGAAGGGGACATTCCTCGTCGCCTGGGGGCTGACGTGAGGAGGGTCAGGGCAGAGTTGAGCTTTTCCAAAGGGATTCATTGCTCTATCACTTTGGGTAACTAAACAATCCACTTGTAAACATTTTCTTAAACCAGCTGACATGCTCTCTGACCCTCCCCTGCTTGCTCGCTCGCTCTCTCTCAGAAATAAATAAAACATTAAAACTAAAAAGTAAAAAGGGGCGCCTGGGTGGCTCAGTTGGTTAAGCATCTGACTTCGGCTCAGGTCATGATCTCACGGTTCCTGGGTTCGAGCCCCGCGTCGGGCTCTGTGCTGACAGCTCGGAGCCTGGAGCCTGCCTCACATTCTGTGTCTCCCTCTCTCTCTGACCCTCCCCTGCTTGCTCTCTCTCTCTCTCTCTCAGAAATAAATAACACATTAAAAAAATAAAATAAACCAGCTGACCCGCGAGGCGGACAAAGCTGGGGCCCCATGCCCTACCTCACCACGTTCTGGCTGTGTGAGCCTGGGCGAGCCACGTAGCCTCCCTGAGCCTCAGTTTCCCCATCTGTAAAGCGGGGGTCCGCCCACTCAGGATTACGCAAGCGTCCCTCCAGGGCCCCGCTGAGGACCAAACACCCTGCCCAGCTCCGGCCAACACAGGATTAAAGCGGGATGGACACAGACTGAGCGTTCGGTCCCCACCACCCTCTCCCAAGCCTGGGGCTGCTTAACTAGCTCTGCGGGGAGCCGAGAATGCGTGGGGTGGCGCCCTCGGCTCCCCCTCCCGCCCCCGCCCCTCAGCGCGCCACCCCTGTGCGTCTCAGGCCCCAGGAGCTCGGACCGTGCTGCGTCCCAGCGCTTGGCGTCCAAATTCGGGCTCAGGGCCTGACACCAGGAGGCGGGCAGGGGAGCGGGCTAAATCCGGAGGCGCCTCCCCCCCACCTCCGAACGCTTGGATTTTCCCACCTCCGCTTCCCGTCGCCGCAGCGCGGGGAGCGAGCGCCACCTGTCGGTCGCCAGCGAGAGGTGCGTGCGACTCCGGGAAAGTGGGTCGCCTCTCGGTTTCCCCCCAACCCGGGAAACTCAGCCCCCCACCCCCAAGCAGCATTGGAAACGGCCTCCGCCAATGAAATTCTCCTCCACGTTCCGCTTGCCCAAGCGCTGCTCCCACACTTAAACTTGTCTTCCATTTAACCCCCCCCACCGATTGTTGAGTAGGTGCTCAACAATAAGCATTTATTGAGCACCTACTACTGTGTCCGGGCATTCAGGGAAACAGAAGAAATGGAACTTGAAACCTCCCTGCCGTCTGGAGCTTAACTGTCAGAGGCGAAGGCAGAAGAGGAAGGGGAACAACAACTTATAAGATCACGGCTGGTTAAGTGTTTTAAAGGAGGAAATAAGAACACAGAAAGATGGAACTAGTGGCCGAGGAAGGGAGCCTGCTCTGAAGAAGGTGAGGAAATTCTCTGAGGCCACAGTGTTTGCACTCAGGCCTGAGAGGGATATGGCCCCTGCCGTGCCAGGACAGGGGCAGGGCCATCCAGTGGAGGGCACAGTAAGTGCAAAGGCCCTGGGGCAGAAAGGAGTTTGGGGTGTTGGACAAGAAAGGATGTCAGGGTGGCCAGAGCTGAAAGGGGGAAGTTGGGCGGGATGTAAGGGTCCCTTTTGGAGACAAACCTGCTCCCACACTACTGAGTGGAGAAGAATAAATCTCACTCTGAGCCAAAAGCCATCCTTCACCAACCAGCTCCACGTGGATACCCTCCGCCTCGCCCCCCCCCCAGGATGCCAGCCCAGGACCAGGTGTGCCCCACAGAGAAAAGCCCCAGCCCCCACACCACACCTCACTCTCCTGGCCCTTTGCCTCTGATGATATTCATTCCAATCACACCACCAAGGAGCACATGCAGAGGAGAGAAATGGGGTGTGGTGAGAGGCCTAGGGCTTGGTGGGGGGACCCAGAGTTGCCTTCAGCATCTCCTTGGGGGGTGTCAGGGGCTAGAGTGTTGGGATGGGGCAAAGCGTGGACCGGTATGCCCCAGGATTCTTTATGCCAGCCGCCCCACCCCAGGCATTCGTGGGCACGGCGGCAGGGGTCGGCACTTCTGGCAAAGTCCCCACCTCGCCCCCGGCCGCTTCCCTGGGAGGCCCAGGAACCACAGAGCTAGCCTGCCTCCTGGTGCCCGTGCCCCTCGGCCGGGGTGAGCACCCCTCTGTCCTCCGGGAGCCCCAGACGGCCCCATCCCTGTGTCCCTGGCATCTTCAACCCCTGTTGAGGCTGGGGTCTCTGTTTCCGCCCCCCTCAACCGGAGACCAAAGTTCTCAAGGGTTGTTGNCGTTGCAGAAAAACCACAAAAAGGACTGTGCAGGGAAAAGCCCGGGTTCCGTGGAAGCTGTTCCCCGGATCCCCGCCTTGGGGGCCATGAGGGAAGCCGAGGGGCTCACTGAGTCCCCAGTGCCCCAGTCCCGGCTGGTTGCAGCTTTGGGGGCTGCCTGGCTCTGGGGGTGGGGGCGGAGCCTCCTGGCGCTTCTAATTATGGAAGCACAGACTTAATTACTGCCTTTCGAAGGGTTAATTACCCCTAATCTGTTGGGAATCAGGCAATTCTCTGAGCCTTCTGAGAACCAAAATATTTCCCCTCCCGGGAGCTGCCAGCCCCCCACCCCGTCCCCCACTCCTGTTACCTCCAGCCCCCACTTTGGATCTTCTCAGTTCCCCTGTATGGAAGTGTGTGGTGAGCCGGGCAGAGTTGGGAAAACCATAAACCACCAGTCCGCCCTCAAAGAAGCCACACTGCAGGGCCTGACACAGGCAAGAGCTAAATTTAGAGAAGGGAAGTCCTTGGCCAGAAAAGGCCAGGAGGACTTCCTAGAGGAGGAGGTGGCTGAGGGCTGGTCNGGGTGCTGTTTGGAGCCTCAATTTTCTCATCTGTTAAATGGGGTCAAAGCCATAACAAACCAGGCCAGGGAGTGAGTGGAATTAAGCACATCAGAAAAGACTGCTCTCAGGGGCGCCTGGGTGGCTTAGTCGGTTAAGCGTCCGACTTTCGCTTAGGTCATGATCTCGCGGTTCGTGGGTTCGAGCCCCGCGTCGGGCTCTGTGCTGACTGCCAGCTCGGAGCCTGGAGCCTGTTTCAGTCTGTGACTCCCTCTCTCTCTGACCCTCCCCTGCTCACGCTGTCTCTCTCTCTCTCTCCTAGAAATAAATAAAAAATATATATAAAAAAAGAAAAGAAAAGACTGCTCTCGTGTAGTAAGCCCTGGTGGGTATTGACGTGACAGCCCTCAGAGGTAGCTCACCTAGCCCTGCCAGCGCCACACCCCCACCCTGTTCCTCCCTGTGCCCTCTGCCAGCCCTTGTAGCAATATATTAGGGCCTGACCACACCCATGCTTTCCTCTTGACCCCTGAGCTGGTTCCCACCTCGGGCCCTTTGCCCTTGCAGTTCCCGCCTGCCTGGCTTATTATCCTGCTGACAGTGATGTGTCTGGGAAGGTCTGGTTCTAAATGGTTATCTCCTCCAGGGAGCCCTCCCAGACTATTCTGCTTCCCCAGCAACCCTTTCCTTCCTGGAAATTCTCCAGCTGATCATGTTTTTATCCCTCTGAGAAACTGCATTGTTTATATCCTAGCTAGGTGCCCTGGGACTCAGTTTCCTCATCTGTAAAATGGGCATGATCTCAGAGTGCTGGCCGCTGACTGGGGTGGCCCTAGATGCACCAGGACTTTCTGCAGGTCACGGGATAGAATCAGGGGATTCTGAGAAAAGCTCAAGCACCAGGGAGCTGGGCCAGAGCGGGCAAGGGAGTCTCCGAGGCCGGGTCGGTCAGAGGAGGCTAGAGAGAGGGCCGACCTGGGAACAGCGGTCAGGCGGTTATGCCGCTGTTTCACGGAAGAGGTGAAGGCACTTACCAAGGGCACACAGCCTTCTGGAGGGGGAGCTGGGATTCACAGCCCCATTTGGCAGAGTCCTGGCTCCGGATGGGGAAGGAGTAGCCCGGGGTGGGGGGGGCAAAGGGAAGGAGCCGCGCAGGAGGGCCGTTTGGAGGAAAGTTGAAGACTTTTGACTCACCTGTGTTGTGGGGGTGGGTTGAGGGCAGGACGGAATAAAAATTAAATCAGAGACAGAAGGAGGGTGGGGGTGGGGAAAGGGAGTGTAGGAAGGAGGAGGGATGAGACAGGAAGACAGGGAGGGAGGGAGAAGAGAAAGAGAGAGACGCGTGAGAAAGGGGTGGAAGGAGAGAAGGAAGTTAGGAAGGAAGGAAAGAATTGGTCAGGACTATTCCAGGTGCCAGTAAAAAACCAAACCCAAACTGGCTTAAGAAAAGAAGAATTTATGTGTTCATGTAACTGCCAAGTCTAAGGAATGTTGGCTTCAGGCATAGCTGAATCCAGGCTCTCAGGGGAAGTAATCTCCTCCATCAATTAACCTTTCCTCTGGGGAGCTTTTCAGGCAACGACTTCCTATGGCGATAAAATGGCTTCAGCAATCCCTAGTTTCTATTTTATCGGCCCAAAAACTCCAGGGAAGAGGCAAAGCCACTTGGCCAAGAGGGCTCACAAAAATCCGGTGGCTCCCTCTCATTGGACAGATGGGGGGTCACATGTCACTCAGAAACCGATCACTGTGGCCAGAAAGGATGGACTGCGTTCACTGGCCAGGCCTTTGACATTGATCACTCCTGGTTGGGGGGGGGGTCCGCCCCACCAGGCTGGCGGAAGAGGAGACTGCTGATTCCACGAGCGTTTATGGGTCCCCTGCTGTGGTCCTGGCCCCGGTCTGGGTGCTGGGGATACAGCAGTGACCAAGGCAGAAAAGCCCTGCCCTCGTGGGGCTGACACTCCAGGTAAATGCGTGAATCACAGTGATATCCCGAGGCGATGTGTGCTGCGCGCGGAAAATTAGAGCAGAAAAAGGAAGGGAAAGGAGCTGAGACTTTAATAGGAGGTGGTGTCTTAGCAAAGACTTGAGGCAGAAGGAGTGGAGATCTCTGGGAAAGGGTGTTCCAGGCGGAGGGAACAGCCCACGCGAAGACCCTGAGGCAGGCGCCTGCAGCGTGGGTTTGGAGAACAGTGAGGAGGCCTGTGTGGCTGGAGGGAGGGGAGAGAAGGGGACAGTGAGAGGTGAGGCAGGGAGGCCACAAGGCAAATCATGCAGGGCCTTGTGGGCTTCGAGAGGATTGGGGATTTTGCCCTAAGTGNGATATCCCGAGGCGATGTGTGCTGCGCGCGGAAAATTAGAGCAGAAAAAGGAAGGGAAAGGAGCTGAGACTTTAATAGGAGGTGGTGTCTTAGCAAAGACTTGAGGCAGAAGGAGTGGAGATCTCTGGGAAAGGGTGTTCCAGGCGGAGGGAACAGCCCACGCGAAGACCCTGAGGCAGGCGCCTGCAGCGTGGGTTTGGAGAAGAGTGAGGAGGCCTGTGTGGCTGGAGGGAGGGGAGGGAAGGGGACAGTGAGAGGTGAGGCAGGGAGGCCACAGGACTCAGGTGTTCACAGGAAGAATGATGGTCAGAGAAACCAGGTAGCCCTGATATACACACAGAGAGAGATTTTATGTGTCAACGACTGGATGTGTCCTCTCTGTGAGCTAGTCTTTCACCGAAGGCTGGGTCTCTATCCCCACAGCCTCTGCAGGTCTGCCTGCTGCTGCCCTGCCCACGTCTCGGTAGGTTTGGTTTGTTGCCTTAACCAGGACCCATGGGGAGAGGCACAGGCGAGGCAAGCGGTTAGGAGGACAGACCACTGGGGGCTCCCTCCCCGCGAGGCACGGAACCCCCCACAGCACCCAGATCCAGGACACCCTGGGCCAGGGCTTCTGGGCATGTTTGCTTTCTGCCCTCGTCATGTTGGTGGGAACAGGTGTGGCTGGGGGCACAGGGAGGCACAGCCTAGCCTGAGGTTTGGGGAAGGAAGGAAGCTGGGTCACCCAGACGCCGACCGGGGAGGGGAAGGCCGAGGAGACAGGCGCTGCCCCCTCCAGGAAGGCACAGGGGCCGTTGGCCCCACTAACAGCATCCCCTGTTTGGGTATCAAGGCCCCTGCGCAAGCCCCAAGGTGCTGGACGGGGGAGGGGTGGAGTGGCAGGCCCTGGGGTCCGGCTGGGTTCAGAGCTGGCGATGGACATGCTGATAAGGGCCCTAGAGATTGGCTTTCAGCCCTGAGAGAGTTGGGTAACATCCTGTTTGGGCAGCCTCTGTGGCTCTCTCTCCTGCAGCCCTGCCCGGTCCTGCTGGGAGACACACAGGCTGGGAGCCAACGTTAACTCTTCGAGAAACAGAAACAGCCCCCCCCCCAAAATAATAAGACAGACACTTGCAAGAAGAGAAAAGAACAGTGACTTGAGTCCTGCTTCACGTCCCACACAAAAAGTACCTCTAAACAGACTGTAGACCCTGATGTGAAACCCAAAGCGATAAAACTTCTGGGAGAGAAACGTACAAAGAAATCCCTGCGACCTTGGCTTGGGCAAAGACCCCTCCGCTCTATCCCAAAAGCATGATCCGTGAAACAAAACGTTCATCAGTTGGACTTCGTCAAAATGAAAATTCGTGCTTTTCAGAAGGCGCAAGGACAGTGAAAAGAAAACCCGCAGCCTTAGGGGGAAATCTGTGCAGATCGTACATCTGATGAGGGGCTCGTATCCAGAGCATATGAGAGTTCTCAAAGCCAGTAGTAAGATTCAGTGTTCGTTTGTGTTTAAGACTCTAGTCAAGGTAGAAATAGAAATGAGCCTGTAAACTTTGGTATGTCACCTACAAAAAAAGAAGAGAGAAAGAAGGAAAAGAGAGAGATGAAGGAAGAAAGGAAGGAAAGAAGGAAAGAAAGAAAAGAAGGAAGGCAGGAAGAAAGGAAAGAAAAAGAAAGAAGAAGGAAGGAAAGAAAGAAGAAAGAAAAGAAGGAAGGAAAGAGAGAAAGAAAAGGAAAGAAAGAAAAAAAGGAAGGCAGGAAGGAAGGAAAGAAAGAGAAAGGAATGAAGGAGAGAGAGGAAGGAAGGAAGGAAGGAAAGAGAGAAAGAAAATGAAAGGAAAAAAGAGAAAGAAAGGAGAGAAGAGCCACAGTACATACGAAGCTTGGTTGTGAAACAGCGAAGATTTCCCCTGGAGTTCAGGACAAGAAAAGAACAGCCATTGTCACCACTTCTTTCAACATCACACTAGAGCTTTCCAGGCAGGGCAACAAAGAAAGAAAAGACAAGAAAATGTGTAAAGATCGAAACATAATAAATAAATCTGCACCATTTGTGAGTGACACAGTTAGTAACTGGCAGATGTGAAATCTACTGATGAACTAATGGGATTAAGCGAATTTAGCAAGGTTGCTGGACACAAGGTCAGTATACAAAAATAAATTCTCAGGGCGCCTGGGTGGCTAGGTCAGTTAAGCGACCGACTTTGGCTCAGGTCATGATCTCACGGTTCATGGGTTCGAGCCCCGCGTCGGGCTCTGTGCTGACAGCTCAGAGCCTGGAGCCTGTTTCAGATTCTGTGTCTTCCCCTCTCTCTGACACTCCCTTGCTCACACTGTCTCTCTCTCTCTCTCTCAAATAAATAAAAACATTAAAAACTCAGTAAGAACACCAGGGTCCTGGGGCACCTGGGTGGCTCAGTCAGTCACGTGTCTGACTCTTGGTTTTGGCTCAGGTCATGATCTCACAGTTCCTGGGTTCAAGGCCTGCATTGCTCTGTGCTGGCAGCTCGGAGCCTGCTGCGATCCTCTCTTCCTCTCTCTCTGTCCCTCCCCTGCTTGCACTAAAGAAAAAAAAGACGGAGTCCCAGTCTGAACACTGGCAAAGGATTTGAACTTCAGCAAACAGTGTATCTGGACGGCAGATACGGATCAATCTGACAGTGTCTTATAAAGCTAAACACCCATTGACCTCTTGATGCAGAAATGAAAGCTTATGTGTACACAGCATCTTTTTTCACGACAGCCAAAAGGTGGGAACGACACGAATGTCCGTCAACAGACGAATGGAGAAACGAAGTCTTGTCCCTCCATCTAATGGGATATCACTCATCAGTGAGAAAGAACAGCCTTTTGATCATTGCGGCAACATGAGCCTCAGAAACAGACTGCAGACAAAACGCCAGACACAAAATACTACAAACTGTAGGATCCTGTTTGTGTGAAATTTCTAGAAAAGGCAAAGCCATAGGGAGAGAAAGCAGACGAGAGGCAGGGAGGAGAGTGGAGACAGATTGCAAGGGGGACAGGGGGAGTCTGGGGGTTCAGAACTGTTCTCAGAAGCTGGTTTGTGACTATGGTTGCAAAACTCAGCGAAATGTACTATCGTTGAACTGCATGCATACAGTGGGCAAATCATAGGCTAAGGAGGGGCGCCTGGGGGGCTCAGTTAAGCGTCAGACTTCGACTCAGGTCATGATCTCACGGTTCATGGGTTTGAGCCCCGCGGTAGGCTCTGTGCTGACAGCTCAGAGCCTGGAGCCTGCTTCGGATTCTGTGTCTCCCTCTCTCTCTGACCCTCCCCTGCTCACGCTCTGTCTCTCTCTAAAGTAAATAAACATCACCAAAAAAAAAGTTGCTCCGACAGTCTGCAGACGGGATTGTCACCATGTTGGTTGATCAAATCAACAGGTGCCTTTGGACCTTTGCTGCACACTGGGGACACGGCCGGGAACAAAACGGATAGCAGGCCCCACCCTCATGGAACTGGCATTCCCCTGGAAAGAAAGACAGGGAGCACGATCAAGAAGTCAAATCCGCGGTGTCAGATGGTGATATGTTATGAAGAATAAAGTAGGAACAGGGTGAGTGCAGTTTTAAGTTGGGGGTCAGGGGAGGCTCTCTGCGGAGGTGATGTCTGTGTGAAGACCTGAAGGAAGCGAGGAGAGAGCCATGTGGAGATCTAGGGGTGGAGGGAACTGTAAGTGCAAAGGCCCTGGGGTGCGAGCATGCCGGGAACGGCGAGGAAGTGGGCTAGAGGAATAGTGAGGAGGAGAGCGCGCGGGAGGAGGGGAGCCTTTCGGGTCAGGAGAAGGACTTTAACTCTTACTCTGAATGAGATGGGAGCCACAGAGGATTCCTGACCAGAGAAGGGATGGGACCCCACTCAGGTGTTCCAGGGCGCCCTCTGGCCACTGCTGGGGGAACGGCTGTGGGGCTGAAGGTGGAACTGGGAAGACCAGGGGCAGCCGAGGGGACTGCACAGATCAGAGTGGGAGATGATGGGGCTGATCCAGGCCTGGCCTGCAGGCAGTGAAATGCAGGTGGATTCTGGCTAGATTTTGAAAGTACAGCCCTCGGGGGCGCCTGGGTGGCTCAGTGGGTTGAGCATCCGACTCCTGACTTCAGCTCAGGTCATGATCTCACGTTTGTGAGTTCAAGCCCCATTTTGGGCTCTGTGCTCACAGCGCAAAGCCGACTTGGGGTTCTGTCTCCCTCTCTCTGCCCCTCCCCAGCATGCTCTCTCTCTGTCTCTCTCTCTCTCAAAATAAATAAAGATAAACTTAAAAAAAAAAAAGCAGAGGGGCGCCTGGGTGGCTCAGTGGGTTGAGCATCCGACTCCTGACTTCAGCTCAGGTCATGATCTCACGTTTGTGAGTTCAAGCCCCATTTTGGGCTCTGTGCTCACAGCGCAAAGCCGACTTGGGGTTCTGTCTCCCTCTCTCTGCCCCTCCCCAGCATGCTCTCTCTCTGTCTCTCTCTCTCTCTCCTAGAAATTAAAAAAAAAAAAATTAAAAAAATTAAAAAAAAAAAGCAGAGCCCTCAGGGTTTGCTGGTGCAGGAGAGAGGGAGAGAGAGGGGGACAGAGGCAGAAACATGGGTAACTCCGAGGGTCTTGAGCTGAGGGTCTGGGCCCCTAAGGAAAGAAACGGAGGGAGAGGGAGGTGCCCAGGCCACATGTCTGGCCCCCATGGTGGTGGAGGCCTGGCTCTGACTTGAGATCTCAGCAGGGGTGGGTACCACGTGGGGCGAGGCTGCTCCCAGCCAGATGCCCCCTCCCCCTGCCTCCCGAGTCAGGGCCCAGTACCCCTCTGGCTCTTCCTTTCAGTCTTCGTTTCCAGAACTTTTCCTCCCTGGGGAATCCACTCCGTGTGCTTCTGATTCCTTTGTTCTGAACTCATATGGCGTGAGCACCCCCCAAAAGCCTTATGTGGAAGAGTCTAGAGGCAAGGGGTGTGGGGGGGGTGCATTCCTCCTGGGGGACCAGGGGGTGTCCAGCTGCAAGGAGCCCTCCTCCGAGCCAAGCCAGACCCAGCAGCCGCCCAGCACAGACGTTCTTTGGGACCCAGCCGGCGCCTGTCCTTGGNCCAGCCCGCCACCCCCACCGGCCCCTCCCTGGTGGCCACAGTAGGCCCGGCTCCCCAGGCAGTCCCCTGGCACAGCCCGTGTGTGGCCAGAGCTACGGGGTGGGCGTGTGACCCTCCCTGGCACCTGTCCCATCCTCTGAGCCCCTCCTCCTCCCCGCCATCTGGGCCGGCCGGTCCCCTTGTGCCTCCCTATGTCAGAGGCTTCGGAAAGGCCTCCCTAATTCACTTCCTCTTTATGAGCACTGGCCTGCCCGACCTCGCTCTAGCTACTGGGGACGCCGAGTGACAGTGCGTAGAAGCTCTTACTTATCAAGACCTTGGTGGGCGTTAATAAATCCTGCCCCGCCGTCTCCCAAGGAGGAATGAGTCCTTCTGTTCTCTCTTTACAGACAAAGAGAGCAGAGCGCGGAGGGGGATATTGGCTACCCAGGGCCACACGGCCAGAGAGTAGCCTCACCAGGACCAGACCCCTGACCGCCCTGCTCTTCAGCCTCTCATGAGAGTGACAGACAAGGTCCTGGCCTTCTGGAGCCCTCCAGCCCAGAGGAGAGAGGCAGGAAATACCAAACAAGCAAGCACATAGTGACAAGGGCATAAAGATCCTGATGGCTTGGGGCTTGAGGCCTTGAGCCAGGGGTCCCCAGGGCCACCCTCGGGGTGAACGATTCCCTAGGATTCTCGGAAATCAGAAAAGCAGTGCTCCGGTCACAAGTTACTATAGGGAAAGGACGCAGTTAAAATCAACAGAGGATCAAGGTACCCATAGGGCAGGATCCAGGACAGACCAGGCACGAGATCCCAGGTGTCCCCTCCCCGAGGGGTCACCTCCCCTCGAGAGGTTCCCACTCGGGAACGGGGGACAGCCTCCCGTTCCCTCGGCAGCAGGGTGTGACGGCACACTCAGAGGGCTGACAACCAGGGAAACTCACCTGGGTGTCTAGGGGTTTTCTGGGGGCTGGTCACACAGGCAGGCTGACCACCCGTCTGGCTGGCCGCAGGCTCCAGTCCCTGTAGAGGTCAAGCTGATGCTTCAAGGTGGCCCAAGGCCCTCACCGTAGATCATATTGTGAGCATGGACTATCTGGTCCAGCTAAGGTCCTATGTACAGAGAACATACAGGATTCGAGCACCCCAAACCCACAGAGGTAACTGGTGAGCAGAGCTGTTACAGTGGACCGTGAATGCATCTTTAAGGGTTTCATGTGGAAACTAAGGCCAGAAGGAAGTGGATCCTTACCTGCCGGAGCCTTCAGATGAGACCACAGCCCTAGCTGACACCTGGATGGCAGTCCGGTGAGAGACCCTGGAGGCGAAGCCACGCCAATGTCTGAGGGCGGAGAAGTCCAGGCAGAGGGAACAAGAGATGCAAGGGCCCTGTGGTACGACGGAGCTTCCAGGAATAGGAAGAAGGAAACCATGGCCAGCCCAGGGGGAGGGAAGGAGGTGAGATCAGAGGGACCATCCGGAGCCAGGGCGGAGGGCCTTGTGGGCAGGAGGACAGAATGGGAGGAGCTTAGGAGGGTGCCCCCATCTGTGGCCTGACCAGCTGAGCTGGTGGTGGAGACACATGCGAAGAAGGGACACCCTCCAAGATGGCTCCCGTGATCCCTGTCTGCGGGTGTCTGCGCCCTTGGTGCTCCCCTCCCCTTGAGTGTAGGCAGGACCTTGTGACTCACTTCTAACAGTAGAATAGGACAGAGATGATGGGCTGTCACTTTCAAGATTAGGTTACAAAAGACTGAGACTTCTCCCTTGGGAAGGTTTCGGTTGGCAGCATGTGAGGGACCCCGAAGCAAAGAACCCAGAGAAGCTAGACCCCATTCCTGCCCCACAGAAATAGTTTGCTGTTATTTTAAGCCCCACATTTGGAGTAATGTGTTACCCAGCAATAATAGATCACTAAGGTAGCAGGTGTGGCCAGGGGTCAGGAGGCGATTCAGGAGCTACGGCGTTGGCCATGTTGAAAAAAACTGTAACAGACATGTGCCCTGGGTTGGCCTCCCTCAGTTGCAGAGCCTGAGGCAAGGATTTGAGTGCAGGTGTTTATTAGAAGGGGGTCCTAGAAAGCATGCGTGGAGAAGCTGGGAAGTGAGACAGCGAGGGGCAGGCAGCAAATACAGAGACTTGGAATGTGTACATTACTGCTGCGGGCACCGGGGGGCTCAGCCCCACTCCACCCTCAGGGGACATGCACCTCCACTATCCCACATGAGGGGTGAGGGAGCTGGGGTACTGACTCACCAAAACTGAGGAAGTTTATTCCCAGGGTGTCAGTTCCCTCCCAGTCCGGACCTGCATCCACAGGGGCCATAGAAAGCCCTCAAGCAAAACCTCATGGGTGGGGTTATTTTTGTTTGTTTAATTTTTTTTCACATTCATTTATTTTTGAGAGACAGAGTGAGACAAAGCGTGAGCAGGGGAGGGGCAGAGAGAGGGAGACACGGAATCCGCAGCAGACTCTGGAGTCTGAGCTGTCGGCACAGANGCAGGGGAGGGGCAGAGAGAGGGAGACACGGAATCCGCAGCAGACTCTGGAGTCTGAGCTGTGGGCACAGAGCCCTGGTGGGGGGGGGGCGGGGGGCTTGAACCCATTAATCGTAAGATCATGACCCGAACAGAAGTCAGACACTTAACTGACTGAGCCACTCAGGCGCCCCAGAACAGTATTCATCTTGATTACTTGAGTTCTTTGGCACCCCCTTAAATTTTGCTTTCTGAGGTGAGTGCTTCACTTCCTACCAGAGGTCCAACCCTGAGGTTCACAGCAGAACCCCATCAGGAAACCCAGGAGGGGACTCAGATGTCCGCTGCCACCTCGGAATCAGGGCAGGCTCAGTTCTATTGCGGTAACAAGCGAGCCCCGGATCTCAGGGGCTTAAAACATCAGAGATCTCAGGCCACCTGGGTGGCTCAGTTGGTTACGCCTGGGACTCTTGACTTCCGCTCAGGTCGTGAGCCCACGGTTGTGAGCTCGAGCCCCACGTCGGGCTCTGTGCTGACACCAGGGAGCCTGCTTGGGATTCTCTCTCCCTGTCTCTCTGTTCTTTCCCCCCGCTGTGCTCGTGTGCGCACGCTCTCTCTCTCAAAATAAATAAACTTCAAAGAACAAATCACAGCTCTTACTTCTCACTCGCCACTGCCCGACCCCTTGCAGGTTGCTGTAGCAGAAGAAAAAGAAATCAGGGCCCTGCACAAGCGTTTAAAGCTTCCACCCGGAAGTGAGGCGGGTCATAGCCAGCTGGTCACATTTCATTGGCCAAAGCAAGTCACATGGCCACACAAGTGGGCGGGGCCGTGAGTTCTTCCCTTCTGCGGCGGAAGGAAAGCGAGGATGGTGGCTGACTGGCCCCTGTCACCATTGTGGCACCCCCGAGTGAGGCTCGCGGGGGCAGCGGGGAGTCTGGGGCTAGGCAGGGAGGTCCAGGGAGGGGCAGAAACACAGGAGGCTTCAAAGTATAATTGGCATTGACTCTCTGGAGGGCCTGTCCCAGATTCCTGACCCCTGGCACGCCCGTTGCGTTGGTGGGTCCAGCCGCAGCCCTGTCTTACCTTCTCTCCCTGGACTTTATTGATTTATATTTAAGTTGATTTCTTTATCTTGAGAGAGAGAGAGAGAGCGCGTGTGCGAGTTGGGGAGGGGCAAACTAGAGTTGGTGGCACTGGTCTGCCAGTGCAGAGCCTGACATGCGGCTCGAACCCATAGTGAGATCATGACGTGAGCCAATATCAAGAGCTGGATACTTAAGCGACCCACCGACCCACCCAGGCGCCCCCCAGATTTTATTTTTTAAATGTTGTGAAATACCCATGACCTAAGACTGACCTCCCCCACTTTTTTTTTTTTTTTTTTTAACCACCCCGACTATTTTTGAGTGTCCAGCTCCATGGCATTAAGGACATTCACACTGTCATCCAGCCCACCATCCGTCTCCAGAACTTGTTCATCTTCCCAAACCGAAACTCTGTCCCCATCACACACTGACTCCCCAGCCGTTCTTCCTTTTGTCTCCTTGAAGTTGACTGCTCTAGGGACCTCGTCCGGATAGAACCACAGAATATCTGGGTTTTGTGACTGGCTTATTTCAGTCGGCATATTGTCCTCAATGTTCATCTAGGCTGTAGCCTGCATCAGAACATTCTTCCTTTTTTTTTTTTCAAAAATTTTAAGTGGTCAAAAACACAAACGACAAAATACCACCTTAACCGTTCACACGTGTGCCATCCGCACGAAGCCGTCCGCACTGTTGTGAATCCAACCTTTCCATCTTGAGAAAGGTTTTCATCCTTTTTTCATCTTGCAAAACTGAAACTCACTACCCGCTGAACAAGTCCCCATTCTCCCCTCTCCCTGCCCCCCCCACCCCTACCCCCCCCACCCCTGGCAGCCACCATTCTACTTTCTGTTTCTTCACTACTTCCATGACCTCATAGACGTGGAATCAGACAGTATTTGTCTTTCTGTGACTGGCTTTTTGTCTTCAGCATGAAGTCCTCAAGGTTCATCCATGTGTCCGCGTGTGTCAGAATTTCCTTGCTTTTTAACACTGAATACTATTCCATTGTAATCTATCCATTGGTCCATTCAGTTGCTTCTCCTTTTCGGCTACTGTGAAAATAAGGCTGCTACGAACACGGGTGTACAAATATCTCTTGGAGACCTTCCTTTCGAGTCTTTTGGGTAGATATACCCAGAAGAAGGATTTGCTGGGTCTATGTGTAACTTTTTCGGCTGCTCCATTTTACACTCCCAGTAACAGTCCACGAGGGCTCCAGGGTCTCCACGTCTTGGCCAATGCTTATTATTATTTTGTTCTAATAGTAGCCATTTGAGGGGCACCTGGGTGGCTCAGTCGGGAAGCGTCCAACTCTTGATTTCGGTTCAGGTCGTGATCTCACAGTTCTGGGATCTAGCCCCAGTGCTCAGTGCAGAGCCTGCTTAAGATTCTCTCCCCCTCTCCCTCTGCCTCTCCCTTCTCTCTAAAATTAAAAAAATAAATTAAAAAAAAAAAAGAGGGCTCCTGGGTGGCTCAGTCGGTAGAGCATCGACTTTGGCTCAGATCATGATCTCGTAGTTCTTGAGTTTGAGCCCCAGCTCCGAGCCTGGAGCCTGCATTGGATTCTGTGTGTGTGTGTGTGTGTGTGTGTGTGTGTGTGTGTGTGTGTGTCTGCCCCTCCCCTGTTCACACTCTGTCTCTCTCTCTTTCTCTCAAAAATAAACAGAAAACATTTTTTAAAAGTAGTAGCCATTTGAGATACCACAGGTGGTATCTCGCTGTGGTTTTGATGTACATTTCCCTGATGACTTATGGCGTTGATGACTTATGGCCATCTTTTGATGCGCTTGTTGGTCATTTGGGAATTTTTAGCGACTCTGCTTCAAAGAAACCTCATGATGTGGGTATCAGTCTCCTTGCCAAAGCCAGGCAATCGAGCTCGTGGGCAATCGAGCAGGCTGCAGGGTCCCCAGGGCTGTCTTCTCAGGCTGGGCAGGAGGTGGGGGCAAGAAGCAGGTGCCATGAACTCTGTCGCTGGGCACAAGACCCACACCAGGGGCCAGGGAAACTTGCTGTCACACCCTTGCCCCCAGATACGGGGTGGCTGACCTGAAATGTTCTCAGAAAAGTCCCTCTTTGGACCACTCAGAAGAAAAGTGATGCTGTCTGTCCAAAGGAGCCCTCTCTTCCTGGCCCCCACGAGCACCACAGAGGACACTTTTGGCCGAGGTGGCTTCCCACCTGCCCACGGAANGGGTTGATGGGCGGCTCAGAAACGTCATCCATTCCTCTCTCCGTGGACCGGATTGTTCCTGCAATCGGCTGGCTTTTCCTTTTCTTTTAACTCTTAAATGAATTTCTTTTGAAAGTAACCTTTACGCCCTGCCACAAAGGGAAAGCCAAGACCATCTCCAGAAGTGGGAAGCGGCAGAAAAAAGCACTACATCGGCAGGGGCGGAGGTGGGTGATATTAAATCTGGTCAATGCTGCTGCCTGCGGAAGGCTCAGGGCTGAGATGAGGATGGGGACAGGGAGGCCCCCAGCGGCAAACTTTGGGGGGGCGCTCGCTCTCGGGGTTAGGCCTGCACTCCCGGGAACCTGAGAGCCATGGCCTCGCCTTCTAGTTCAGCTGTGGAGCGAAGGGACTGCCCCTTTTTGTTGAATGAGAGAAAGAAAGGGGGGGGGGAAGAGAGGGAGAGAAAGAAAGAAGGGAGAAAATGGCAAAGAGGAAAATTTATAAATGAAAACGGAAAGAGATTACCGAGACATTTAAAGTTGTGAAAGATTTAAATAAAACATTTTTTAAAACTTTTTTTAAAAAGGGGAGGGGGCGCCTGAGTGGCTCAGTCGGTTGAGCATCCAGCTTCGGCTCAGGTCATGATCTCACGGTTCGTGGGTTCGGGCTCTGTGCTGACAGCTCAGAGCCTGGAGCCTGCTTCGGATTCTGTTTCTCCCTCTCTCTCTGACCCTCCCCTGCTCACGCTGTTTGCCTCTCTCTCTCAAAAAAAAAAAAATAAATAAATAAAAGATTAAAAAAAAATTTAAGTTGTGAAAGATGCAGCCGCGATAACACAGACTTTGACACTCACTCGTGAAACCGCTGTGGAATGGGTGCCGTTGAAGGGGCGTGGGACACATCGTGGCTGTAGCAGGTGCACAGGAAGAAGGCAGATGGCAAACAGTGGAAACAAGTGGAGGGTCCGGGTCCCCCAAGTGCTCACCGGAGTCCACTGGAAACGAGGGAACAGGAGGAAAGCCACTTGGGGTTGACGGTGCTGTTGTAACCCATCCTTGCCTTGCTGGGTATTAAGAATTTTGAATATTACCTCTGACTTCGTTGCTTGCTGAGCACAGTCTCACCCCATTATCTCTCAAGCCTTATCGTCCCTCCCCTCTCCCCCACTCGCTCGGCTTCACCGACACGGGCCTCCTTGCTGTCCCACACCAGGCATGCACCTGCCTCAGGGCCTTTGCACAGTCTGTCCCCCTACCTGGGACACTCTTCCCCAGAGAGCTTCACGGTCCCTCCTTCCTCACCTCCTTCAGGTCCTTCCTCAAATCTCATCTTCTCGGCAAGTGCCTTCCCCAACTGCCCTATTTAGTCTGGCAGCCCCCAACACGCCTCCTTCATTAGCCTGCTTAACGTTTTCTCGTTCTGAATGACCTTCACAGCATTCTTATCTATCACGTTCATGGTCTTCTCTGGGACAGGATGTCAGCCCCAAGGGCAGTGGTTTGGACTGGCTCGTTCACGCCTGCACCCCTAGTGCCTGGCAAGCAGTGTTTGTTGAGTGAATGCATGACCATGACTGTAAGAGGAGAAGGGCTGTGCCTGCTTCCTCTTGGGGTCGTGGAAAGGTGAACTGAGGGCGGGGAGGGGGGGGGTGCTGGGAGCCAGAAAGGAGAGGCGGTGCCAGGAAAGATACCCGGGGTGTGGGTGGGGACACTGCACAACCCACTCAGGAATTTTTTACACTTAGGTAAGACTTCCCATGACGTAGGGTTAACCCCTGAAGAGTGAATGGTCCCACTGCGCTTACCACGTTCACAGTGTTGTGCAACCACCACGTGGCTCCACGTGGCAGCCACGATCAGAACTTCCTTTTCTGTGACTGAGTAACGTTCCATCACACGGAGGGGCCCATCTTGGTGATTCCTTCCCCCGTTGACGGACCCTTGGGCTGTTTCCCCTCGATCTGCTGGAGTCCCTGCCTTCTCTCGGGTTCGTACCTCAGAGCCACTGCTGGGTCTCGGGGTAACCGCTTAACATTTGGAGGAACGGCCCTCGCGCTCTCCAGTTTGATGAAGGGAGACCCCAATCTGATAGAGCGCGGGGGATGGGCTTATTCCCTCCGAAGCCCCCCCCTCCGGACTCCCCAAACACATCCCTTCTTTCTGACTAGGGAGCCCGGATNCAGGGCTCGAACCCACGAACCGCGAGATCATGACCTAAGCGAAAGTCGGACGCTTAACCGACTAAGCCACCCAGGCGCCCCTATTTTTATTTATTTTAAATGTTTGATTTATTTTGAGAGAGAGGGAGAGCAGGGGAGGGGCAGAGAGAGAGAGAGGGAGAGAGACAGAGCCCCAAGCAGGCTTCACACTTAGTGTGGACTCCCTGTGCTTTTTTTTTTTTTAACGTGTTCTTACGTGTTTATAGGCTGAAACCTTATCTTGTTTCATTTTCTGTGTGTGGGCCTTCCGACGAGGGTGGCTTTCACGTGGGGCTTTGGGACTGCTGTTTTCCTCAGGATGCTACGACAATCAAATCATCACACTGTGCACTTTGGCTCTATCCTGATTTTGCCAATTACCGCAGAGAACTGGGGAAAATCCTATGACACCTGTCAAGCCAACTAAGAGTTTTGCACTTTAGACTTTCTTTCCTTCCTTCTTTCTTTCCTTTCTCTCTCTCTTTCTCTCTTTTTTTTTTTAATTTTTTAATGTTTTATTTATTTCTGACAGAGAGAGAGAAAGAGAGACAGCGTGAGCAAGGGAAGGTCAGAGAAAGAGAGAGACACAGAATCTGAAACAGGCTCCAGGCTCTGAGCTGGCTGTCAGCGCAGAGCCCAACATGGGGCTTGAACCCACAAACTGCGAGATCATGACCTGAGCCGAAGTCGGACGCTTAACCGACTGAGCCACCCAGATGCCCCATCTCTTAAGAAAGAAAGGAAGAGGGGCACCTGGGTGGCTCAGTCGGTTAAGCGTCCAATTTCGGCTCAGGTCATGATCTCACAGTCCGTGGGTTCGAGCCCAGCATCGGGCTCTGTGCTGACAGCTCAGAGCCTGGAGCCTGTCTTCAGATTCTGTGTCTCCCTCTCTCTCTGCCCCTCCCCTGCTTGTGCTCTGCCTATCAAAAATAAATAAACATTAACATATTTAATAATAAATAAATAAGCTTTAAAAAGAAGGAAGGAAGAGAGAGAGACAGGAGTAGGAGTGTGTTGCTAAGGGCCAGCCCATCTGGCCGCCTCCGTCTCTGGCTCACTGGCTGTGTGATACTCCAATCCCTTTAGACGGCTGCTGAGAAAGCACCAGGCTTCCATCAAAGCCTTAATGGCCATGGTGGTAAGGTGCTGCTTTAAAGAATCATTGGCTTGCTGGTTTTAAGCAGCTTGTCTCTCGCGTCCCCCTCACTTCCCCAAATGGTGGTGACTGCGGGGGGCGGGGGGGGGG
>NW_027527545.1:380779-385942 GCF_008692635.1 Crocuta crocuta | reverse complement strand
CCTGAGCAGGTCCCAGTCTCTCGTGTCCCTGTGCGGCGGCCCCGGCCCCGGGACACTTGCTGTGTTTCTCTCTGTGCACCCCCATCCAAGCGGACACACTGCCCCCCAAGAACCCACCCGGCCTCAGCCCCGGGAGACCGAGAGGCCCGGAGGTCTTGGGGACCCAGGCCAGGGAGGCCCATGTGCAGTGGTGCCCTCCACTCCCCCCCCGCCCCAGGGCTGNGGTGGGGGCGGGGGGGCGGGGAGCCTGGCCCTGCTGAATGCAGGTGTCCAGCCTGCAGGAGGAGACAAAGGGCCCATTGTCGGGCCTGCCCTGGTTTGGGGGTTGGGGTCAACCGGTGGCCTCCCACTTTCTTCCCTGGCTTCCTGGCTCTGGGACAGCTGTCTGGCCTCACAATAGCTGTGCCGCCCGCCCGGAGCCGGCAGCTGGGCTCATCCGCGCGGGGGCTGGCCCGGCCCCTTCCTCTGCCATTGTCTCCCAGGCAGGGGGCTTCCTGTTAGCCCCCCCTCCACCCGAGACCCCATCTGACCCCCCACCTCGGCGTGGCTTTGCGTGGCTGCTGGGCGTAGGCAGGTAGCGCAGGGACATCGGGGTCCCCTTGTCTCCACCCGCACCGCAGCGAAGAGAAGGGGAGGCCTAACCGCCATAGCTGTTGTTCGCTGGGCATTCCCTCCCAGCCACGCCCCTGCGATCTGCTCTCTCCTTTATGACCCTCGCCTGCGCTTGGCCGGGTTCCGGCCCTTTCACAGACGGGGAAACTGGGACCCAGAGACATCACCTGCCCGAGACCACAGGGTCCAAAGGGGAAGAGATCAGGTTTGCCCAGGATCTGATATGAGATGGGGGTTCCCTGATGACTGTGCAAGCCGGTTGGCCGCTCTGTGCCTCAGTGACCCCATCTGTCAAATGGAAATCACAGCACCTGCCTTCTAGAGCTATTGGGAAGATACATGAGTTCAATTCCTGTAGTGTGCTTAGTACGGGGCCAGGTATACAGTAGGTGCTGGATAAGTGTTATCTTTCACCACCATGATTTGTTACCGTTGTAGCTGTAATAATAAAAATAGATATAACAAGGTACAATACAATATAAAGAGTCTTATTATTGGTTGAATAATCCTGGCTCAGCCATTTCCTCGCTGAGGAATCTCATGCCAGTGGCCAGACTGTCCAGGGGCCAGGTTCCCACCCGACAAATAGGGACCCACGTTCCTGCCTCCCTGTTGTGAAACAGAAGTCACAGGAATGTCCAGGGGCTGCCAAATAGGTCAGCGGGGCTGGACCTTCAGGGCAGAGGGAATGGGAGGAACAACTTGACACCCCAGCAGGGGCCAGATCAGGAAGCACAAAGGGGGTTCTTCTTCAGTGGGGGGGGGCAGCAACAGCAGGGGGGGACGGTTACTAAGTGTGGAGCCCTGTACGGTGCAGGCTCTGTGTCAACACTGCAGAGACACAGATGGACCAAAGTCCTGCCCCCCTGAGTGGACAGTCTGGCGGGGGCCAGACAGTAAACAAGGTAAGTAGGTATATTCCACGATGTTGGGAGGGGGGGTGCTGAGGATGGTAGGGGTTACATTTGGACTTGAGGGCGGGGTCAGGAAATTGAGCCAAAACATGGAGGGGAGGAAGGAGGGAACCATGAGGTCATCTGGGGGTAGGAATACTCCAGGCTGAGGCAACAGCCCGTGCAAAGGCCCTGAGGTCAGCCTGTGCCTGGTGTTTTGCACAAGGAAGACTGCAGCCGAGTGAGCAAGGGAAGAGCAGAAGGAGGTGAGGGAGGAGAGGTGACAGGGCAGATGGCGCCGGGACGTCAGTGCTGCAGGAGGAGTTGGGGTATTACCAGAGGGGTGGGAGCTATGGAGGGTTCTTGAGCAGAGGAGGGGTGTGACCTGGCTGGGGCATTGCCAGGTGCCTTCGGGCCACTGTGAGGGGGGAACTGAGTGTGGGCAGGAGCCGGAACACCGAGGCCAGAGATGATGAGCCTAGCCCAGGGTGCGGGCCGATGAGGAGGAGAGGCAGGGAGATTCTGGGTCTGCTGACAGACCAGCTTGTGGTGGCGGTGGTGGTAAGGATGTCCTCCTTCATGGCTCCCCAACCCTGAAGCCAACACCTCGAAGCCTTTTCCTCCTGTTGCCCTGTTCTGCGAGGCCAGTCGGCAAGCATTGTAATCCCATTCACCAGACGAGAAAACTGAGTCCCAAGGAGGTCAGAGCTGCTCCACGGGCCCAAGACACACACCAGGGAGGAGAAGCCCAACGAACTGATGGTTGGGTGTGGGGACAATACGTCCCGCCTCTCCCAGGCTGGAAACCCCAGACCCCAGCTTCCCCGGAAACCCGGCTGTGGGACCTGCAGAGCCCGGGGTTTCCAGATCCTGGGAAAAAGCCCCAAATCCCCTCCAGGCCTGGCCTGGCCCCCTCCCCTCCCAGCCCCCAGCCAGGCCATCTTCTCTCCCCAAGCCCCTTGGGTCCCCCGGCAGAACCCTTCCCAGGGCCCATCCAACAGGAAGGGCTGGTGGGGGAGGGGAGGGAGAGCACAGGAAGGGGTTAATTCCCGGGATGGAGGTGCTCCATCATCTCTGGGATTTGTGACCTTTTTTTTTTCCCATGACCAACGATCTTCCTCTTTCGACCTATCGTGTACTTGCTGTTTTCTTTCATTTTCTACACTTTGGCAGCCCTGAAGCCACTCATTTAAAAAGGAAACTTAAGGGGCGCCTGGGTGCTTCGGTTGGTTGAGTGTGTCTGACATTGGCTCAGGTCATGATCTCGCGGTTCATCAGTTCGAGCCCCACATCAGACTAGCTGCTCTCTGCGAAGAGCCTGCTTTGGATCCTCTGGCCTCCCCAGCCCCCGCCCCTCTCTCTGCCCCTCCCCTGCTTGCACTCCCTCTCTCAAAAATAAGCATTAAAAAAAACAAAAAAACATTAAAAAAGAAACTTTAGATTGACATCTTAGTTGCAAAACCCTTTTGTTCCCCTGAGGAGAAGTCGGTAAATCTAAAAACAAACGACAGCATAAAGGAATGGAAAACCAAGGACTTGGGCTCTGTGTGGATACTGCACCCGCTAAACCCCAGGGCTGCCATGGTGTTAAAGACAAATTAGCACCCATCAGAGGCTTTCTTCTGGAGCTCTGGAAGGAGCTGGAGGCATCTCTGCTCAGCCACTTTCTACCCGTGCCTCAGCCTCCCCCTCTGTAAAATGGGAATCATAGTCCCGCCTGCCTTGCAGGTGTTTTGCAGAGTAGATGAGTTAAAATAGATGCATAGATCATTCTAGGAGAATCAGGCTTGGCTCAGATCAAGCGCTTTATAAGTAAGAGCGTTTTTAAAAAATTATTAAATGCCTCAAGAGACAAGCCAGTCATGTGGCTTATTAGGAAAGGAAATAACTCCTCTCCCATGTGATTCTCGTTTGCTGCCCAGGAGCCCCTGAAATATTAGTTTCCCGCCAAGGGAAAGGCTGGCCTGTGCCATTTCTCGCCTTGGTGCCGGCCTAGCACCCGTGAAGGGTCCCTTCCGCCCTCCCCAGCTCCCGCTGGACTCTGGACTCTCTGTGCCTCAGTTTCCTCAGCCGGAAAACAGGGATGGGGGTTACGGTTGGCTCGGACGCCGACACTGGGGACTCAAGCGTGGCATGGCCACCAGCACAAGGCCGGGCCCAACACGGGAGCCCCAAGCTATTCCCAAGAGCCAGGTGGGCCCTGGGCACGGCTCCCACCCCACCCCTGCCCGCACGCCCCCACTTTCCCCTGGGATCCACCCAGCCCATGCACGCAGTCAGTGCTAGGGAGTGTGTCTGCCGCTGCAATGGTGGGAAAGCAGGCAGAGGATTTGTGAGCAGGTTGTGTGTGTGTGTGTGTGTGTGTGTGTGTGTGTGTGAGAGAGAGAGAGAGAGAGAGAGAGAGCCCGCGCAACGCCTCTGGATCTGTGTTTTTACTGCACTTTCCTGTTGGCTCCCAGCTGCCCCGCCAGTTCCGGGGAGGGCCCTGGGCAGCGGCGGTCTCCCCTCCCTTCATAAAGGCTGGGCCAGCCTGGGCAGACTGACCGCCCTGCCCATCCTCTGCTTCCCCCGCGCCAGCGGCTCCGACCATGAGAGGCATGCTTTTCGGTGAGAATTTGGGGGCCCCTGCTGGGAGGGACGAGGGGGCTGCGGCGGAAAGCCCCCCTTGGCACCTGGGGCACTCCAGTCACGGGGGAGAAGTGGAAGGTGTGGCCGGCAGCCCCGGGGGCCTGCGGCGGAGGAAACCACATGGTCAGACGGGCACATGGAGAGAGAGGGGGGCTGGCAGTGCCCGGGGCACCCCGCTGCCCTGGCAGAGACCCCCAAAGTGCTCTAGGAGCCCCCACACCTGCTCAGAGGGTCCCGGAGCTCTGTCCCAGAGACGCTTTGGAGGCTGCTCCTTCAGAGGGGAAACTGAGGCATGGGGAAAGGAAGGGGGCAAAAAGTGAGTGCTGGGACCCTGTAAGCAACTGCTTTTAATATAGGGCATGGGCAGTGCTGGGGGCCTGGGAGCCAGAACCCCTCTAATGGGGGGCACCCCCAACATGTCCCGCACTATCTCAGTGACAGGGGCAGCCCCAGAGACCAGTCCCAGCTAGGACTTCCCCGTGGGTTGAAGGAATTTTGCCGGCAAGGGGTTTGAACTTGACTTTTTTTACTGTGGCTTCCCCCCAACCCCCACCTTGCCTCCCTTCCCGCCCCACCCAGGGTGGCTCTAACGGTTATCGGGCAGCTCGTTGCCTGGGCAACCAGGCAACAAAGAGAATGAAGAAATGACATTTGGGGTGCCCCAACCAGAACTTCCCTGGGCCACAGGGACGGCGGGGGGGGGGGTTGTCCCTGTGTGGCTCGCGGTGGCAGGCATGAGCTCAGGTCCTCCCCCACACCACACCCCCACCTCTGGCCTCCTCCGGAGCATGGGACAGGATTCTAGCAGGACACAACTGGCGGGGGGAGGGGTCACTGGGGCCACGCCTTGGAGCCCCTGAGCCTCACTTTCTACATCAGTAAAATGGGCTAAGCACGGTCTTCACTTTATAGTGTTGTGCTGAGGATTGAGTGAGTTCATATCCAAACTATTCCCAGTTCACAGGAAGAATTAAGCAAACAATACTTTATTTGTTATTTTGTTATTATTTCCTTCTGGGTAGGAGGCTGG
>NW_027527545.1:365385-380771 GCF_008692635.1 Crocuta crocuta | reverse complement strand
GTGACTGCCCCGCCCCCACCCCAGGGTCCCGGAGCAAGAATCAAATTGCATCGCCTGCAATGCAAACCAGATGGGACGGAGCTCCTGTTTGGGGGACTTCCAAGGCCCCAGATGGAGAGGCCCTGGCCCAGCGGCCTTGGTGGTTGGAGAGCCCCCCACCCACCAGTGGAGGGTCTGGGCCACAAAGGACCCCTCCACACCAGGGTCTGGGGCTCTTGAGCTCAATTCCACCTTCCTCAGCCCCTCTCTTCACCAGATTCTTCCTGAGCTTTTCCCAGGCTCCGAACCTCATTTGTCCATCTATAGAATGGACGTAACCAGAACTGGCCAGGGCGTTGCTGAGCATGACAGTTGCTACTTGGGGCTTTGGGAGCTAGGAACAAATCGGCCCACGGCCCATCCTGCCAGGGAGGGTCATTTTGTGGTCTGTCCTGCAAAGAGGAACTGGGTCCTGGCAGAGGGGGGAATTAGCCAAGCCCTGTGGCCAGAGAGGAGGAAGAGAGGAATCCCCATTAGAGGGAGGGGAAGGACATTCCAGCCTCAGTTTACCCTGGCTGGGAGGGCCCTGAGAGAGGGATCTCTGGCCCACTGCCCTGGGGGGGGAGGGTGTCAAGTTTGGACACAGGACCTGAGTGGTCAGGGCACCTTCCAGTCTGTACCCCCCGCTGCCCCCCAAGCCGTGCTCACGGCGACGGACCCCAGAATCCCCCTAGGAGCCCCATCCAGGGGCAGGAGTGTGAGTCATCCCTTCCCCTTGGCCCAGGAAGTGACTCATGCCCTCCCTCACTCTCTCCCAGGCTCTGTCTCCCCACCTACCCGCCCCACTTTGGTCTCCCTGGATAATCGGGGTCTCCCCAGCTTCCCCAGTGTTCCTAGCTTGGCAGGGACTGGACGTCTCCCCCCCCCACGCCAGCCCTTCCCACGCCTCCACCTGCTCCTGAAGCACCCTCCACCCTCCCTCCCTTCCTGTTTCCATTCACCCCCCTTTCTAATCGTGCTCTCAATCTCTCCATTTCTGTGCCTCTCTCTCCAATCTCTTGGCATCTCAGTCTCTTTCTTTCCATAAGTTCCCGATTTCTCTGTGCATCTCTCTCTAGCACGGCCTTAACCTTTTTTTTTAATGTTTTATTTCTGAGAGAGACAGACAGCGTGAGCAGGGGAGGGTCAGAGAGAGAGGGAGACACAGAATCTGAAACAGGCTCCAGGCTCTGAGCTCGCTGTCAGCACAGAGCCCGACGCGGGGCTCGAACCCACGAATCATGAGATCATGACCTGAGCCGAAGTCAGACGCTTAACTGACAGCCACCCAGGCGCCCCATAGCACGGCCTTAACTTCTGCCTGTTTGTCTCATGCCCTTCTCCCTCTCTCTGTTCCCCTCTCTCCCTCTGTCCCCTCTCCTGCTTTTCCATTACGACCTCCTTGTCTCTCTCCCTGGTGAACAAGGAGCTCCCCCCTCTCTAGAGCCCCTGTTGACTTGAGGGGGACCCCCAAATACGTGCCTTGGGAATAGGGTGCCCCAGAACAACAGGAATGGCAGGAGGCGAGCACCACCCTTAGTGTGAGCCCACAGCGTCTTCCTGTGAGCAGGGAGCCTGGGGTGAAGGTCACCACTGGGTCCCAAGCCAGTTGTTGGGCTGACAGATGTTGTGGGTGTGGTGTGCGTGCACCAGTGGCCCTGAGCCAGGGGCGGGGGGGTGGGGGGCAGAGCATCTGAGATTCGAACACTTGGTCCAACCTCTTCACTGTTACATAAAGGAATGATGACCGTAAACACTTGGACACACTAGGCAGTATCTGCGAGCTTAATTCTCACGTGGCTCCGGGAAGTGCTGCCGATCACTGTCCCCGTTCTACAGATGGGGAAACTGAGGCACTGAGAAGTGAGGCAACCTGAACAGCGTCTGGGGTTCGAACCAGGGCCACCTGTCGCCAAGTGAACTGTTGCCACAGGGTCTTGGGCCCCCCTTCCCCACCCTGTCTGAAGCCCGTCCCCAGGCGACAGCAGACACTCTGGCTGTGGGTGTTCAAGCCCAGGGAGGGCTGCTCACTCTCTCACTCAGCAACGGACAGGGCCCAAGCTTGGGAGTGGTCAGCAGCCCCCTTCCCTCAGACCTGTCACCCCCAGGTCCCCATCATTCCTTCCTCGCTCTGGGGTCCCCTCCCCAGCCCCCAACAACACACGCCCTCTCTCTCTGTTCCAGTGCTGTGTGTCTTGTGGACTCTGTTGGAAGCTGAATCCCAGAAACCCAGTGGTGAGTCTGCTGGCAACAAAGGACTCCACAGCCACAGCCTGGGGAGGGGGGCCCTGGACCCCCACAGCCCAGGCATCGGAGGTCTGATGCAGGGGGAAAGTCAGGGATGCCCCTCCCGGCAACTTCTACTTTGGACATAATCCGCCCCCTCCCCCCGCCCCCAGCACCTGGTGAGATCAGACCTCACCTCCCAACTGTGTCCCCAACCCCACAGACTGTGCTAGGTGGTGCCCCATGAACTCCAAATGTGTCAACGCCACCGCCTGTCGCTGCTCTCCTGGGTTCAGTTCTTCTTCTGGGGAGATCTTCACCAACCTCTTGGAGAATTGTGACGGTACAGGGGCTTGGAGGGGCGGGGGTGGGGGCACGGAGATGGTGAGGCGGAGCCTGGCACCCATGGGAGATGTGGGTGGTGGTTGCGGTCTCAGCCTTTGGCCTTGGGACTAGTATCAAAGGCGGAGAAAACAGAAAGGAAAAGACATAAAGGTGGAAAATAAGAAGTGAATAAACCTGGCTTCCTGGAGAGGCAGTTTGCCCTTCTAGGACTGGAAGATGCAGAGCTGCCGCGCACCCCGCAGCTCGGTGTTCCCCACTCTGCCCAAGCCCAGGGTGCCAGCCAGAGGGCAGAGAAGAGCAGAGCTGACTGCGTGGGCTTCAGGAATGGCTTGCTCCAGCTGCAGCCCAGCCTCTGCAGGATAGCTTAAGAGTCTCATCATCTCCTAAAAGACACTGATTAAGCATTGGGCCCCCTGCTGGGGAGTCAGGTAGGGGATCGGGATCTCCTCCCTAAAGGAACTCATGCCTTTGGGAGGTGACCCTTTGCCCTGTTGTGTTCCAGACATCAATGAGTGCGCACCACCCATGGCGGTGTCCTGTGGAAAATTTGCCGACTGCCAGAACATAGAAGGGAGCTACCACTGCGAATGCTGCCCCGGGTACGAGCTTGCTTCTGGGGCAAAAACTTTCAAGAGTGAAAGTGAGAACATGTGTCAAGGTAAGAAGTAGCCCATGCCTTCCGTCTCCCCATCCATGAGGTTGGGGGTCACCAGAGCCATTGCTAAAGCATCCCCAGAGGCAGGATGAGTCAGGACAGGTCTGTCTGCTCCTGGGCCACCGGCACAGAAAGGCAGGGCAGCGGGAGAGACAAGGGCCTGGACCCAGGCTTTGCCTCNCACCTCCCTCCCTGGCATCTTATCTGCATAAAACAAGAGGCGCGTGGCATCCAAGATACTTGGCGGGAGGTGCGTTCCTGTGGGAGCCCCGTCCTCGTTGCCACCATCGGTACCTTCCCGGACCAGCCCCGCGGGCGTGGCCGTACCAGGCGGCCTCTCAGACCCTCGGCCTTGACGGGCCCAGAGACCCCAGCCGGGAGGCGGGAGGATGGAGACTTGAGAGCAGGCCCCCGGCCAGCCCTGGCCTGGCCCGCATCCTGCCTGGAGAAGGGCCCTCCCGGTGCCCTGAACCCCCTTCTCACTGCTCAACCTGCCTCTATTTCCCTGCGTGAGGCTCTGTTCCGACCCTCCCCCGTAACTTCGGCTCAGGGGCCTCGAGGCAGCCGATGACCAGGACCCGGACGATGCTGTGTCCGGGGTGGGCCAGGTGACACCCCTCACCCCCGGCCACTTGCACACTTGGACAGTGAGGCGACCCAAGAGGCTCCCTGTCTGGACCGGATGACAAGAGAGACGGTCACCCAGGACCCCCGCCCCAGCCCTCTCCTGGGGGGCAGGACACGGAGGCTGAGCCCCGTTCAGCTGGCCCAGCATCTGCCTCCCTGGGGGGAGGCCAAGGGCTGAGAAGACAGAGGCATCTGCCATCCCTCACCCACGGGCACCCGCGCCCCTCCCCCCGCCACCCAGCCCTCGCCCGCAGCTGGCCTCACCCAGATGTGGATTCTCACCACTTCCTGCCAGTCCGGGGAATGGCTTCACGGGAATCAGAAATATGCAGCTTCGCTGCCCCGAGGCTGCCTGACTGGACACCAGCAACTGTCCACGCCAGCCCGGCACCCACCGTCCGGGGGCCCCAGCCCCCCGGCCACCATCCTTCCTCTCCCTGCCGCCCCCGCCCAGAAGCCTTGTCTTTAAAGGCCCGGCTTGGGTGTGGGACGGGTCCATGGAGCCAGAGTCTCAGAGTTAGTGTGGAGGGGAGCGTGCTGTCCCGCGCGGGTCACCGGGGCTCCTAGGGGGACTCGGCCAGCAAGCGGCCACCCCGGCGGAGTCAGGACCAGGCCATCGCCGGGAGCCTCGGCAGGTCCTGGTCAGGTGTGCGGCACCTCCCTGGCTCTCAGCTCCCAGGAAAGCCCACCCTGGGCCCGTCTGCGTCCTCGGGCTGGGACACAGGGGGTCATGTGTCCCCGGCCCAGCTGCGAGCCGCCCGGAGAGGCAGACGGGGAGGGCTCAGACTGCTTCCTGCCACATCTGGACAACCGAACATCCGGGCCACCACGCTTCGCCCGCAGGACGCCCCCGTGTGGATTAGAAAAGGCACCCGCTCGCTGAGGAGGAGAGAGCGGGGCCTTCCAGATGCTTCTATCCCAGGAAACAGCTGCAGGCAGGCATCCAACACCCTCCCCTTCCCCCTGCAGACGTGGACGAATGTCAGCGGAGACCCAGAATCTGCAAAGGCCGCACCATCTGCGTCAACACCCAGGGCGGCTACACCTGCAGATGCCCCCCCGGCTTTAAGCACGACAAGACAGACCCGAACACGTGCTCAGGTAGAGGCCCCGGAAGACGCTGTGAGGCTGCGCTGGAGCTGGGAGGGGCCAAGGCAGAGGAGCCCGAGGAGCCTGAGGAGGAGGGAGAAGACCCTTGGGTTCCTGAGACGCTAGGGGTTTGCTCTGCCCAAGGATCTGCCTCCCCACAAGGTCCACCACAGAGCGGGGAGGTAGCAGGGCCTTCTGGGCCTGGGGTTCCCTTGTGGAGCCCCCCGGCCTCTGTGAGCATCCCCTGGTCTCGCCCCTTCCTCATCTGCCGCACGGGAGCAGGGGGAGGTGTCACTTCCAGTTCCTGGAAAGGAGGCTGGGCCAGAGCTGGGGAGGGAGTAGCCGACAGCCCTTGGAAAGAGAGTCCAGTCCCTATGACTCAGTTTCCCTCCTGGTTTCACAGCCTATGAACTGGGGACCATGGTCCCTGCCATGCCCATCTTGCAGGGAGACCATCATAGGGTGCACTGAGATTGAAGTTGAAGGTCGCCAGGTGGCAGCACGTGCAATAACAGCAAGGGTCCCTGATGCTGGGCAGTGAGAAGTGGGTGCAGCCAGTGGAGGGGACCCTGACCCTCTGGCTTTGTCCTCAGACGTGAATGAATGTACCTCGGGGCAAAGCCCGTGCCACCGCACCACCCACTGCCTCAACACCATGGGGAGCTATGAGTGCCGCTGCCGCCCCGGCTGGAAGCCCATTCCCGGGTCCCCCAATGGCCCAAACAACACCATCTGTGAAGGTCCAGAACTCAGATGCCACGTCCTGGAGACCCACACTCAGAACCCCTGATCGCATATTCAGTGGCACCCACACAAACCAAGCCAAATGAATGCTGGCGGCACCCTGCTGCACCAGGCGTTAATTCTTTTGAGGCTTGATGGGAAAAAATCTAGTGGGGGTCTCGAGGAAGAAGCTGGGGTACTGAGGAGTAGGCTCCTTGGAGACCCCAGGCGGCCACTAATTACTCCCTGGGATTTCAGTATTTCACAACCTGCACATCTGTACAGGGCTCACGTGCTATGTGTCAGGCCTTGCCGCATTTCCTGTAACTCCTGCATCACCAGGATGTGGGGGTCAACAGGTGACGTCACCTCCAGCCAAGGTGGGAGGTACTAATATGGGGAAAAAGCAGGTGGGACACAGAAGGAGGGGGCCTGACTCCCCCCTTTGTGTCCCCAGATGTGGACGAGTGCAGCTCTGGACAGCCTGTGTGCCACAACTCCACCGTCTGCATCAACACTCTGGGCTCATACAGGTGCCGCTGCCGCCATGGCTGGGAGCTCAAACCCGGATTCCAGAATATGCAGCCAAACACTACCTGTCAAGGTACCTGGTCTGAGCTGACCCCAGACACCATCCCACCCACCCCACCCCAGACACTCGCACACCTAATAAACGGCTGTTCTATCCCCTGCAGAGATGGCCTTCCCCCCCTGGACCCCACCCCCTGGAATGCAGAGCCAGGTGAGTGGCCCCAGCAGGGACCAGGAGGCAGGGATCCCTCTGCGCAACTCGCCTGGGCCCCCCAATNCACGCGAGTCCCTCTGACCTGCCTCGTCTCCTCTTCCCAGACACTCACCAGCTTCTTTGAAAAAATCCAAGCTCTGCGCAGAGACTTCAAGCCAACTTTGGCTCAGGGCACCATCCAGGTAAGAGCCGGAGCTGGGGGGGCCCGTGGACAGTGTGGGGGTGGCTGAGGGATGCTTCCGTGTGGGCGGGGACAGTCCAAGCAGGGGTTACACAAACACAAACACAAGCACAACCGTCAAAGCACACACGTGCACGCACACTGGAGAGGAACAGAATCTCCAAAGAATGGAGCAGTTAAGAACTTCGCCTCCATGGTTAGGCCACAAGGCTTCAAATCCCCCCTCATCCCACCCACCCCTACCCCACCAACTGCCACTTTCTGCTGTGTGACGTCAGGCAAGTGAGTCCCCCTCTCTGGGCCTCAGTCTCCTCAACTGAAAATAGTGCCTGCTCTCTACAGTTGGTTTGAAGGCTTCTGTAAACTAAAAGGAGCAAAGCTCAAAGAACAGTGCCTGACACACAGGGGCCATTATGTGTCCATTCTCGCCTGTGTGCTACGCTGGGTAGAAATACATGAGCCCTTAGGTCATTTTAAAATCTTCCCGGACTGGGGCACCTGGCTGGCTCGGTCAGAGGTGGTGTGCAACTCTTGGTCTCGGGGTTGTGAGTTCAAGCCCCATGTGGGGTGTAGAGGCCGCTATAACAATTTTTAATTACAAAAAAAAAAGAAAACTGAACATTTCCAGTAGCGACATTAAAATAAACAAGTAAACAGGTGAAATGTACTTGAAGATTGCGTGTAACCCAGCAGATTCGAAATCCTTCCCGTTTCAACGCGGGGCCGCATTTTGAGTGATCAATAGCCACACATGCCTCGTGGCAACGTTGCCTGACAGCACAGACTTAGAGCCTGCCTGGGAGGAGGCCCGTGCCCGTGCCCCGGGTGAGCCCAGGCGGGTCTGCGTGTCCCTCGGGAGAGGGGGCTGAAGTCCCACGGGGCAGCCACCCACCAGCTATCACCCACCACACTCAGGAACTCATCAAGTCAGTGGATGACATGCTGCATACTCCCGGGGACCTAGAGGACTTGTCCCTGCCTGAAAGGCACAAGGTGGCCACCCACCTCCTCTCTGAGCTTGAGAGAGTCCTGAGGACCCTGGCCAAGGCCATGCCCGGAGCCTCCTTCACCTACAAATCCCCTCTGAACACAGGTGAGACCTCGCCCTGCCCTGGGCCTTATGGGGCACCCAGAGCCCCCAGTCACTGTCCCCCTCTCCTCAGAGCTATCCCTGAAGATCCAGGAGCAAGGGGATAAACAGGCCACCATAGGCCAGAGCCACGCACGGATGTTGCTGGACTGGGATGTGGCAGCTACAGCCAGCGACTCAGGTAGCGGCGGGGATCTGGAGGGGACTCCCGTGGGGGAGGGGGAGCAGGAGCGGGAAGGTGGCGAGGGGTGAAGTTCTGAATATGCAGCAACTGGAATCCGACCTGTCGCCAGGGACCCCAGGCATCACGCTGTCCTGGAGGGCCTGAGTCAGACGCCCTGGGAGGGAGGATGAGGCGTGGGGGGAGGCAGGGCGGAAGGTGGTAGCCAGCCTCTCTGCCCCCCAGACCCCACCATGATGGGCATCCTCTCCAGCTGTGAAATGCAGAAATTGCTGGCCAAAGCCTCCTTGGAGCTGGACCCTGAGAAGAAAGATAAGCTAAAAAATACCCTGGGACATCCCGTCTATGGAACCCGGTCCAAGCTCTTCTCAGCCGTCAACTTGGTGTTTCTGAGCAACACAGACACCGAGCACCTTGACTCCCCGGTCACCTTTGCCTTCTCCCACCCTGTGAGTCCTTGGTGGGGAGGGGAGGGGGGAGGAGGAATCAGTGCGACCCTTACCCCTTAGCCAAGGTCACAGAGGTTCCTCTGTAGCCTTCATTTCCCTCCTCTGCTTCTTCCTCAAACGGACCTCAGGGCCTTTGCACTTGCTGTGCCCTCTATTGGGACACACCTTCTTCCATGTGACTCATCCTCTACCTGGTTCTAGTCTTTGTTCAAATGTCACCTCCTCATTTAGGCCTTCCCTGACCTTCTTATTTAAAACTACAATCTGTAATCATGCCTCACCTTCCCCTATGCTGTCTGCCTTTCATAGCATGTATTACCTTCTAACACCCCATCTAGTTTCCTTATCAGGTCTATTGCTTACATCTGTCTCCCCCACTGGCATGCCGACCCCGAAAGGGCAGGGACTTGTGTCAGCCCTGTTCATTGCATGCCAGACCAGGGGACACAATAGAAGAGTTGCTCGGTAAATACTTGCCAAATGAAGAACAGCCCTCCTCGGGCTCAACCCCAGCCCAGGACCCAAGAGTGGGCTCCGGGCTAACCTCTCTGACCGTTGCCACGTGCCTGCAGACGAAGACCACTGAACCGCAGCAGGAGCTGGTCTGTGCCTTCTGGAAGAGTGACGAGCGGGGCGGAGGGCACTGGAACACCACGGGCTGCTGGACCCGGGGCACCGGGAACCAGAGCACCACCTGCCAGTGCAGCCACCTGAGCAGCTTTGCCATCCTTGTGGCCCACTACGACATACAGGTGAGCAGCCCGGGGCCGCCCTCCCGCACCCACAGGCGGCAGGTTTGGCTTCCGTGAGACAGACGGCTGGTTCTCGATGGCGCAGTCCAAGTGCCTCAATATGGTCACACAGCCCCATGGTCCCATGCCATGCCCCCCCAGCCCCTTCCCTGGGACCCACCCCCACCCTGAGGGCTCCCCACGGCCCAGCAGCCGCTCTGACTAGCGCCCGAGTGTCCACCAGGAATGGGTTGTTAAATAATCACTAAAATCCCCAAAGGGAGTACGACGTTCTGTATGTGGCTTCAGACATCCACGGATAAGCTGGGCCACGTGTTTAACTGGAATGGGCCAGGCAGAGTAGGGGAGGCCCTTGACCAGGCCAAAGGCCCAGAAAGGACAAAAAGGTGGGTTTCAGTGAGTTGACAGACGTGGCCAGGTGTAGGAGGGGTAGAACTTGAGATGAGAGAGGGTCAGAGAGGTGGGACCCTTCGTGTTGGAAAAGAAGAACGTGGCCTTGAGGCCTAGCCTGGGGAGGCCCATCGGGAGGAACTGGGGGCCCCTGGTGCATCCATGGTAGTGTGTGTGTGTGTGTCCCAAGAGGGAGGGGGGAGGCGGGTGTTTAGGAAGAGACACAAAGCAGGTTTGCTCAAGTGTCGAAGGCAGAGGACGTTGGGGGAGGGCAGGCCCAATGGGTCTGGGTGCTGGAGCCCACAAGGAGGGCGGGAAGGCCTCAGGGCGCTCGCCGCCTGAGCCCCACGCACCCCGTCCTGCCCTAGGACCCAAAGCTGGAGCTGATCACCACGGTGGGGCTCTCGCTGTCGCTAGTCTGCCTGCTGCTCTGCATCCTCACCTTCCTGCTGGTGCGGCCCATCCAGGGCTCGCGCACCACCGTGCACCTGCACCTCTGCCTCTGCCTCTTCGTGGCCTATGCCATCTTCCTGGCAGGCATCAAGAACGACGGGGACTGGAACAGCCAGGTGAGCTCTCACCTCCCCCAGAACCCCCGCCCGGAGGGGTCCCCAGCGGGGTGCGAGCCAGAGGACTTCGGCAGCCCGGGGCTGCGCTGCCGCCTGGTGGCCGGACTGCTGCACTACTGCTTCCTGGCCGCTTTCTGCTGGATGAGCCTCGAAGGGCTCGAGCTCTACTTCCTGGTGGTGCGCGTGTTCCAGGGCCAGGGCCTGAGCAAGCGCTGGCTCTACCTGATCGGCTATGGGGTGCCCCTGATTATCGTGGCCATCTCCGCGGCCGTCAGACACGAGGGCTACGGCCGCGACACCTAGTAAGTGCAGGGTGGCGGTCCCACAGGAGGGAGGGCAGGGGACCAGTCCTAGCCATGGTGTCCCTCCCCTCTGGGGCATTGACAGGACCCTCTCTTTTCACCCAGTTGCTGGCTGAACCCAAAGAGTGGCTTCCTCTGGAGCTTCCTGGGACCTGTGATCTTCATTGTCCTGGTAACCGCCCCCGCCCCACCCTGAGCGCAGCTGCGCACTACGCCAGCTGTCCCCTGTGGTCCCCCTGCGGTCCCGGAGAGTCTCCCTAATGCCAATTCCATGCCCCTCCCCCCTGCCCACCCCCACAGTGCAATGCCATCATCTTCGTCATTACAGTCTGGAAACTCTCGCAGAAGTTTTCTGAGATCAACCCCGACATGAAGAAACTTAAGAAGGCCAGGTGAGAGTGGGGGGCAGGGAAGGGGCTGGCAGGGAGCAGAGGGTGTGTGGGAACCCCCCCACTGCACGCCTGTCCTCTGCGCAGGGTGCTGACCATCACGGCGGTGGCTCAGCTCTTCGTGCTGGGCACCACCTGGGTCTTCGGCCTGTTCCTCTTCGACCCGCTGAGCTGGGTGCTGTCCTACACCTTCACCATCCTCAACTGCCTGCAAGGTTTCTTCCTCTACACCCTCCACTGCCTGCTCAACAAGAAGGTGAGCTGCGGCCGGGGTGGGCCAGGGGCCAGCCCCCTGCCCCGGGGCCTGCCCCTTCCCTAACCTGGCACCCTGGGCCCCACAGGTGAGGGAGGAGTACCGGAAGTGGGCCGGCTGGGTCACCAGGAGCAAGTACTCGGAGTTTAGCACCTCTTCATCCAACCAGACGCAGGTAAAGGCTGAGCCTGGGGTAGCAGTGCTGGGCCCAAGGGCACGAGCCCGGGCCCCGTGCTCACAGTGCGCTTCCTCACCAGGCCCACAGGTCTTCAGAGTCTGGCATGTGACAGCGCGGTCCCCACAAGGAGGTCCTGCGGCCTCAGCAGCTTTTGCACATGTCAAAGACGGTCCCCTCCTCTCTCCCCACTCTGCTCCCTCCGCCAGCCTGCCCTGGGCCCCCACGTGCAGCACAGAAAGCAGGGGGCAGCCGCTGTCGTCTAGCACTGAAGCCCTGGAAGCCCAGCCGGGTGGGGAGTCAGACTCACTGGGCCTGCTTCTGGCTGCCCCGCCCCCCCACTGCCCTACGCCAGCCCGGACCCAGGGCGAGGGCAGGAGCCGGCCCGGGACAGCAGCGCCTTCCCCTGCTCCACAAGGCCTGTCGGACTGAGGACCCCTTCCCCTCATCCGTCTCTGCTCCGGAACAGAAGGTCAGGGTGCTGGGGATCTGGCTGCCCCTTAAGCTAGAAGCCTGAGGCCAGGGGTGGGGGAAGGCCGAGCCCCTCCCAGCCTCGCAGCCTGAGGCTCACGGTACAGAGACCCATCCGCCCCTGGAGGCAGAAGGCTCTCACTTGTTCTGAAGATTATGGATGTTGTATGTTTTTTTTTTTTTTAATCTGTACATAAACTGTGCAATGTTGACACATAACATTAAAGAGCCTACTGATAGACAGTGGCTGTGGAGCTCCCTGGCCAGGCTGCGACACCCTCAAAACGCTGAGAGCCGACCGACAGGCGGGGCGGGAGCCAGACTTCCGTAATAAAACTTTACTCCTACACAAATCTACAGCTTGTAAACAGTAAAAAGGGAGGCCCCGCTGGTGCCTAGAAAGAGGACTCGAAGTGGCGCTCAGGAGCCAGGGCGGTTCTGCCCGTCAGGTGCGAGGTTACCGGCTCTGCTCAACTGCAAGACACACAGAGGCCAGGCTGATGAGACAGGCAGAGGGTCCCCGCTGGGGCCCCACCCCCGGCCCTGCCCTGTACTTACTGTACGTAGAGATGTCGATTTCCTCGGGAAGTTCTGCCACATTCACTTCAAACCTGTCCTGCACGTCGTTGAGGATTTTGGCATCGTTCTCATCCGACACAAAAGTGATGGCTAGACCTTTGGTCCCAAAACGTCCTGCACGGGCCACCTGCAGGGTGACAGGAGCAGGGAGTCGGGCGGGGGGGTGGTTTGAGGTCACAGAGACACAACGTGGGGACCACCCTGGGAGGGGGCCGCTAGGGAGGTCACCCCTCTGCAGGCCACTCACTCGGTGGAGGTAGGTGTCTGAGTCTTCCGGCATGTCATAGTTGAAGACGATGTTGACTCGCTCGATGTCCATCCCTCGACCAAACAGATTGGTGGCCACCAGGATCCGCCGCTGGAAGTCTTTGAACTGCTGATAGCGCGACAGACTAGGTGCAGGAAGAACAAGAGGCGGCCGTCAGGCCTGGGGGCCCTGAGCAGCACCCTGCCCGGGGGGTGGGCGGCGCGCACTCACCGCTCCTCCTGGGCCATGCCCCTGTGGATAGCGATGGCCGGGAAGTTCTGCTCCACGAGGAGCTGCGCCAGGGCCATGCAGCGCTGCACGGACTTCACGAAGATCACCACCTGCGGGGGGTGGGGGTGGGGGCAGGGAGCAGCGGTCAGGGCCAGAGCCCCCGTGCACCAGCCTCGCAAAGGCCCCAAACCCCCCAAGACAGGCCACGCAGTGTCACCTGATTAAACTCCAGCACGTCCAAGAGATCAAACAGCTTGCGGTTCTTCTCGCTGTCCTTGAGCTTGACGTAGTACTGCTGAAGCCCGTGCAGCGTGAGCTTGGTCTCATCGTCTACAAACACCTCCATGGGCTGTGCAGGAAGGGGCGGGCGGGCCTTACTTCTGGGCGTCTTGCCTGCCCAGAACCTTCCAGTGAAGGACTCCATGCTGCAACGCTTCCCAGAGAGCCTGCCGTACCCCGGTAAATGCCTCTCCCAATCGCTGACCTGAGCTCAGGTCTGACTCAGGTATAGACCAAGCTCAGCTCCCAATCTGACAAGACACAGGAGGGAAGGAAGGCTCTGGGGCCTCCCGGCATCCTTGCGCGGTGAGCACGGTGTGGGTGTCCCGGAGCAGCCGCAGCCCAGGACACGGAACCGAGGAAGGGCCAGAGCGGCCGCGCCGAGGCCGAGGCAGCCGCCCCAACCTACTCACGTCTTGCATGAACTTCCTGCACACGGGCCTGATCTCCTTGCTCAGGGTGGCGCTGAACATCATGCACTGCTTCTCGTGGGGTGTCAGGCGGAAGATCTCCTGCACGTCCCGCCGCATGTCTGAATGGGGAGGGCAAGAAATGGGGGGGGTGCCCGGCAGACGGCGGCCCCCACCCGAGGCCAGCCCCAGCTCCTCCCAACCTGTGCCAGGGAGCCGTTAGCGCCATGACGAGGGCGGTGTGAGCCGAGTGGAGGGAGGGGTGAGTCCCAGGTGCCTGAGGGGCTGGACTCGGGACGAGCGCAGGCGTGGGAGGAGCTGCCGTCCACTTACACGCCGCCAGAGCGGAGCAGCCGTGCCAGCGCCCTCGAGCCTCGCTTCAGGGAGGGGAGCCTGAGGCAGAGACAGCCGCTGGGGTGAGAGCTGCAGCTGCCTCCCGGGACGCGAGCCCCATCTCCCACTGGCCCCGGCGGGGCACGCTGAGGGCAGAGCTAGCCCGACGGGCGGCGAGGCCACAGCATTCGAGGGCTAGCACGCGCGCCCGGACTCACTCGGCTCGGGCTCAAGAGGTCGCTCTGCGGACGCCACGGCTCTCCCTGAAGTCATTTACAAAGCCCTGGGGGCCAGCTACCCACGTGAGCCTGCTCAGGGGCACCTTCAGCCTGCCCTGCCGGGGCCCACCTGGCTCTGAAGTCTGGGGCTGTGAGGGGGTAGGTTTTGGGGGGGGCCTCCAGCCGCTCCCGGACCCCAGCAGGCCACTCACCCAGCTGCTCCAGCATCTTGTCGCACTCGTCCAGCACGAAGTGCTTCACGTTCTTCAAGTTAAGGCTCCTGTTGCGCACGAGGGCCAGGATGCGGCCGGGCGTCCCCACCACCACATGAGGACAGTTCTTCTTCAACACCTCTTCGTCCTTCTTGATGGAAAGGCCCCCGAAGAACACAGACACCTGCACACGAGGAGAGAGCTGCTTTCACCTGTGTAAGGGCTGACGGGCACCCAGCCCGAGGGCCCGCCAGCTCACAGCCTAGCACCCGGGGGCCAGAGTGGTCGGAGAGCCTGGCCAGCACTCCAGTGCAGAGCAGCCCCACGGCTGGGATCAGCGCAGGCCCCTGGAGGCCATGCAGGATTCATCAGGCTTCTAAGGAGCACGAACCACCGCAAACCTCAAAGGCGGCCGGCACAGCCAAGCCTGGAAACTCCGGCTGGGCTGGAGCCTGGCGGCAGTGGCACTGCAGGGGACGCACGGCACACGCGGCCTGCGGGGACGCACCTTGACAGTGGGCATGTACTTGGAGAAGCGTTCGTATTCCTTGCTGATCTGGAATGCCAGCTCCCGAGTGTGACACATGACCAGGACAGTCACCTGCAGGTGGAAGACAGACCCCTCAGGCAGTGTCCCAAGTCCTACCCCAGCCGGAGCCCACTCTAGTGCTCTCCCCTGGGGGCCCCTGCCCACCGGGCTCCTACGCCCTAAGGGTGCCTGCCACGCTGCTCCCTGAGGCTCTGGCCACTGCAAGGTGCGGCCCGGACGCTGGGACTTCTCCCCGCCCTTCAACTGCCACTCACTCCCTACGCCCCCTCGGCTGCTGTGCCGACAGCCTCCCGAGTCTGCTCTCTGGCCGGCCCATGAGCATCATGGGAGGCCACTCCTGCCTTCAGGCCACGCCGCCAGGAGCCGCGACCACAGCCCAGCCTGCCACTGAACCTCCCTCTCCTTCACCGTCAACCCTAAGGAGACAAGGGCTCGCTGCCCACACGCAGCCCGTGGACGTATGCCGCAGCGTGACAAAAACACAACATGGGAATGCACCTCATTCTCCTCCAACAAAATGCACCTGAGGGGAAGCAAGTATCGGCGGCAACAGCAGCAACCGAACGCCGTCAGGCACGATCTCCCCCACGTCAATACACGCACTCTAGAAACGCACGTGACAAAACTACAGCTGGGAATCCGAGGAGTAAAATCGTGGGCGCGCTTCTCAGTTTCTCCTTTTGGCCTATCATTGGGG
>NW_027527545.1:361508-365313 GCF_008692635.1 Crocuta crocuta | reverse complement strand
TCCTCAGAGCCCACGAAGAGAACCCAGCAACAGGAAGGTCTGACAAGCGGAGCCGCAGCCAGTGACGCTGCCGGTCGCTGGGCCCAGCCGGGAAGGCACCACCCACCTGCCCGTTGACGGGCTCAATCTGCTGCAGGGTGGCCAGCACGAAGACCGCCGTCTTGCCCATCCCGGACTTGGCCTGGCACAGGACATCCATGCCCAGGATGGCTTGGGGAATGCACTCGTGCTGGACTGAGGGAGAGAGCGCGTGTGAGCGACCAGAAACCGATGCTCCCCCGCTGCAGGCTCCTCGCCAGGCGGCTGCAGAGGCCACAGAGAGGGTGGCCAGAGGAGGCGCCTGGCAGGGAGAGCCGGGGAGCCATACCCTCAGACGGGTGCTCAAAGCCACAGTCCACGATGGCCCTCAGAAGCTCTGGTTTCAGCAAGAAGTCCCGGAAGCCAGAGCTGTGGATGGAAACATAGGAGCCCTTGACGTCTTTCTTGGGGGGAGCTGGGGTGCTCTCCGGGGGCGCCTGGGGCTCTTCATCTTCCTCATAATCCAGAAGCTCGTTCTCCACATCCTGTTCCGCCATCGTGCTGGGAACAGAGGAGAGAAGAAGGGTGAGGGAGGCGAATGAGACGGAGATTAAGAAAACTCGCCATCGGGGGGCAGACGGCCGGCAGCTGCAGTCCCCACTGACGCAGGTCCAGGAGGGCAGAGCCGCCACTCTGACCCCTCACACTCCCCCAGACTCCTGCACAAAGTCCCACCGCTCAGCCTGGGCCGCCTCCCAGCCTCGGCCATACATGCACACACCCCTCCGGCTCCCGGGCTTCCCTCCGCTCTCACAGCCAGACCCCCACACTTGCCCACGGCCCTGGCACACCTCGCTCCACGGCTCCCCTTGCAAGCCACCCCCCGCCTCGTGTGCCTGCTCAAACTCATCAACCCCACACAGTCGCGGCACCAGGGAAACTCTAATAAAGCCCAGCCCACCCAAGCCAGAGGCCCCTTCCCAACACTCTGCAAGGAGCAGAACAGGCAGCATAGTGTAGGACCCCGGGGACCAGGAGGTGCGGCTGCCGGAGCGCAGGAGGCCTGACCGCTACGTGCGGTCAGCACAGGGGAGAATTAAGTGCTCTCGTGAGCAGGCTTCCCACTGGGCCTGGGCCCATAAAACCAAAGCTGAGACAATAAAGGGAATTAATACAGTTTGCTCGCTTCCTGCCTTACTTAGTCCCGTACGGGCTCAGCACCTACTGGGGGCAAGCTCCAAGGGCCCCAAATGGGAGAATGTGGCCTTCCACCCTCCCCACTCCATCCAGCCTCCACGTCTAGAGGGAGGAAGTGCTGAAGCAGCCCCTCTTCTTTCTGAGCTGGGTGTGGAGGGTTGTGGGCCCGCTTTCTGGCCTCTTGCCACTCATCCGCTCTGTGACCTCATCCAGCCCCGCGGCTTAACCACCTCTGTGCGGAGGCCTCCCAAACTTGTGTCTCCATCGGGCAGCAGCTCCCCTCAACACTGCCTCCCCAACTCTCCCCTCCAAAGGGGAACTCAAAATATGGAGAGCAAACCCTTTTTCTTCCTGCAGGCCTGCTTTTCAGAAGCGGCAATTCTGTCCTCTCACTGGCTCTTGCTCTCTCTCCCCCATCCAGTCAGCCAACAAATCCCACAGGGCGATCTGGCCACTGCTTGCCCCTCGACCTCACTGGTCCCAAGCCACCTCCTTTCACTTTTAAAATCAGAACAGCTTTGCTTAGATAGTCACATGGTCTATCATTCACCACTTACAACGTCCAATATATTGGCTTCTAGCTTTTAAAATTTATTTTGAAAGCAAGAAAGCACACAAGTGCGGGGGCGGGGGGGGAGGAGAGAGAGCGAGAGGGAGAGAATCTGAAGCGGGCTCCGCAGTGCCATCAGAGCCCTAGGCAGGGCCCCATCTCAAGAACTGTGAGATCATGACCTGAGGCGAAATCAAGAGTCGGAAGCTTAACCTGATGAACCACGCCGGCGCCCCAGTTTTCAGTATTTTTAATGTAGTCAGAGGTAAGTTCAGTGACCACCGCAGTTGGATTCGTTACATACTTCAGTGTGTCTTCAAAAAGCCCAGACCCCTTAACTGTCATCCTTCCCCCCTCAACCCTCTGGGCAACCGTTAACCTACTTTCTTTTGGATGAATTTGCCCATTTGGCCATCTGTCCACTTTGTGGGACGCTCCTTCACGTGGCTGAACCTTCCCCTGGGCAGGCTCCCCTTTCTCCGCGGTCAGCCGATGGGCTCGGGGGCACCGTCATCTCTTGCCTGGATTATGCCAATGGTCTCCTCACTGTCTCACCGTTTCCCATCCCCTCCATCTTCCTCTCCCCACAAAAGCCAGGTCAGAAAACGCTCGGACTCCCCCACAGGCTCCTACCGGGCTCAGAATAACACTCATGAGTCCTCAGCATGACCTCCAGCCCCTGCAAACTGACCCCCCCCCCACTCCACATTCAAACCCCATTTCCACTGCCCTCACTCGCTGGCCTTGCTGCTGTGCCACAGACATGCCTCAGCACCTTGGCACCTGCCATTCTCGCTGCCGGCAATGGCCCTGCATCCCCCCACTTCCTTCAGGACTCCTGCTCCAGAAGGCGTTTCTGGCACCTCCCACCTAAAAAAGCACCCTTTTTTAGGTCATGCCTGGCAGCCCTTTGGCCCAACCCAGAGCCTAATACACACAAGCACTCAAAAGCAATGGCTCAGAGAATAAAATTAAAATCAAGGCCTTAAAGCAGAATTTAGGGGCTAAGCCGGCATATGCCCTTCTGATTCTTGAAAAAGGCAATCTGAACAAGAAGGGGTTCCTTCCCTGGCAGCAGAGAAAAGAGGAGCCAGGGAAGGTCAGTGTCCAAGCAACACGCCCTTCTGGGGGAAACGGAGAGCAAGACCGGCTGCTGAAGTCAGGCAGAGGACAGAGCAGGGAAAGCTGGTCGGACCGCGGGCATTCATACTTTCTTCTCGAACAACAGGGAATCACTAATCGGGTTTTTGAGGTGAGTACTGCCCAGCCCAAGGGCAATTTGCTCTAGACCAGAAGACGAGTGGGGATGGAAACCAGCAGCAGGGAGAACCAGTCACCAGGTGAGAGGATTGGCTAGGGTGCGGGTGTTAGGAGGGAAGAACAAAACGGTACACTCAACAGGGCAGGGCCGTCTCCGGGGTAATCCCCGGGCAGATAACAGCTTAGAGTCACCGACCCTGAGCTTCAAACCCGGGAGACCGAGTGGAGACAGTGTATTCAAAAGGAGCATAAAGGTCAAGTGCATTCGTTCCGTTCTTATAGCTGACAGGTTCAGGGACAGCCTGAGTCTGAGGCACAAGATTTTCTAGGAAGTGGCTAGATAGTGCCTAAAACTCAAAACAAGCCAGATAGGGAGAGAACTGGAGGGGTCTGTCCCACCCAGCTGGGGTGGCTGCGGCGGTTGCGGCGCCAGGAACAGATACACTTGAAAGCTGACACCCGGAAAGTGACAGGCCTACGGTACCCATTCATTCTTAAGCGCCCCCCAGGGAAGATTTCACCCTCAGGCTTTGCCTCTGAGACATCTTTTTTATTCCAAATCTCTGGAACCCCGAATCCCGTGAACATATAGCAAAAGCNCCCCAAACGGCCCAGGGGGTCTCCTCTGACAGACGGACTTTCTCCCCAAGTCGGGTTCGACCCGCGGGCCGCCATGACAGCCACTTCCGGAAGCGGGAACGATCCCAGGGCGCCAAGGGCTGCCGCGGCCCCCCGCCCTTGCGCATGCGCTATGCCGTTCAACGGCCGCTGCCGCCCGCG
>NW_027527545.1:337819-361486 GCF_008692635.1 Crocuta crocuta | reverse complement strand
CGGCACCCGCCCCAACCGCCCCGCCTCGTCTCGCGCCCCCTCCTCCTCATCCTCCCCTCAACTCCCAGGGTCTCCCCTCGCCCGCTCGCCTGCAGGCCTGGCGGCCCCGCACCGCTGCCCCGCGCCCCGGGCCCATCGCTCACCTGGGTCTCCGTTCGCCTCCGCGTGCGGTGAGGAATGCCGTCCGACTCTGGTTACCGGTCTCGCGCCCCGACACGAGCCGCGGCGCTTCCTGCCTCCTGCGTCGGACTGCGGCTCTGCTCACTGGGCTGCCGGCATTTCATTCAAGAAGGGCGGAAGCGGTGATTGGATCCTGCAGGAGGCGTCTGGAATCTATTGGCGGAGGGAGGAAAGAGGGCGTGCCCCATGCCTCGGGTTCATTGGTCAATCTAAAAGTAGGCGCCCTGGCCGGAGGCCGACGTGAGCCCGTGCGCTGTCACGTGATTGGGGGCTTTTCCGTCGGTGGGCGTCGACATATTTAGTCCTGACAGCGGAAGCCGGCTTGACCTGGCTGCGGGCTGTGTGTCATCTTTGTGTTACGTGGTTTCTACGCTCGAACTCAGGGCTTTCGAAGTGGATATCGACCCGCGGCTTCTTGGTTCTCCAGGATGAGCCTCTGAAAAGGTCCTGAGAAGGACTGGGAGGTCGGAATGCCCGCAACGTGCAGAGGACAGTCTGCACCCGCAAGTGGCGCCGGGACCATTCAGGGCCCGGAGAGAAATGCTCCTGATCAACGTCTCGCATTTGCTGAGAGTGTTGTCCTGGGTCAGACTCTGGACTAGTAGCCAGGCAGGCTCAGGCCACAGACCCCGAACCAGGATGTTTCGGCCATGAAACTTGTTTAATTTTAATTTTTCCTTGTATTACATTTTCCGAACCTTATCCTCCTCCCCCTGCCTCTTAACTTTACGGAGGTAAAACTTCTAAGAAAAGGTCCCCCGAGTTTTCAAGATTGACAGGCGACTGACAATTGCCCGGTGAAGATAGAGAACGTATCCATCACCCCCAGAAAGTTCTGTCGTGCCCCTCCCAGGTCAACCACACCCTTTCCCCCTCACCTCATCCAGGCAACAACCCTCTGTGGATTTCTATCACTGTCAATGAGTTCTGATCTCAAATTTGAGATAAACAGCATCACGCAATAGGTGGCCTTTCGTATCTGGCTTCTCTGGCTCAACAAAATGGTTCTGACATTTGTTGCTGCGTGTTTTTGTTTCGTTTTGTTTTGTTTTCCTTGCTGAGTAGTGGTTGACCCTGTGGCTATGATGGGGTTTTGGAGTGATGGTGGGGTTCAGAGCCCACGGCCAAGAAAGAATTCTTGAAGACGTCTATGGTGCAAAAAGGTGATCTTATTAAAGCACAGGGACGGGACTCCGTGGGCAGAAAGAGCGGCTGGGGTGTGAAGAGTGACTGCTTCTGTACTGTGGAGGTGGGGGAGGTCAAGTCAAGAGGAAGTTTCTTAAAGGGATTTTCCATATGCTAAAGGAGACTCACAGATTCCTGGAGGGCGAGCTACTGTCCAGCTAAGGTGGTTTTTCCTTCTAGCAAAGAATTAGCCTTAAGACAGTAGGGAGTTCCTGGAGATCAGGCCATTGGTAAGAGTGCCCTCGTAACATTACGAAGATGTTTGTAATCTGATGGAGTCTCTATTAGTTTAACCGTTTGTTTTCTGTCCTTCCCTCTGTTCTTGGGCAGCTAGGGGTCCCAGAGAAATGTCACACATATCCCACCTGGGGTGGGGGAAGGGGGTGCTAGCTTGTGCTTTTCCCTCAGCTTGCCTTCTGCTCCCTCATCACTATAGCCCATATAGTTTCTCCTTTCACCCATTAAGGGACATCTCTTTGTTCCTAGTGTTTGGCCATTATAAATGAACTTCGTACAAGTATTTTTATGAACCTAAGTTCACTTCTCTAGGGCAAATGCCTAGAAATGGAATGGTCGACCGCAGGTCATGTGTGCGTTCTGTTTTAAGACATTGTGACAGTATTCCTGAACTGTTCCATTCCCGCTAGCACCCTGTGAAGGTTCCAGTTACTCCCGATCCTTGCTTATACCCGGTATTGTCGGTCTGTCTCAGCTATGTTTGGATTTGGGGATTTGGGGTGGTGGGGGAAAGAGAGGGGAGATAAGCTGGTCAAACATGATAATCCCGCCGCATAATTCCAGTCTCCCTAAGCTCCTGACACAGTTAAACCTTCCTCCACAGTTCTCCAGGAAGGTTCTAGCCTTTTTTTTTCTTTTTAAGTTTATTTTGAGAGAAAGAGAGTGCGAGCGTGAGCGGAGGAGGGGAAGAGATAGAGGCACGGAGAGAGAATCCCAAGCAGGCTCCGCACTGTCAGTGCAGAGCCCCATGTGGGGCTTGAACCCACGAACTGTGAGATCACGCCCTGAGCTGAAATCGAAAGTCAGATGCTCAACGGACTGAACCACCCAGGTGTCCCCCAGGTTCTAGCTTTTCAATTTCATTTAGTGGAAACTGTCTTGGGGCCCATGTTCGAGACAGCAGATTCAGAGCTGACATTGCCAGAAGTCTAACTTCAGCCAGAAAGCCTAAAGAAGAGAAACCAGTCAATGGAGAAGGAAGCTTTATATAATATGAGGTAGATACTGTAGGTAATAATTATCCCATAACACTTATTGAGCACCTCCTATGTGCCCAGCAGGGCCAGGAAGTGGGTAAGGCATGTAAAATCTAAGGGGGCACCAAAAACTGTCATCAAGTTAAATAATTTAAAATGTTTTTTAATGTTTGTTTATTTTTTAAAGAGAAATAGGGAGAGAAAAACAGTGTGTGACTGGGGAGGGGCAGAGAGAGAGGGAGACACAGAATCCAAAGCAGGCTCCAGGCTCTGAGCCGTCAGCACAGAGCCCGATGCAGGGCTTGAAGCCACAGACCGTGATCATGACCTGTGCCAAACTCCGACGCTTAACTGACTGAGCCACCGAGGAGCCCCTAGATAAACAATTTTAATGCACTATTTTATAATTTTTTCAAATTCTCGGGGCACCTGGGTGGCTCAGTCGGTTAAGCCTCTGACTTCGACTCGGGTCATGATCTCACTGTTGATGAGTTTGAGCCCCGCATCCGGCTGTGGGTTGATGGCTCAGAGCCTGAAGCCTTCTTTGGATTCTGTGTCTCCCTCTCTGCGCTTCCCCAACTCATTCTCTCTCTCTCTCTCCCCAAAATAAATAAGCATTAAAAAATTGTTTTGTAATTAAAACAAATTCTCAAGTAATCTCTACAACCAACATGGGGATCTGAACTCATGACCCCAAGATCAAGAGTCGCATGTTCCTCCAACTGAGCCAGACAACCCTTAATGCACTATTTTAAAATCAAAATTGGAGCGCCTGGGTGCCTTAGTTGGTTATGCGCCCAATTCTTAATTTCCACTCAGGTCATGATCTCACAGTTGTGAGATAGAGCCCCACTTCAGGCTCCACGCTAGGTGTGGAGCCTGCCTATGTTCTCTCTCTCCATCTCTCTCTCAGTCTCTCAAAGGAAAACAAATTATTGCATTAAAGCATTGTGTATCTTGATTTTGGGTACCTCCTTAAATGTCCCGGAAGCAAATGCCCCAGTCTCCTCACCCTGGTGCTCAGACTTGTTCTGAGAAATCAAAGTCTATCAAACTAACTGAATCCCCCACCTTGAGCAGATTAATGCGTGTATTAGCGTATCCATCATCAGGTGGGTGACCTGAGGTCCAGGGAGGGTCAGTCACAAAGTCACACAGCCAGCAGGGATCCAAGCCCAGGCCATCTCCCTGCATTAGACTTGGGCACCTCCTACAAAGGTGGAGAGGCACTCAGAAATCCGGAGAAATCTTGTGCTGGCGAAATAGGGGGTGCCCCAGGAAAGCAGATGAGAGGCAAGCTTGGCATAATTACCTCATCTGGGGTGAGTTCTGGAGGAGACAGCCAAAGCCAGGTGAGTCCTGGTGCAAAGTGTGAACATTAAAAAAGGGAAACCTCACGAAAGTGGAGTTGGGAGGCCAGAAGGGGGAGCGCTCATGCAATACACTCCTTGTGAGCCCTTTACCTTCTCAACCGGAAGAAGCCTGCATTCACTGATCAGCTGGGGAAGGTTTTCTTCTGCCCCAGCAACAGCCCAGCCAACAACTCCGCGGATGAAAAGCCACTATGCTTTGAGGGACGCCTGTCCGGCNGATAATGACCTGAGCCGAAGTCGGACGCTCAACCGACTGAGCCACCCAGGCACCCCTGAAGCATAGGAGTCTTGATCTTGGGGTTAAATAAAATCTTAGGGGTGCCTGGGTGGCCCAGTCGGGTGAGCGTCTGACTTCAGATCAGGTCATGATCTCGCGGTTCGTGGGTTCGAGCCCCTGCATCAGGCTGTACTGACAGCTCAGGGCCTGGAGCCTGTTTGGGATTTTTGGTTTCCCTCACTCTCTGCCCCTCCCCTGCTTGCACCGTGTCTGTCTCAAAGATTCTCTTCCTCTCTTTCTGCCCCTCCCCTCTCTCTCCCTCTCAAATAAAAAATTATAAAATATAAAATAAGGTATTATACCTTAAAAAAAAAGCTATTATACTTTGAAGTCCCAATTTATTCCAAAGCACTTTTTGTTTACAATAGCCCCTTCAACTACCACTTTCCACTATGAAAGGGCATTCCTCTATCTTGTTCTCCAGACTTGTCCACGGTTTTGCCATAGCTTGCTTTTCACAAATTGTAATTCTCTGCTATTCCCAAAGAAAGCCATCTTGTTGGTATAATATCTGGTGGCTTTATTTTAAGGTTAACAAAAATCTGGGTAAGCAGGAGAACACCCCAGCAAAGCCCCCATCCATGTAGCCAGGGGGAACTTCTAATCAGAAGCAAAGCAAAACACCAATTTTATTTTTTTTTAATGTTTTATTTATTCCTGAGAGAGAGAGCGAGAGAGCAGGGAAGAGTCAGAGAGTGAGGGAGATACAGAATCTGAAGCAGGCTCCAGGCTCTGAGCTAGCTGTCAGCACAGAGCCTGATGCGGGGCTCAAACCCACAAACCACAAGATCATGACCTGAGCTGAAGTCGGACGCTTAACCGACTGAGCCACCCAGGCGCCCCAACAAAACACCAATTTTAAACCCAGAGAAGATCAGAGCCTCCTAAAGTACATCCACCACTCAAGATAAATGTTAACATTTGTCATATTGGCTTGATTCACCTCAGAATTATTTTAAGATATAAACTATTTTTTTAAAAAAAATTTAGTGTTTATTTTTGAAAGAGAGAGAGAGACAGAGCGAAAGCAGGGGAGGGGCAGAGAAAGGGAGGGAGGCACAGAATCCAAACCAGGCTCCACGCTCTGAACTCACAGACTGTGAGATCATGACCTGAGCTGGAGTCAGATGCTTAACTCACTAAGCCACCCAGGCGCCCCTAAGATATAAACTATTTAAAAAACACCCACTCAAATGGCGAAAAAGAAAAGAAAGGATAGAACCAAGGGTTGGAGAAGCTCTGGAGTGACCAGAATTCTCAGCCACTGCTAGTGGACAGGTAAAATGGGAAAAACACTTTGGAAAAAGATTTGGCACTTTATAGTAAGAAGTGTTTCTCAATCTTGGCACTACTACCACTCTGGCTGGAACATTCTTTGCCGTGGGCCGTCCTGTGGATGGTAGGATGTTGAGCAGCATCCCTGGTCTCGACCCAGTAGATGCCAGTAGTGTGACAACTAAAATCGTCTCACCAGACATTGCTAATGTCCCCCCCGGTGGAGGAGGGGGAAAAAAAATCACTCCAGATGACATCCTTTGGGTTAAATATCATGATATGACTAAGCAATCCTCCTAGGTATAGATAAGACAATGAAACACTTTTCGCACCACAAAAAGATATAAACGATGACATTCTTTTCATAAGAGTCCCGAACTGGAAACAACCCAAATGTCCATCAACAAGTGAATGGATAGGGGCGCCTGGGTGGCTTAGTCGGTTAAGCGTTCGACTTTCGCTTAGGCCGTGATCTCACGGTTCGTGGGTTCGAGCCCCGTGTCGGGCTCTGTGCTGACTGCCAGCTCAGAGCCTGGAGCCTATTTCAGAGTCTGTACCTCCCTCTCTCTCTGACCCTCCCCTGCTCACGCTGTCTCTCTCTTTCTCTCTCCTAGAAATAAATAAAAATATTTTTAAAAAACACAAAAAACAAAAAAAAAACAAGTGAATGGATAAGAAACTGTGGTCTGACCCAGTGATTCCACTTCTGGATATTTACCCAGCAGAAAGGAAAATGAATTTGAAAAGGCATATTAACTTCTATGTTTCCCACAGCATTATTCACAATAGCCAAGATATGGAAGCAATATAAGTGTCCATCAACAGATGAACGTATAAAGAAGATGTGATATACCCACACAATGGAATATTATTCAGCTATAAAACAACAACAACAGTGAAACCTTGACATTGGAGACAAATGGATGGTCCTAGAGGGTATTATGCTAAGTAAAATAAGTCAGACAGAGAAATATAAATACTATGATTTCACTTACATTTAGAATTCTAAAATAGAAAACAAGTGAACAAACAAAATCAGAAACAAACTCATAAATACAAAGAACAACCTGGTGGTTGTCAGAAGGGCAGGGGCTGGAGGGATGGGCAAAATAGGTGAAGGGATTAAGAGCCTTAAACTTCCAGTTATAAAAGAAATAAGTCATGGAGATGAAAAGCACAGCATGGGGAATATAGTCAATATAATGGTAACAATTTTGTATGGTAACAGATGGTAATTACACATCATGGTGAGCATTTCATAATGCGTGTAATTGTCAAGTCAATATGTCATACATCTGAAACTAATATTCTGTGTTAACTGTACTTCAATTAAATACACACACACACACACACCTACCTACATACATACATAATCAACTGTTAAAAAAAGAATAAGAAACTGTGGTCCATCTATATTCTGGAATACCAGTAAAAATAAAAAGGAATAAACTATTGATATGTACAACATTATGGATGAATCTTTAAAACATATTTCTGGGGTGCCTGGCTAGCTCAGTTGGAAGAGCATATGACTCTTGATCTCGGGGTTGTGAGTTTAAGCCCCATGTAGGGTGTAAAGATTATTAAAAATAAATAAATAGGTGTACCTGGTTGGCTCACTCAGTTAAGCGTCCGACTTCGGCTCAGGTCATGATGTCACGGTTCGTGAGTTCAAGCCCTGCATCTCATGATGTCACGGTTCATGAGTTCAGCCCTGGAGCCTGTCTTCAGCCTGTCTCTCTCTCTCTTAAAAATAAATAAATAAAAATAAAAAATAAATNTGGGCTCTGTGCTGACTGCCAGCTCGGAGCCTGGGGCCTGTTTCAGTCTGTGACTCCCTCTCTCTCTGACCCTCCCCTGTTCACGCTGTCTCTCTCTCCTAGAAATAAATAAATAAATAAATAACAGTAATAAATAAATAAAACATTTAAAATATTTTTTTAAAAACCCATCATGTTCTTTGTGAATATATTAAAATCCACTGGGGTTGTACACTTAAGAAAGGTAAATTTTATGGTATATGAATTTTATTTCAATAGAAAACAAAGAAGACATGTTGACTGAAAGAATCCAGACATTACAAATCCAGATACATAAAAAATAAATTATACAATGATCCAATGTGGTATGAAGTTCAAGAACAGGCAAAATTAATCTATGGTGATAGAATTTCCATAAGGTCGCCTGGCAAAGGACATGGTACAATGAACATAGCTGGGGAGCAGACTGGCTGGTGACCACAGGAATGTATACATATAAAAATTCAGAGCTGCAAAAAGGATTTGTGTACTTCACCATATGTAAGTTGTGCCTCAGTCAAAATAATTAACAATGGAAAAAAAAAAAGAAAGAAAGAAAGAAAAGAAAAAGACATAGAGGCACCTGAGTGGCTCAGGCAGTTAAACATCTGACTCTTGATTTTGGCTCAGGTCATGATCCCACGGGTTCGTGGGTTCGAGCCCCACATCCGGCTCCTCACACTAAGAGTGTGGGGCCTTTTGGGGATTCTCTCTCTCCCTCTCTCCCTCTCCTGCACATGTGCTCTCTCAAAATAAATAAATAAACTTACTTAAAAAAATTTTTTTTAATGTTTTATTTATATCTCTGAGAGAGAGACAGCATGAGCAGGGGAGGGTCAGAGAGAGAGGGAGACACAGAATCCACCGGCTCCAGGCTCTGAGCTGGCTGTCAGCACAGAGCCCAATACAGGGCTCGAACCCACAAACTGTGAGATCATGACCTGAGCCAAAGTCGGACGCTTAACTGACTGAGCCACCTTGGCGCCCCTAAAAAAAGAAAATTTAAAAATAAAAAGGCATACCTTATAGTTAAAATGGAGGTCACGCGTGTTCACCTTCCCACTTTCACTCCCCTCCCCCACTGCAGAAATAACAAGCTAAATTAAAAAAGAAATGATACTGAACAATCACTGACCCCTTGCTCCGTGCTATATAAGAATTAATTTGGAGCACCTGGGTGGCTCAGTCGGTTAAGCGTCTGACTTTGGCTCAGGTCATGATGTCATGGGTTAGGTTGTGAGTTCAAGCCTCAGGCTGGGCTCTGTGCTGACAGATCAGAGCCTGGAGCCTGCTTTGGATTCTGTGTCTCCCTCTCTCTCTGCCCCCACCCCTACTCGCTCTCTCTGAAAAATAAGTGACCATTAAAAAACAAGAGAATGAATTCATTTAAGCCACCCAGCAACCCTATGAGGCTGGGTGCTGCTATTATCATCCCCTTTTACAGATGAAGACACGGAAGCATGGACCAGTGAAGTAACTTGCCCAGAATTTTACTGTTAGTCCATAGCGGTGCCTGGATTCGAGGTGCCCGGATTTGAGCCCGGCTCTCCTCACTCACCCAGGTACACTACCCCGCTTTGTTTTTTTATAAACTCGATACAAACTTTTACTTTCTGTTTTTTCAGTAATTGATATAAACAATATCAAATTGTATCATCTTCTACTTGCTTTTTGATTCCCACTTGTACACAATGTTTTTGAGTTTAGCTTTGTTGCTACATGTACTCTTTCTGATGCCAGATGAATCTACTCCCCTCTCTTTTCCTGGCCGCTGCTGGAGGAGACTTGGGTTTGCAAAGAGCCGTATCTTTTGAGAAACAATCCGTAGTCCCTCCCCTGCTAAGAGTCCATCAGGGGCTCCCGCAATCCTCAGGGTCAAGTTTGAACTGCAGAGATGTGCTGGAGCCTTTCCATCCTCCCATCTGCGGCATCTGGAATCTGTGCCCCCTACTTCAGGTTCATCAGCCCTAAAAACTCCAGCCATATCCCATCATGCTCTGTTTGTTCAACCATCTGTTCACCCGGCAGCTATTTATCGAGCACTTTCCACGTGCTAGATACTGTTCTAGGAGCCAGGGACCCAGCAGCGGACAAGACAGACCATGATCCTTGGGGAGCTGACATCCTGGTGGAGACAGACGAGTAAAAAAAATAGAGTTAAATGTATTAAAATTTGCAAGGAAGAGAAATCAAGCGTATGAGGATCAGAATTTGGTAGAGATGGGGTGGGGCCTGTTTTACGAGGAGAAGCAATCAGGGAGGACTTCTCTAAGAAGGCAACATTTGAACGAAAGTGGAAATGAAGTGAAGAGAAGAGAGAATGCCAAGATGCGAAGAGAAAGCATTGCAGGCAGAGGAGATAGCAAGTACAAAGGCCCTGAGGTCGCAATAGCCTTTTTTTTTTTTTTTTTTTTTTGAGGAGCAGTGAGGAGGCTGTGTGGTCAGAGCAGCCTGAGTGGGCCGAGCAGAGTGGGCGATCAGGGGAGAAGTCAGGACATGCCAGGTTCTCCCTCACCCACCTCTAGGGCTTCATTTCTGTTGTACCTTCAACCAGACACCCTTTTCCTCTTTATCTACTTTGCAGTTTCCTAATTTGTCCCTCAATGCCCAGCCCTTCTGCCTCTTCCATAGTAGTCCTGGGATACCTTTCTCCTGATGCCTCATGCCTCATTCAGCAGAGACTTATTGAGAACAGGCCAACTGCTGGAAAATCTCAGAGTGTGACAGTTACAATTAATAAAATAGGGCCATATTTTATAATAAATATAACAGGGCTTGGAAAGGTCTCTCAAAGAGGTGGCATTTCAACAGAGACCTAAATGATCAGAAGAGGCCAGTCTTGGGGAGATATGCTGCAAGGGCACTCCAGACCAGAAAACAGCCAGTGCAAAGGCCCTGAGGTTGGAAGCAAAGTGAGAATATTTGAGGAACAGAGGGAAAGCCAGTGTTGTTGGATGGGGATGAGGGGAGCAGACGGGGTACGGCCGGACGGGTGGACAGAGGCCCAACAAGACTACCTTGTAGACCAGGTGAGGGGTGCATCTTTTTCCTAAGACCCCACCAGAGAAGCAGGGACAGCAGGCAGAGGTGGGGAATGGGGTGTGACTTAGGGATTCTGAGGCCCCCAGAGGGGGCTGGAGAGGGGCCAGAGCAGCTGCAGGGAGGTGCCAGCGCAGTTATCATATTTGGTTGAGATCGCACAGTGAGTCCTTGGTCTCCTTGTTTCAAGCCCGTGTGTGACTGTTTCCAGTGCCACCAAAGTCCCCAGCGGGCATCGATAAATACTCACTGAATAAATGAAAGCCGGGAAGTTGGAGAGAGAATTTGGCAGGGTTCCCCAGCTCTATCCAGGGAGGGAGCCCGGGACCTGGCAGGCAGCAGGATGCCCATCCCTGGGCACATTGGACCAGTCCCCGGGGCCAGCTTGGAGCCTAGCTTTGCCACGTCCGCTCCATCTGTAAAAGAGCTGGGTGGAAGAATTAGAAGACAGGGCAGGGACTTTAAACATCCCACCTCCAGAACCGGGGACTTATCTGACATCTCACACCGTGTCCACTCACTCATTCCACAAAGATCGCGTGAGCATAGGTCAAATGCTGGGCACTTTCAGAGAGGGGTGACAGTTTCGACAAATAAAACAGGGCATGTCATATTTAAATATGACAGGGCATGGAAAGGTCTCTCAGAGAAGGGGAGGACATTTATTATTTTTTAAAAAATATTCTTATTTATTTCTAGGATAGAGAGAGACAGCGTGAACAGGGGAGGGTCAGAGAGAGAGGGAGATACAGACTCTGAAACAGGCTCCAGGCTCTGAGCTGGCAGTCAGCACAGAGCCCGACGCGGGGCTCGAACCCACGAACCGCGAGATCATGACCTAAGCAAAAGTTGGACGCTTAACCGACTAAGCCACCCAGGCGCCCCAGGAGGGGACATTTAAATAGAGATGATCAGATCAGAAATGATCAGAAAAGCCTCAGGGAAGATGTGTGCCTGTTTCCTCATCTGCAAACGAGGAACAAAAGAACTACCTCAAAGCATTCTTTTTTTAAAAAAAAAATTAAAAATGTTTATTTTTGAGAGACAGAGAGACAGAGCGGGAGTGGAGGAGGGGCAGAGAGGCGGGGACACAGAATCTGAAGCAGGCTCCAGGCTCTGAGCTGTCAGCACAGTGCCCTATGCGGGGCTCAAACTCACAAACTGTGAGATTGGGACCTGCGTCGAACTTGGACGCTTAACAGACTGAGCCCCCAGGCGCCCCTCAAACTCAAAGGATTCTTTTTTTTTTTTTTAACAAATAGTTTACTGTCAAAGGATTCTTTAATTCAATTGACAAATAATCCAGGAACAGCCAGGAGGCTGGTGTGTCTGGACGGAGCGAGCAAGGGGAAGAGGTGGAGGGAGGGAAGACAGGGAAGGTGAAGGAGGTAAATCGTGCAGGGCCTGTGGTCTTCGGGTAGGACTTAGGCTTTTACTATAAGAACGTGGGAACCACGGAGGGATCTAGGCAGAGGAGGGAGGTGACCAGACGCAGGTGTTCACAGGCGTTCCAAGGCTGTTGTGAGGAAAACATACTAGGAGGTGGCGGAGCCTGGAGACCCGAGAGGAGGCTAGGGCACTGGTCCAGGTGAGCAGTGAGACCTGACCAGGTAGGTGGGGCCGAGGAAGGGGTGAGAAGTGGGCGGATTCTGGATCCGTGTCATTCTCCTCCTCTTCCTTCTTTTTCTTTCTCTTTTAAAAAGTCCCCCCCCCCCCCAAATAAAAGAGGAAAGAAAACATCTCTCCCTGGTCTCTAGGTAACCGAAGTATCCGCAGCCCTCGGCGTTTCGGCTGATCCCTGGAGGGCGCTAATGTTCAGGCAGCGTCGCCAGGGAGCGCTCCCCGCCCTGAGCCCCAGGGACCAAGGTTTGGCTCACTCACCGGGTTTCTAAGGGATGTGGGGTCGGCCGCGAGCCAAGCTGCGCGCTCTCGAGACTCCAGGGACCCTGGAGAAGCCCCGAAGAGGCCTCTGCTCTCCTCCGCTTGGGCACGAGCCTGCTGCATTTATGGAACGCCACCTGCATGCAACAGCTCTGAAGGAAAGGATGGTCCACACTTTACAGCGGGGAAGATTAAGGCTCAGCAGCCACAGACAAGATCCTTAGGGCCCTCAGCGTGTCAGCGTTAACAACGGCAATAACATTAAAAAATGACAGCAGCCAACATTTATTGAGCGCCTACTGTGTTCTCAACACTTGGCATGCACAGTCTCTCTTTTATCAACACCGACGGGTGGGTAGGGTAAATCCCAGTTCACAGATGAGGCGCTCTTTGGACTTGGGGCTCCCCCAAGGCGTGAGATGCTGGGATTTGGACCCAAAAATCTGTCCAGAGATTGCCCCCAGGCCAAGGACGACCTTTCCCAGGAGCCCTGAGCTCGCAAACGAGGCGGGAGAGGAATTGTTTTTGTGGTTAGAGGGGTCCCGGGAGGCCCAAAGGCCTCTGCCACTCCCCGCTTTAACGCGGCTCGGTCTTTCCTTCGGGTTCCCGCGCGCCCCGATGGGGGACATCTGGGCAGAGTGAGGGTGCAGAAAGAGCCAAGGGCGAGGGGAGCAGACGACGCGACTGCGGCCGGGAAGCGGGACGGCCCCGCAGNAGGGCGGGGGGGGGGCAGGGCTGGGGGCCCCCTCCCCCGTATGCAGACACACACAGATGGGCACCAGCCTGCCACCCCGCCGGGTTCTCCGTGTGCCACCTTGAGACTATCACAGCCTTGGACTCACCTTCCACCTCTGTGACAAGCGAGGCCAGGGTGACTTCTGACTTTGCTCCAGAATCTGAGGCACATCGTGTGCCTCTCTCTGGCGCCCTCCTTACCGCCTCAAAAGCCCTCTTTTGTCCTGTGGTTGCTGTGTAACTCGGTTTTCGTCTCCTTCTGCACCTGCCCCCCCCCCCCGTCCCCTCTGTGTCTCCCCCATGATCCCCTGTCCCCCACCCCAGTCCTGCTGATGGCCTGCCAGCCTTGCCGTGGAGCTGGGCGTATCTGGTGTTGCCGATCACATAAGGTCAGACCTCGGGGCCGGGGTGGGCGGGGGTTTCTGCCTCTACCCCCAGCCCTGGGAGAGCTGTGTAGGCACCCCTGGCGCATGCACGCACTTGGCATGTAGCAAACACGACCCGAGAGGAGGCTGTGAGTCCTGGAATGAGGCTGGGCCTGTGCTATGGNTGACCCATTTCTTACCCCCTCCTGGTCATCCCTCTCTTGTGCCTGCTTGGGCCTGCCACCCTGTCCCTCTGTCTGTCCCGACGTATGCTTGTCTGTTCTGTGTCCGGCAAACGGATGTCCTGTCCAGATTCCGGAAACGCCCAAAGCATTGAAATCTCCGGACGTGAGGGTCTAGGTCCCTGGCTGCTCTGGGAAGGGGGGCTGGATGTGGGTCTCCTGTGCCTTGGTGGGCAGTGGGGGAGCAGGGAATCTCCAAGGCTGGGCCCGGCTTCTGATTCATGGGTTCGCCTTGCTGGCCCACGGGTGACCTCTGCTCTCTGGGTAGGAGTGAGTCACCCAAGGGAAAGAGAACCCAGGAGGCTGGACCTCCCTCCCTCCCTCCCTGCTCTGCGTATTCTCAGGCCTCAGCTTCTATTCCTCTCTGCCTGGATTTTCCCCATTTGAGCTGGCCTGGATCTTGGCCGAACCCCCGCTCTGCCTGCTAGGGACGGGACGGGACGGGGCTGGGTGGTGGGCGGGGACTGGCTGCCAGCTGGTAGTATTAGGTGAACTTGGACTTAAACTCCAGCGCTGTCCCTGTCTCCCTCTGTCGTGGAGCCACTGCCTTGGCCTCTCCAAGCTGTGGTTTTGCCCCCAGAACAAATGGGCCTAAGAGGGCATTTGTCGTCCAAAGGGAGAGATGTAGACAGGCCTGTGCTCTGCAGGTGGGGCTGCTGGGAAGTCCTTGCGGGAGGACATGGTCAGCAGCCCAGGGTGTGAGTCTGTCCTTCCCCGCAGGGTTTCTCAGCCTCAGCACTATTGACATTTGGCGCTGAATCATTCTTTGAGGTGGGGGCACTCCTGTGTCCCGAAGGCTGTGGAGCAGGCTCCCTGGTCTCAACCCAGGAGATGCCAGGGGCACACCCTCCCCACCTCCAGTTAGTGAGAACCCAGAATGTTTCCGGAAGTTGCTGAATGCCCCGGGAGGTGTGTGTGGGGGTAACCTACCCCCTCCCTGATCTGCTGCTGTCATCTCTCTGAGCCTCAGTTTCCTCAGGATTAATGTCAGGGGTCGCTGGGATGGGAGACTCATACTCTGGGCATGCATAAACCCTCCCTGGGGGCAGCTGCCCTCCAGGTAGGCTGGGAGCCAACGAAGACTTTCCTCATCTGTGAAATGGGCTCTCCCGGCAGGGGTTCTCACGTAGTGCCAGGCCTCCTGCTTAGCTGGTGGTCAGATTCTGGGCACTCCCGTTTTAAATCCCAGCCCTTCCTCCTGCTGGCTGTGGGACCTTGGGGACAAGTTATGTCACCACTCCAGGCCTCAGTTTCCTTGTCTTGAAAATGGGGAGATAATAGCACCACCCTCCCTCCCCCCCACCATGGACACACATTAGTTGACCTAGGTGGGGCTTGTAATAACTGCCCTTATCATTAAGAGTCATCCTTGGCCTTCAGTGGGCCGCCGGTTTGTGGGCACCCTCACCTCAGAGCGTCAGCACTGGCTTCTCATGATGTGGGTTTCAGAGAGGTGGCCTGGCCCGGCCCTAGCTGTGGTCACGGCAGTGGGTGAGCAGATCGAGAGGAAGCAGGAAGTCAGGACAGCCTGCATCTGCAGGAAGGGGGCTCGCCCATATAAGCACTCATGTAAGCAGGCGTGTGCACATCAGTGTTCATTGGGTAGGCATGGGGGTGTGCCCTCCCTGGGCTGCCTGTGTTCCGTGCACACGCCTGTAGGTACATGAGACAGTGTATACATCCAGGTCAGCCCCTGGAGCCTGTCTATACTCAGGGGAGCCTGGTCTCCAGGTCCACGCTAGCGGGCATGTGATGTGTGCGCACCTTAGCAAGTCCTTGGACAAAGAGCGGGGGCTCTCCCTGGTTGCACCCTGAGAAGCAGGCTTAGTCCTGGGGGAGGCACTGAGGGAAAAGGTCCTCTAGATGCCCCGGAGCCCCGGAGCCGGCCCCACGCAGGGGGTGCTGGGAGCTGGCAGGAAAGAGGAAGTGGCGGTCAGGAGGCCCTCGCAGGGCTGGGGTTCAGGAAGAGGGCGGGGCCCTCAGCCCGGACCCAGGATGGCGCAGGCCAATCCCCCTTTGGACCTGGAGCTGGAGGTGGGCGCTGGGGTCGGGGTGGGGGGCAAAGAGGACCCCAGTGACACAGGCCGGAGGCCCTGCCCTCAGTGTCTCCTGATTCGGGACCAAGGGGAGGAGACAGGTCCCTGGCCTGGGAGTTTTCTGTCTTGAAGATGAAAATACGTGGGGCTTTTTGAGGCTCCCAGGCCAGGGCAGAGGAAGAAAGAGACGGGGCGGTGCTCTGTGGGGTCCAGGTGGAGGGGCTGAGAAGACGGGAGACAGGGCTCGTCCCGGGACCTCCCAGTGCGAGGACACAGCAGGGGAAAGACGGGGCCTGTCCCCAGATGTCCTTTGGAAGGAGGGGAGAGGAGGCCTGCCCTCGGCACCTCCTGTCTGAGGGCATGGGCATGGCCGAGAGGGAAAGGGGCCCGCTCTCCAGATCTCAGCCCCATTGTTTGCGGGAGGGGGGCAGAGGCCAGCCCTTGATACTTTCTCGTTTGAGGAGCAGCGAGGGAAAATGGGGCCTGCCCTGGGGACCTGATTTTAGGGACGGCAGAGGGGAGTTGGGGGTCTACCCTCGGGACCTCCTAGTTTAGGGAGGGCAGCAGAAGAGAGAAGGGGTCTGCCCTCAGGACCTCGTTTTGGCGGGCAGTGGGAGATAGGGCCTGAACTTGAGGACCTTCTAGTTTGGGAGGGACACACTGGTGAGGTCATAGGGCCTGTGTTCCCGAATCGTGGTGGTAAGGAAGAGAGGAGACTGTCCTTACTTACGGGGTCCCCTAGCCTGCAGGGACAGAGAAGGAAGAAGGCTCTGCCCTTGGGACCTCCCAGTTTGGGGGCCTTAGGAAGCAGGGAACGGGCCTCATCTCATCTCCCAGTTTTTTTGGGGGGGGTCCGAGTACGTGGAGCGGGCCCTGTCTTCGAAGCCCCAAGCCGGGAAGGGGCTGGGCGCGGGGGGCGCACCGTGGGGTCCCCGCTGACCACGCCCCCTCTCCCGCAGAGCGAGCCGCGCAGCTGGTCCCTGCTGGAGCAGCTGGGCCTGGCGGGGGCGGACCTGGCGGCGCCCGGGGTGCAGCAGCAGCTGGAGCTGGAGCGGGAGCGGCTGCGCAGAGAGATCCGCAAGGAGCTGAAGCTGAAGGAGGGCGCCGAGAACCTGCGGCGGGCCACCACCGACCTGGGCCGCAGCCTGGGCCCCGTGGAGCTGCTGCTGCGCGGCTCCTCGCGCCGCCTGGACCTGCTGCACCAGCAGCTGCAGGAGCTGCATGCCCACGTGGTGCTGCCGGACCCCGCGGCCGCCGCCCGAGGTGAGGGGGGGGTTCTCCAGAGGAGGGGGCGGGTCCACTGCAGGGGTGGGGTGGAGGGCGCGCCCCCTCTCTCCCAGAGCGGTGCACAGAGCCCCCGGGAGACACACGAGGTGGCGACGGCCTGCAGCCTCGGCATCCGATCCCGGTAAGCCCCAAAACCAGCACCCAGGGCAAGGTCTATGCAGTCACACCACTAACCCGGACAACACAAGGGACCCACACAGTGTCACATGAGTATATCTTAAGACTCACACGGTTGTACCAACATTTGGACAACAGCCAAAGATTCTTTTACACATTTCTTTAATTTTCGTTTTGGGGCCCCTGGGTGGCTCAGTCGGTTAAGCATCCAACTGCGGCGCAGGTGTGATCTCACGGTTTGGGAGTTTGAGCCCTGCACTGGGCTCTGTGCTGAGAGCTCAGACCTGGGAGCCTGCTTCAGATCCTGTGTCTCCCTCTCATTCTTCCCTTCCCTGCTCATGCTCACTCTCTCTCTTTCTCCCTCTAAAAATAAATAAACATAAAATATAAGAAAATAAAAATTATTTGTGGCCAAAAACTCATAACATAAAACTAATCTTTTTTTTTTAATGTTATTTTAAGAGAGAGAGAGAAACAGAGCCTGTGAGCGGGAGAGGGGCAGAGAGTCACGCAGAGAGAATCCCAAGCAGGCTCAGCACGTCAATGCAGAGCCCCACACGGGCCTTGAACCCACCAACTGTGAGATCATGACCTGAGCCGAAATCTAGAGTCAGACACTTTTTAATTTAAAAAAAAAAAAAATTATGTCTTTATTTGAGAGACAAGAGACAGAGAGCGAGTGGGGGAGGGGCAGAGAGAGAGGGAGACACAAAATTTGAAGCAGGCTCCAGGCTCTGAGCTGTCAGCACAGAGCCCAGCATGGGGCTTGAACCCACACACTGTGAGATCATGACCTTAGCCGAAGTTGGATGCTTAACCGACTGAGCCACCCAGGCGCCCCTGAAATTTATCATTTTCAGTATACAGTTCTGTGGTGTTAAGTAGATTCACACTGTCGTGCAAGGCATTACAGAGCTTTGTATCTTGCGACCAAAGGGTCCTCCCACATCACATCAGTAGCCAGAGACCCTCGCACACAGTCAACCCCAGCACCCGGATGACGCCCAAGGCCTAGGCACTATCGCGAGAACACCCAGAGACTTCCATACCTCCACCTAGCACCCAGAGAAACACACACATGGTCCCAGCCACACACAGACAGCATCTAGAGCCCCGTGCACGTGGTTACACCAACCCACAGAGATGCACACATACCGCAACCCTGACAGACGCACAGTGTCCCATGAACAGCTAGCGACGGATACGTACAGTCAGACCAGGTCCACAGACTCTGCCAACACCCATGCACCGGCTCGGCCTGTCAGCAGCCGGAGCCCCACACTGCCATCGCAGTGCTCAGACATCGTTCATTCGACACCTGGCGTCTCCTGCGGTCACATCTGCACCTAGAGTTCCCCAGCCCTGCCCCCACGTCACACCACTGTCCAGGGGCTCACACAGAGTCGTGCCGGCATCCGGGGACACACGGGTCTGGCTGTACCAACACGTAGCCATTGCTGGTTCAGACATTCTAGGTGTTGTGCCAACAATTAGAAACACGTGTGTTGGGTCACCCCAGTACCCAGAGCTCACACCCGGCGTCCTGCATAGGTACGTGAGCGCCTTGGGAAACACTCAGTCACGCCAGTGCCCTGTGAGCAAAGACATAACCACACCTGAGCCCACAGACCCTCATACAGCCGCGTGGGGAGTGGGGGGGGGAGGGGCTTCTGTACAAAGTCACACCGACACCAAGGACTTACATGCACCTGGACTTTTGCCCATGCTCCTTCACACCGGTCTTGTCCCGGTGCTGAGGGGGTTTCCCTGGGCGGGCTGCAGTGGGGGCAGAACCCAGTCTGGGCGAAGGCTGGATCCTCTCAGCTGGGCAAAGCCTCTTAGGCAGATGGCGGTGAGGGCCGTTGTGACTTTGTTCTCCCCCCCCCACCCCTTAGATGCCCCCCAGTCTCCTGGTGCAGGTAGCCAGGCCTGCTCGGCCACCAACCTGAGCCGCGTGGCCGGCCTGGAGAAGCAGCTGGCCATCGAGCTGAAGGTGAAGCAGGGGGCAGAAAACATGATCCAGACATACAGCAACGGCAGCACCAAGGTAGGGGCCATATGCACGTGCACCCCGACGTGCGTGCTCGCAAACCCCAGCGTGCACGTTTGCCCGCCTCCCGCATGCGTGGGTGCGCCCCATGTGCACACGCACCCCCACGTGCGTGCTTTCAACCCCCCACGTATGCATGCGCCCGCCCCCCCCACATGCATGCACACCAGTCAGCAGATCACCGGCTCGGGAGTGGGAACTGTAGTGCCACCCACGTCTCTCCCGCCCTGTGGGAGGCTGGGACCCTCTGGGTTGGGGACAGAGGGACTGATGGGGGACTTGGAGGCAGGTCTGGGGCGTGGGCAGCTTGTAGGGGGCATCTGAGAAACAGGATGACCGTCCGAGATGTCAGACAGACACACAGCAGAAGCTGTTCCCCACACTCAGTCACGCCAGAGACTCGAGGGATGTTCACAGTCAGGGCGACGTTCAGCCTCATTGCTGGTGGCATCTCTCTGTGACATACACCCACGTGGTCAGGTCAGCACTTAGATGCACACATCCTAACATCTAGGGACACACAGAGTCCTATCGGCACTTGGCACGCATCGACACTGTCATAACATCTAGAGACACAGCCGTAAGGACCCTTTGGGAGCCGCGGAGGATGCCTACCACTGCCACCTCCAGACACAGAGACAGATAGTGTCAAGCGATACCCAGGGACACATGGCACAGGCCACCAGGGCGCCTTGGGCACGCAGACACACAGACCATTAAATTCACACCCAGAGACTGGAGGTGTCACACAGATTGGAGCTCTCACACCCACACCCCAGTCCTGGTGTCCCTGGAGTCTACTGACTGCAGACTGGCTGTCAAACACACCCACCCGGTGACCCTTGGACTCACCCATGTGGCTCGCGTCAGGGCCACACCCGCCTCAGGGAGCACTCACCCACGTGTGTGCCATTCTGACAGCTGACTCGAGCGCGGTGCCTCCTGACGCCAGGCGCGGCTCTGAGCCCTGCGCACCGATGGGCTCCTTCGGTCCTCAGCCTGGTGGTGGTCAGCGCCGTCAGTCTCCCCATCCCCGCAGAGGCGGAAGCAGGCCCGGGGAGGCTGAGTGGCTGGCCCGTGGTCACGTGGGGATTAGGTGGCAAAGCCAGGATTCAAACCCACGGGCTATGTCTCCCCTGTGCTCCCAGGAATGCATGGAGGTGCATGCTGTCCCCACATCGCCTCTGTGACACACTCACCACAGCCCGCACAGGGTGCACAGAGGACCAGTGGGCAGACCCCCACGTGCCCTTACCATCCATCCCCCTACCTCCAGGACCGGAAGCTGCTGCTGACGGCCCAGCAGATGCTGCAGGACAGTAAGACCAAGATCGACATCATCCGTATGCAGCTTCGCCGGGCGGGCCAGCTGGAGAGCCAGGCGGCCCCAGAGGATGCCCAAGGTGAGCCCCTTGCCCTGGGACAGACTAGCCTGCCGTCCACCTGGCAGAGTTCTGCTCCCAGCCCCATAAGCAGACCCTTTCTGAGGCAGGGAGGTGGCCGTTGGGACTCACGGTATGACCGGAACCCATTCCTGACCCTCTCTGGGACGGTTTCCCATTTTGTCCTGTGTGAGGTTTGCCCTAGATCAGGTATTAGCGGACTACAGCCCGAGGACCAAGTCTGCCACTGCCTTTTTAGTTATGTAAATAAAGTTTTATTGACACACAGCCATGTCCATTCATTTACTATCTTCTGAGGCTGCTTTCGCAGTGGCTACCAAGGCTGTGTGTTCCGCAAAGCCGAAAAGATTTACTCTCTGGCTCTTCATGAAAAGATATGGCAGGCTCCCGGATGAGGTGGCCCCCACTGTGTAGCACTGGGGGTGTCCACAGTGTGTGTCAGTGTCCGTGTGTGGGTCTGTGTATGAATCCCTGGGGGTGACTTAAGCTGATTATCAACCTGAATTTGTAACCGGATCTTGATGTGTGCAAGGACAGCTGTGTCTGTGCTACTAATGTGTGTCAGTATTAATGTGACATTGACTGTGGGGACCAGGGGCCATGCGCATGTCCTGGTAACCATGACGGTTTGCGTGTCCCCCAGTTTAACAGTGTTAGCTGTTAGCAGGGATTAGTGTGTTCGGCTGCTGGAACAGAATGCCACAGACTAGGTCCTTACAAACAAGAGAGATTTCTTGCTCACAGTTCTGGAGGCTGGGAAGTTCAGGATCAAGGTTTTTGGTGAGAGCCCTCTTCTGGGTTCACAGATAGCTGCCTTCCTGCTGTGCGTGTCCTCCCATGGGGGAAGGGGGGAGGAGCTCTCTGAGGGCCCCTCTTACAAGGGCACTGCTGCCATCCATGAGGGCTCTGTCCTCCTGACCTAATCACTTTCCAAACACGCCACCTTCTAACACAATACCGTCACATTAAGAGTAAGGTCTGTCTGTCCCTCCCTCCCTCCTTCCCTCCCTCCCTTCCTTCCTTCCTCCCTTCCTTCCTCCCTCCCTCCCCCACTCCCTCTTTCTTTCTTCCTAAGTTTATTTATTTTTGTGAGAGACAAAGACAGCTTGAGTGGGGAAGGAGCAGAGAGACGGGGAGAAAGAAAATCCCAAGCAGGCTCTGCACCGCCAGATATAGGGCTTGAACCCATGAAATTGTGAGATGATGACCTGAGCCAAAAACCAAAAGTTGGTTGCTCAACCAACTGAGCCACCCGGGTGCCTGGGGTTGGGTTTCAATATATGAATTTCAGGGGAACAGAAACATCCGGTCCATAGCAATGGGATCTATAACTCGGATGACAGTGTGTGCGTGTCTTTGGGGAAGGGGAGGTGTTAGTGCAGCTGCTCATCTGTACCGGGAATGCCTACGTAGGTTTCTCAGTGACGGCGTGTGACGGTATGGTCATGTCCCTGTGCCTGTGGGTGGTTTCGTAACCTTGGGTAACAGTACGGTTTTGTCCCTGTAAGTGTAAAAGTCCTGGCGACTCTCTGGACACACGTGACGGCAGGCCTGGGGACAAGAGTGCGACCGTGTTTGTAAGACAACATGCCTGTGAACGTCAGGGTTCCTGTGATGTTGTGTCTGTGTCGGTGTCTAAGGGAGTGTCATACCGTGACTCTTTCTGAGCACCAATGGTCTGGGTCTGGGTCAATATATGGCCAGTGGGACTGCCCTTGGAACCTACATCCATGGACAGCGTGACTGTGACCTTGTGCCTCTGGTGACAGTATGTCCTTCTGCCTGACCCTGTGCCATTGGGTAACTGTGGCCATCCTGTAATGGGCCATGGCCGTGTCCCCGTGACTTCCTACTGGGTGTCATACCCAGTCTGTTTCCCTGCAACATTTGAGCCTGTGGGTATTGGTGATGTTTTCCTGCCTGTGCGACAGTGTGATGGCATTTCTTTGCCTGTCTATGTGCCTAATCCACGTGGCAGTGTGATTATGGGTCTCCCCGGGCTGGAGCTGGGGCCCCAGGAGTTTTGCAACAGTGTAAATGTGTCCCATAAGGATGTTGATGTCTTGTGATCATGTTGCTCTGCCCCGTGACAATATCCCCGTGTGGCGGTGAGAATGTGTGTGCCCCTGCCTCTGGGTGACCGTGTGCCTGTGCTGGTGACAAAGCAATAATGTCGCTGTTCCCCCATGAGTGACAGTGTGGCGATGTCTCTGTGTGACCGTGCCCTTGCTCTCCCAACTGCATTGTGTGTCACCACGTGGATGGTCACATTCGTTTACCCAGAGCCCTACTGGAAGAAACGGGGTCATTTCCAATCTCTGCTCTTAGAAAGGAGGCTTCAGTGAAAAACCATGTACGGATGTCAAGTGCAGAGGTGTTTCTATGGGATAAAGTTCCTGAACTGAGTTTGCTGAATCAAAGGGCAATTACATTTACGATTTTGATAGATATGGTCAAACTGCCGCCATTGGAAGGCAGTTAGTAAAAGTTACCTTTTTTTTTCTTAAGCATCCCTGTGCCTGTGTGACTGTCTCCTTCTGACTATCTAAATGGCCATAGTGTCCCTGTGACAGTCTCTGGATGAAATGGGACCCTGCCAACACATCTGTCCTTTAAGCCTGTGTTGATAGTGTACCTGTGTACATGATTGTCCCTGTATGACAGCCTAACTCTGTCCCTGGGATGGTCCCTGTGGGTGACAGTGTTTGGAAGAAAGAGTGATTGCATTTGGGTGGAAGTGTGACTGCCTGCAGGTGACAGTGCGACTGTGACACCGTCAGCCCTTGATTGCTTGGGGAAAATGTGACGCATCTTGGTGGTGGTACGTCTGTGGCCAGTGCCCGTCCCTGCGGATGCGTGCATATCTCGGGCTGGGGTGGTCGGACCCGGGTCTTAGGTTGGCCTCACCTCCTGGCATCCCACGCCCACAGGGAGTCCAGACCTGGGGTCCGTGGAGCTGCGCATTGAGGAGCTGAGGCACCACTTCCGGGTGGAACACGCGGTGGCCGAGGGCGCCAAGAACGTGCTACGCCTGCTCAGCGCCGCCAAGACCCCGGACCGCAAGGCAGTCAGCGAGGTGAGGGGCGGGACTTTGGCGGGGGCGGGGCCCCAGCGAGGGGGCGGGAATCGACCCAGTAGGGCCTCCAATGGTGAGGCTTCGGCAAGGGGCGGTGCCTCGGCGGGGCGGGGCTCTGGCCTGGGGGGGAGCA
>NW_027527545.1:330940-337758 GCF_008692635.1 Crocuta crocuta | reverse complement strand
CTGAGGGGGAGCAGGAGTCAGGGGCGGGGCCTCGTTTTCCTGGAGCCCAGGGATGGGACCCAAATGGTTTGAGGGCTTGGGCCAGGTAAGACTTAGCCAGGCTTGGGGAGGCGCATGCCAGGCCCCACCTGTAGCCCCACTCTGTCCCTCCCATTGCAGGCCCAGGAGAAGCTGACAGAGTCGAACCAGAAGCTGGGGCTGCTGCGGGAGGCNTGCCCGCGGACCATCCAAAGGGGCGTCTGCTGCGGGAGGAGCTTGCTGCGGCCTCGTCGGCAGCCTTCAGTGCCCGCCTGGCCGGGCCCTTCCCTCCCACGCACTACAACACCCTGTGCAAGCCCGCGCCACTCACAGGTGGGTCTCAACCTCCGCGGCTCTGTATCCTCGACCTCTCCCCAAATCCTGCAACACCCCCAACCTAGATCTGCGCTCTCCCCACCCCTGTACCCCCTCCTACTCCATTCTCCATTCACCCCAGCTCTGTAGCCCTGGGCCCCACTTCCCTAAGGCCCCACAGCTCTATGCAGTCGACTTCCAGGCCCAGCTTGGCCTTTGATTCTGGACTCTTGCCCCCATGCCCGGCAGGCCCCCATCACTAGCCCTCCCTACCCAGCCCTGCTTTTTCCCCCAGCCAAAGACCCCCAGCCCAGTCCCACAACCCCTCATTCTCAGAACCCTCAGCTCTGAGCCTGCCCCCACCTCCCAAGGCCAGCTAGCTCCTCCCTCCTTAGACCCCTCAGCCATTACTTTCCCCTTAGATCAGCCCTACCCTAGACCCCTGACCCCTTCTCGGACCTCAGGTCAGCTCCCTGAATCCTACACTTGACCCCCGAGTCCAGTCTGACTCCCCACTGCCTCAATCATCGGCATATGCCCTAAACTATCTTCTGTCGATAACCCCCAGCATCCAGAGCCCTGACCCAGCCCGGCCCACCCCAGCCCCACCCCTGCCCCTTCTCCCTTATTTCTCACTCGTGGGCACAGCCATCCCTGCATCAGACCCACTGCCCCACCCCAATTGTCCCTCACCAACTTCTACCTGTGTGCCAGCCCCCTCTGGACATGCTCACTTCACTTTTGGTCTGCGCCAGAAATGGCCCCCCCTGAGCCTATCCTCCCTCAGGGACCCTGGAGGTGCGTGTGGTAGGCTGCAGGGACCTTCCGGAGACCATTCCCTGGAACTCCTCGCCCTCGGTGGGGGTGCCCGGGACCCCTGACAGCCGCACCACCTTCCTGAGCCGCCCAGCCCGGGGCCTTTACAGCCGAAGCGGAAGCCTCAGTGGCCGGAGCAGCCTCAAAATGGAAGCTGAGAACACCAGTGAGTGGGCACTGAGGCCTGGAGGGAGGAGACAGGGTGGGGGTCCTGGGATGTCTCACGCTTGTAACACTTAATTTTTTTAACTCTTAAAAAATGTTTATTTATTTTGAGAGAGACAGAGCATGAGCGGGGGAGGGGCAGAGAGAGAGGGAGATGCAGAATCCGAAGCAGCTCCAGGCTCTGAGTCATCAGCACAGAGCCCGATGCAGGGGCTTGAACCCACGGACTGTGTGATCATGACCTGAGGTGAAGTGGGACACTCAGACGACTGAGTCAGCCAGGTGGCCCCCTATCCCCCAGCTTGTAACGCTTTAAAGAACTAGCACTTTACATTCATTAGGATAGATACTGTTTTTAAAAAAATACAGAAGTGTTGCGGAGGATGTAGAGAAATCAGAACCCCGGCACACTGCCGTTGGGACTGTAAAGTGCTGCAGCCCCTGTGGAAAACAGTAGGGCATGTCCTCAAAAAATTAAACATGGAATTACCATAGGATCGGCAGCCCCACTTCTGAGTATGCCCCCCAAAGAGTGGCTATGTGGACGCTCGTGTCCACAGGCGTGTGATTCACAGTGGCCAAATTGTAGAAGCAAACAGGTGTCCCCTGGCGGCCGGCCGGATCAGCACAGTGTGGTGATGTGCAGTGGGGTGGTACTCAGCCTTAAAGAGGAAGGGCATTCCGCCACAGGCTACACCACAGACGAACCTGAGGGCGCTAAGCTAAGTGGAACAAGCCCGTCACAAAAAGACACGTTCTGCATGATTCCACTTCTCTGAGGTGTCGAGAGTGGCCCAGGTCATCGAAATGAGAGGAGGGCAGCTGCCAGTCGCTGGGTGGGAGGGGAGAGCAGAGGATTGCTGTTTCCTGGGGACAGAGTTCCGGTGGAGGAAGATGAAAAATGTTCTGGGGATGGATGGTGGTGGTGGCACAACAGCGTGCACTGAACACTTAACAGTGATTACAGGGGTAAATTTTATGCTATGGGAATTTTACCACAATTAAAGAAAAACCAAATGCATCAAAAAAAAGAAGAAGAAGAAGAAAAAGAAGAACAAACAGTGGAGCAAACATCCATAATCCCACCACCCAGGTCAAGAAATAGAACTCCCTGGGGGCGCCTGGGTGGCTCAGTCGGTTAAGTGTCCGACTTCGGCTCAGGTCATGATCTCACAGTTCGTGGGTTTGAGCCCCGCGTTGGGCTCTGTGCTGACAGCTAGCTCAGAGCCTGGAGCCTGTTTCAGATTCTGTGTCTCCCTCTCTCTCTGACCCTCCCCTGCTCATGCTATCTCTCTCTCTCTCTCTCTCTCAGAAATAAAACATTAAAAAAAAGAAATAGAACTCTCTGGAAACCCCCGTCCATTCTAGTCCCCCTCCCCCCGCCTCTGTCCAGAGGTAGCTACTCTCCTGACATGTGGTCAGCATCTCCCTGCTTTTCTTTGTAGCTTTAGCATCTATGTACACAGGTCAAAACAACATGGTCAAACCTTGCCTGGTGTTTGAATGTACACGGAATCACACAGAACGTATTCCGTGGCAATGGCTTCTTCCATTTAACATCATTTGGGAGACTTAACCATATCACAGCACGAAGCTGTAGTTTATTCATTTTATCTCCCGTTTGATAGCCCATTGTCTTAGACTGAGTAATATCAAATTGCTGGGGCTTTTTAAAGTAAAAAAATAGTCATTGTTGAATATCAGCTAGTAAGACTATACTATAGTTTATTTGTTAATTCTCCTATTGGTAGGTAGATGTTTATAGTCCGGGGCCAATATATAAGCATTATATATATGCATTTCCCAATGTATTCCGCATGGTTTCTTTAGGGTGAATTCTTAGGAGTGTATTGCTGGAAGTTGCTTATAGAATAAAAGTGAATTTGGGTCCCTACCTCACACCATACACAGAAATCAACAGGAAGTAGATTATAAACGCCTCAAGGTGAAAGGCAGCCCCATAAAGCTTTGNAGACGCACCCCCCCAAACGTTTTCCGAGCCCCTACCCCACCCCTCATTCCAGGCGAGGTTAGCACTGTGCTCAAGCTGGATAACACAGTGGTGGGACAGACGTCCTGGAAGCCGTGTGGCCCCCACGCCTGGGACCAGAGCTTCACCCTGGAGCTGGAAAGGGTGAGCTCGGTGTGGGGGGGTGGCAGGGCCTGGGGGAGGAGGGCGCTGGAGCTTGGGCACCCCAGGTGACGGCTCACTTCCTGTCCCTCCAGGCCCGGGAACTGGAGTTGGCCGTGTTCTGGCGGGACCAGCGGGGCCTGTGTGCCCTCAAATTCCTGAAACTCGAGGACTTCTTGGACAACGAGAGGCATGAGGTGCAGCTGGACATGGAGCCCCAGGGCTGCCTGGTGGCCGAGGTACGGCCTGACCCCTGACCCTGAGAAAATTCCTTCCTACGTCTCCTGCTCCCGGTTTTCTAGAAGGGAAGTGTTTTGGGTTCGTCTCTGATCCCTGACAGAAAAATAGATGTAATTAGTGATATCAGGGGTTCGTTTTGTTCTGAGGGGGAAAAAAAATGGACCCTGCTCCCCCTCAAAAAAATCGCAAAATTTTGCCAAGCCAAAAAAAGAAAAGAAAAGCCTGGTGACAGGTTAAGGAGATTGCTACCAGAGCACGGTGGGGTGGAGAGAAAGCCCTTCTGCAGGGCTGTTAGGGTTAGGGTCTAAATCGGGGTGCCCCGACCCTTGATGCTACGGCCAAGTGCGCCCTAGGGGCCAGGTCGTTCTTGGTTTACACTGTCGGGTGTTGAGCAGCACCCCTGGTTACACCCACAGGGAGCCAGCGCCCCCTGGGTGAGAGCCCTCGGTCTAAATAGCGTTCCTAGCTGACGCCTTGTGGTGTGAACCCTGCTCTGTCCTAAGCGACCTGGCGGCATTAACGCATTAAGCCTCACATCGACCCACTTCCACTCAATTCAGAAGGGATCCTCGGCGAGTCACGTCTGAGGGAGGAGAAAACGGAGGCACCCAGTAGGAAAGCCCCTGGTCCTCTCATTCGGCCAAAAACGTCCCCAAAAGTGCTTTACATTTGCCCCTGACATATATGCACGTGCCCTGTTACGCGTCCGTGCCTCCGGGTGGGAATTTGAGGACCGCTGGGGGAAGAGAGCAGGGGCCGGGGCTGACTCGAGCGGCAGGGCGGTGACGTGGTTCTTCCGTTAGGGACACCGGCTCAAACCAAGCGGGTGGTTAGTCGGGGCCGCGCATTCTGAAGCCGTCCCGCCCGCCCTCGAGGTCCGCTTATAGCGTTCGGTTTTGTTTTCCTGCCTCCCCAGAAGCACCAGCCAGTAGAACTTTCTACAGTTCTGTGATCTATGAGCCTACAATAATTGCATTGTGTTGTAGATGGAAAGGCTCTATCCGTGTGCCCCGTCCAACACGGCAACCGCCGGCCACGTGAAGCGTGGCCAGCACAGCCTGGGAGCTCAAGTTTCAATGTTACTTTAAATTTTTGCGGAATTTAAATAACGCTACGTGGCTAGCAGTGACCATCTCGGACACGCAGAAAGTCACACCGTCCTGTGACTTTAGCGCCTGCTAGAACATGCAGCCGGAGCTGGGAGAGTTCAGCCGGACCGGCAGCTTCCCCACGTGGGAGGCACCAGCAGCACCTGCAGAGCTCGCTGAAACCTGGACGGCGGGGCCCCTCCCCCGTGTTTCTGATTCAGTGGGTCCTGGCGGGGGTCCGGGAATCTGGATTTCTGGCAAGTTCCCCAGGTCATGCTGCTGGTTCCGGGACCACACTGGGGGAAGCCAGACACTAGAGGACGTGGGAACTTTGCTGGCGTTGACTGTGTATCTTTGTTGGCTCAGAGCCCAACAGCCCTGGGGGACGGGTTGGTGGCCTGCTTCTCGCCTTTTCAAGATGGCATTTCAGGGGGTGGCCCTGCCAGGCAATGGACTGGGTTTTTGGCCCCTTTGTACATTGTAACTTCCTAATACTCTGTGTTTGGATGTGGGGCCGCGGTGATTGGAACCCCAAAACATATGAGTATGTGTACCTATGCTCCTAAGGGCTCCCCCCACCCCACCCCCATGCCTAGAGATGGGGGTAGGTCCTCACCCACTGGCCCGTCGCTCCAGGTTACCTTCCGCAACCCTGTCATTGAGAGGATACCCCGGCTGCGAAGACAGAAGAAAATTTTCTCCAAGCAGCAAGGTGAGGGGGTGAGCAAGGTGGAGGAGGGGCCAGGGGTCCCAGGGGTATCCTGAAGGGTGACGCCTGTCCCCATGCCTCCAGGGAAAACATTCCAGCGTGCTAGGCAGATGAACATCGACGTTGCCACCTGGGTGCGGCTGCTTCGAAGGTTCATTCCCAATGCCACAGCCACGGGCACCTTCAGCCCTGGGGCCTCTCCAGGACCTGAGGCCCGGTCCGCAGGGTAAGGAGGGAGGTTCCTGGGGTCTTCTAGGCTGTTCCCAGTTGCTGGCCAGGGTGCTGGGTCCCAGACAAACCCTCCTCCCATGTTCTGCAGCGATGTATCTATGGAGAAGCTGCACCTCGGGGCCGACTTGGATGGTTTGCCCCAGAAGAGTCCTCTGGGCCCTCCTTCCAGCCCAGCGAGCCTGGTGAGTGTCCCGCGCATTCCCCCCTGGGCCTGGCTTGGGCAGCGTCAAATGTTCCTCCCCCCTGGGCCCCCTCCCCAGCTCAAGGCCCAGAGACCAGCAGGAGTTTCCCTGGGGCCCACATCGCTGCTAGAAGCAGGGTACCACTCTCTCTTCCTGAATAAAAACATGAGCTCAGGGGCCAGGCCACCTGGGTCCTTGTCCCCGCCCTGCTCTTCATTAGCTGTGTGACCCACAGTAGGCTGCTTCACCTTGCTGTGCGCTGTGCACCGGCCTGTAAAACAAGCATGTTTACAACTCACATGGAGGATAGAAGTCAAGACAGTGGATTTCTCTGGTGGTGGTGGGGGTTATTGAGAGGAGGGGGGAGCTACAAGGAAGCCCATCAGGGTCATGTGATGTTGTGGATCTTAATCGAGGTCAGAGATCCACATGCTTTTCCCATAAAGGGGCATAGAGTCAATCGTTTTGGCTTTGCGGGCCTGGGGGTCTTGGTCACAGTCACTCAAAGCTGCCATTGTAGAGAGCGGCTGTGGACGGCCCGTCTACACGCCAGCGAGCAAGGCCGACCCTGGTACAAGCTCACTGGCGGCACTCAAGTCTGAATGTCGCCTCGCTCGCACAGATCGCAGAAATGTTACTCTCCTTTCGACTCCCACCCCCACCAGCCCTTTAAAACCTTTAAAACGTCAAAGCTATTCTNGGGCGCTGTAAGAGCTAGCCCCTTGGTGCTGCTCATGGAGTGTATTTTATACCTCGTCTAAAAAAAAAAGAAAAGAATAGCATATGTTTCTGTATTGTATTCACAATAATAATATAATGACAGGCACCATTAGATGAGCTTGGCAAAACAAAATCCGAAAGTTTAATGCCACCGCATGCTGGCCAGGAGGCCGGGAAACAGGCGGTGGGTGGGAGGCGGGCGG
>NW_027527545.1:329058-330759 GCF_008692635.1 Crocuta crocuta | reverse complement strand
CGGGCGGACGGTTGCGTCTCCTCGGGAGGGCGTAGCTGGCTGAGCTAAAAACGGGCCAGCGTCTTGGGCCAGGAGTTCCGATCCTGGACGCACACACGCGGAAAGTTCACTGCGGCTGCTCTGTGTGGGCAGAAGCGAAAGCCTCAGAGCGCGCTCGTAGGAGCCAGTGCGGAATGAACGAGTTAGACTAGGACGTGGCTGAGACCTGCGCGGAGTGGCACAGAATAGCTTCTAAGACAGGTCGTCCCAGAGGAGAGTCGGGCTTAGGATATTGTCAATCGTGGGAGCAAGGAGAATGTAGCCTGTCCCATCAACTTTTGCTTGTACAGAACGTATCTGGAAAGGTACTCAGGAAATCCTTGACGGCGGCTGGTTCTGGGGCACCAGAGGCGGTATTTCCCACCATACAGCTGTTTGTGCCGATTGGATTTTTACAACTCTGTAGTGGAGGGTGAGGAACCGGGAGTAACGTGTTCCCGTTTACAGTATTAATTTGGACTCTTTCCAAAGTTCCATGCACACGTGGTATAAAAAGAATCAAGTGGCTCCCGGGGCAAATACCCATCAAGGAAATAAGTAGGCAAAATGATAAAATATATTCACAGCATGAAAAAAAGCAGCGAAAGGCAGCGGGAGTATGTGTGTGTCGGGGAGGGGGGATCCGTTAGCTATCTGATATGCTGATCACCTGGAAGGTGACATCCCAATAAATGCCTGGTGGCAAGGGAGGAGCTGTGCAGACGTGGGTGGGGAAGAGAGGATTCCTCCCGGTGGAGGGAATAGTCTGGGCAAAGGTCTCGAGCTAGTGTGTGCACAGGACAGTGTGGCTGGAGGGGAGGATGGGGCCGAGCCGGAGGAGGGGTGACCTCAGAGAGGTGAGGGGAGCCTTGAGGGGGCGGGGCTCTGACCTCCTCTCTCTGCTGCAGAGCTCCCTGACCCAGGAAACCACCACCGCTCCCGAGCTGCCTTCAGAGACCCGGGAGACCCCAGGCCCCGCCCTGTGCAGGTGACACCCCTCCCCCAGTCCCCTCCCGCCACCCCTGCCTTCCGTCAGGTCCCCACCACTGTCCTCTCTCCACAGCCCTCTGAGGAGGTCACCCCTGACCCTCGAGGATTTCAAATTCCTGGCGGTGCTGGGCCGGGGTCACTTTGGGAAGGTGAGGCAGGGAGGCAAGAGGTTGGGGGCCCCGGGGGTTCGCGGGCTGGCCGTGAAGGCCATCACTGCCCACTGTGGTCCCACAGGTGCTGCTCTCTGAGTTCCGGCCCAGCGGGGAGCTGTTCGCCATCAAGGCTTTGAAGAAGGGCGACATCGTGGCCCGAGATGAGGTGGAGAGGTGGGGAGCCAGCCCGGGTCCTCTGAGAACCTTGGTCTTTTCTCCTGGAAAGTGGGAGACAGAGCAGTCCCCTCTCTGGAGCTGCCGTGACAGTGATTCATAACAGTCCCTGTCATTTATTATTAAGCCAGCACATAAGATGGTAACAGCTCTTAGAAAGCACCCATTATGCGCTTTATGTCCAGTAACTCTTTTGTCCTTCGTGACAGTCGTATGCAGTAAATATTATTGTCCTCATTCTGCTGATGACACAGAGAGGTCGAGCGAGTTGCCCAGGGTCACAAAGCCAGTAAGCAGCAGGTCAGGGATTCAAACCTAGGGACTCAGGCTCTGAAGCCTGTACTCCTTTTTTTTTTTTTTTTTTTTT
>NW_027527545.1:323874-329049 GCF_008692635.1 Crocuta crocuta | reverse complement strand
TTTTTTTTTTTTTTTTTTTTTTTTTTTTTTAATTTTTTTTATTTTGAGAGAGAGAGAGAAAGAAGGGGAATCCCAAGCAGGCTCCACACTCAGCATGAAGCCCAACACAGGGCTAGATCTCACGACCATAAGATCATGGCCTGAGTTGAAATTAAGAGTTGGACGCTTAACTGACTGAGTCACCCAAGCGCCCCCTGAAGGCTATACTTTTTTTTTTCTAATGTTTTATTTATTTCTGAGAGAGAGACGCGTGAGCAGGGGGTGTCAGAGAGAGGGAGACACAGAATCTGAAACAGGCTCCAGGCTCTGAGCTGGCTGTCAGCACAGAGCCCTATCCAGGGCTCAAACCCAGGAACCCTGAGGTCATGACCTGAGCCGAAGTTGGATGCTTAACCGACTGAGCCACCCAGGAGCCCCCTGAAGGCTGTACTCTTAATGGCACCATTGCACTGTCCCTGCTTTGGGGTTATGGCCCTGGGTTCAAATCCCACCTCTGCCACCAATTTGCTTAGAGACCCTGGGGAAGGGTCTAAGAGATCCTTTGCACTTCTGAATTTAGCCTCCCCATGTAGAAAAGGGGAGCAATGATTCCTTCCTTGCAGGGCTGTCAGGCAGATTAAGTGAGGGGATGCATCTAGAACATTCTACACAGTGTCTGCCCCCACCCCCCGTAAAAATGCCCAATAGAGACACTGATTGTCCCTAATCTTCCTGACATCTTGTTAATCAGGAACCCGACTCAGCCAGCCTTAAGCAAAAGAGGAATTTATTGCTCTGGATCAGAAAAGTCTAGGGGTGCACTGCCTTGAGGCATGGCTGCATCCAGTTGCTCAGATGACATCTTGCAGTCTTCTTTCCTCTTTGTGGGCTTTGCTTGCAGTCATTTCATCACAGGCAGAGACAGCCCCCTACCACGGCAATTTAAGGCTCATCCACTAGTTTTAGCCCTTCTTCCTTAATAATTCCAGCGGAAATCCTGAGGTTGAGCCCTACTAGCTTGGCTTGACCATTCCCGACCCAATTCCTGCCCGGGGAAATGGGGTGCTCCTATTAGCCCACCCTGGCTGTTCCCTAAATGGATGCTGGGGGAGGGCTGTTACTAGGATGACACATGGATTCTGGGCGCCTCTTTAGCAGACAAAGCTGCTGAGGCTCAGAAAATTAAGCAACCTGCCTAAGGCTGCACAGCCATTCGAGGCCCTCAGCCAATAGCCGATGACTGAGGGAGGACTCCTGGGAGTGTGGGAGTCGGGGGTGGGAGACCCCCTGTGGTCTCTGACCCCTGCCCGCAACCCTGCCCAGCCTGATGTGTGAGAAGCGGATCTTGGCAGCGGTGACCAGAGCAGGACACCCCTTCCTGGTGAACCTGTTTGGCTGTTTCCAGACGCCGGAGCACGTGTGCTTCGTGATGGAGTACTCGGCGGGCGGGGACCTGATGCTGCACATCCACAGCGACGTGTTCTCCGAGCCCCGCGCTGTGTGAGCCCCCCCACCCCCACCTGCCCCAACCCCAGAGAGCCTGTGGCGGCCATCTTCCTCCCTCTCTCCCCCCTGCTTTCCCCAACCTCCTGGAGTTTTGGGGGGCTGGGGGAGTTACGAAAGCAAGGTGTTCGTGGCTTGCCTTCCTTGCCGGGAGGCCTGGCTCGGTCACACGAGCTTCTCCCCGCAGCTTTTATTCAGCCTGCGTGGTGCTGGGGCTGCAGTTCCTCCACGAACACAAGATCGTGTACAGGTGCGTGTGCCTGTGTGTGCCCATGTGTGCCTGTGCTCCTGTACACACGGTCCGCCCACCGGGGGCCCTCAGGCTTCAGGCAGGGCCCAGACCCCCACTCATCCCTCTTTACATCCCCCTAACCCATCACAGGGACCTGAAGTTGGACAATTTGCTCCTGGACACCGAGGGCTATGTCAAGATCGCAGATTTTGGCCTCTGCAAGGAGGGTGAGGGGCGGGGCTGGGAGTTGAAGGGCTCGCCTCTGGGGGACTAGACAGAGTGGGGAGGGAATGGAGTCCCCAACCCTACCTGGGTCACCCCCAACCCTAATGCTGGGATGGGGCTGACTGTTGAGGCCACCCCATGCTGGGCTGGGCTTCCTCTGGGACCCCCCCCCCCCCCCCCCAAAACCTCACCTGGCCCTGCTGCCCTCAGGGATGGGCTATGGGGACCGGACCAGCACATTCTGTGGGACCCCGGAGTTCCTGGCCCCTGAGGTGCTGACAGACACATCTTACACGAGGGCCGTGGACTGGTGGGGGCTGGGCGTGCTGCTCTACGAGATGCTGGTTGGAGAGGTGAGGCCCCAGGCTGCTCCCACCCTGCCTGACCCTGGGGTCACACCGGAAACTGCTTAAGCCTGGCAGGGATGGGGGAGGGGATCATACTGTGTGTCCGTGTGCTGCATGATAGGCTGGCCTCCCTAGCCTCAAGTCTGCATCTGTAAACTGGGGGTACTTACCTGCCCACATCGGCCAGCACCCAGAAGTACTGGGAGTAGAGGGCTCAGGTGGGGCTGGGAGGAGAGTGGCCAAAGGAGGGGCCTAATTCACCCTGGCTTGCCTTGTCCCCAGTCCCCATTCCCAGGGGACGACGAGGAGGAGGTGTTTGACAGCATAGTCAATGATGAGGTTCGCTACCCCCGCTTCCTGTCAGCTGAAGCCATTGGCATCATGCGCAGGGTGAGGAGCCCCTGACTTGGGCCTGGGGAGGGGCTCTGGGGCCCAGAGCGGGAAGACTGACACCTCTCTCTGTCCAGCTGCTGCGGAGGAATCCGGAGCGGAGGTTGGGGTCCAGCGAGAGGGATGCAGAGGATGTGAAAAAGCAGCCCTTCTTTAGGGTGAGGTCCCCCCAAGTGCCTGGCCAACGCCCCCCCCCACCAGAGACCTGGTCATCCCCCTCCACCAGGGCCTATTCATTTCTCCCCCACCAAGACCCAGTCACTTCCCTTCCAACATTCATTGTCACCTCCGTTTCCTTCTGCCCCCGCCCCCCCAACATGCACATCTGCTCCAGGCTGGCCTGGCGTGGATCATTGCCCTGTGTGTGAACCCAGGCTTCCTCTCCCCCACCCTGGGCTCCCCATACTCACTCTGTGACCCTTACTGGGTTCCCAGTAAGGGTCACACTTTATTCCTCTATCTTCTGACCCCTTATGTTAAGCCCCACAGATGCAGGGCTGGCTGATCGGGCTGTCTCCTCCTCAGCCTCTCCTGCTGACTTCTGTCTCCCCTCCCCCCCTCCACAGACACTGGGCTGGGACACTCTGCTGGCCCGGCGCTTGCCACCTCCCTTCGTGCCCACGCTGTCAGGCCGGACCGACGTCAGCAACTTCGATGAGGAGTTCACAGGGGAGGCCCCCACGCTGAGCCCGCCCCGCGATGCACGGCCCCTCTCGGCCACTGAACAGGCAGCCTTCCGGGACTTCGACTTCGTGGCTGGGGGCTGCTGGCCCTCTCCCCTTCCCCTGCCCCTGCCCCGACCAAGCTGTTAGTAGTTTTTAAAAAGGCCTTTGGGGTTTGCCCCATCCATGCATCCTCTGGCTCCTCATGTGTGAAGTTATGTTGGCGTGGGGGGCGGGGTGGGGTGAAAGAAGCGTGAGCTTGGAAGCGGGGAGAGTTGTGGGCGATCAGATCCGATGGGGGGCCAGGGGCATAAGGTGTGACGGGGAGATGCCCTGAGTTTGTATGGGGCTCGTTTGATGAGGGTTAAGGGAAGGTGGGGACTCTGGGCTGTTGGTACGGTGGGGATCGTGGGTCAGCAGAGATGGGACAGACAGGGCTCAGAGATGCGGTCAATGACATTGGAGTTTGGAGGCCCTGATGGGGCGTGGCTCGTGGGTAGGGCCTTGAGGATGTGTTGGGGGAGCCCAGAGCCACAAAGAGAGAATTGTTGCTGGGGTCAGTCCTGGCGGCGGCAGGAGCAAAAAGCGCCTCCGGCCGCGGAGCAGCAGCTCTGCTAGACCCGCCCGGGCGCTTGGGCTGCGGCCGTGGTGCTCTGCGCATGCTCCCGCGGCTCCAGCTCCGCGCCTGGCGTCTCCGCGCCTCCGCCTGGCGAGTCCCAGAACTGCACACCCCCGAGGGTTCGTGCGGCGCCTCTGTCACCCCCGCGCGGTCACAGGGTTGCTGCAGCCCCGATCGGACACATGCCCTGCGCAAGTCCGCAACATGGCTTTATTCCCCGAGGGCTCCGCGCTTCGGACCCACCTGGGCCCGGCCCGGGATGGTCTGCCTTAGCCGCTGGGGCTGTTTGCGCGCCTAGAGGTGGCTGAGGCTGCTGTGCCTGGAGCTGCGCAGCGAGCTGGCCTCCCAGGCGCTCCGGGTAAGGCCCAGCCCCGCAGGGCTGCCCTTGGCGCCGGCCCGCGGGGGCAGGAGGCGAAGCACTTGGCGCAGCACGGCCTGGCGCAGCAGGATGTACACCCAGGGGTCCAGGATCTGGTTCCACGAAGCGAGGCGCACAGCCAAAAACAGCGGTCGCTGCAGGGAGCTGGAGCCCCAGCCCCCGACCGCCAGCACCACTAACACCTGCGGGAGAAGCCGGTGTGAGCAGCGGGGCAGGTGTGAGAGAAGGGGACTGCCAAGGGTGGGGCGGGGATGGATGAAGCGTGGCTGGAAGGGAAGGGGGCTGCGAAGAGGAGCAGAGGCTCACGGGGAGCGTGAACGGGAGTCTTCGTGGGAAGGAGCCACGGAAGGAGGGAGAAGGTGTGGCGGAAGCAAGGGCCTTCAGTGAGTGGCGGCTCCAGCAAAAAAGCAGTCCCAGGTACCCCGAAGGACAGGGGACCGAAAGGGAAGAGAAACGGGGCGGGGTGGGGACACAANNNNTTGAGTGGGTAGGGCGGACTACAGAGACCCCGGGGTTGGAGAAAGATAAGGGCACTGGGTGGAGGGGTGGGAGATTAGAGGGCGACACCAAAGGGCGGGCTGCATGACCGGTGGAGCCTCAAGGGGACGGGGCCCCGTTGGAGAAGGGAGAGAGAGGGGTGGGGTTGGATGGGACAGGGAGGGAGGGCAGGAAGGAGCCCGGCCGGCGGGGCGTCTGCGCCCCTCACCAGCAGCGGGCTCCAGCAGATGCACGACACCACCATGATGCCCACGAGCTGGCCCACCATCTCCACATCGTGAGCGCGGGCTCTGCGCGCCGAACCACGGCCCGGGCGGCCGCCGGCGACCGAAGCGACGGAC
>NW_027527545.1:322503-323844 GCF_008692635.1 Crocuta crocuta | reverse complement strand
GACGCGTTGGGGGCCCCGGGCTCCGCACACATGGTCGCCTCGCCCAGCAGGCTCAGGTTGAGGGGCCCGCAGAGACTCATGTCAGGTGCTGGGGTTGGGGCTGGGGAGAGGAGAGGACACGGTGAGCCTGGCCAGGAGCACAGTGCCCGTCGTCAAGCGGGGCCTAGCGCTCGGACCGTAGGGGCCCATTTGATGCCATGGGCATTCTCCTGTCGACTCTCCCCGAGGCAACGCCCGACCACCGTGACTACCCCACTCTCGACCCCTTCTCCTCTGCCCCATCAGCCCATCTCTTGCTCTCCCCCGCATTCTGCCCTCATCGCCGTCCACCATGATTCCTCCCGCTCCAGCCTGCTGGTCTGTGCCCCACCTCCAGGCGTCTAACACCCACCTCCATTTTTACACCAAGGCCAGTTCCCGACCTCTGGTTCCATCTGATGCCCACGGAGCCGTTTCGGATCCCAGGGCCCCACCTGGCCGAAGTGCCCCATCTCTAGCCATCACCATGTCACCTTCTGTCCAGTCCCGTGTTTGATGCTCACAGCCCCAGCTCTGCCGCCACGGGCACATCTCTCCCCAGCACGCTGTCCTTTTCCCCAAGGCCACATCCCTGTCCCTACAGTCCCTGTCCCCCACACTCCACGGTCTGGGGTCTGTTCCTGTGTCATCCAGGCTCTACTGCCGACCGCGGCTGCCTGGATGCCAGGTAGTGCCATTTCTGCCAGCTCCCTGTCCCTGCCCAAGGCCCCCAGGCGACCCCAGCACCACCCATCTCTGGATGCCCCGGTGGTGAGGGCTGAGGGGGCAGCACTGCCGCTGGCCAGGTGGGAAGGGCCGATGGACAGACGGGAAGACGGACAGGGACAGACCGATGGGGCGGAGAGAACAGAACCCAGGACAGAGAGACTGAGGTAGCCACGGGCCCCTCCTTCCAAGCCCTCCTCCCCCTCCAGGGGCCTTCTTGCTCCCACCTTCTTACCCACGCAGGTCGGGGGCTCCAGGTCCCCATCGCCCACTGCTTGGCCCCTGCTGTCCAGCTGCACCCGCGCCCAGCGCACCAGCGCTCCGGCAGGCGGGCAGGAAGGCAGGCCGCTCCCTCTCCCTGCTAGGGCGGCTCCTCAGCTCCTAGCCTCCTCCCGCTGCCCGCTCCGGCCTCAAGGGGCCGCTCGGCCATCCCCTCTCCCCACCTCCGCGGCCATCCCATCTCGGGCCCAACCGCAGGGAGCCTGGGGGGATGGAGACCTCTCTCTGTGCTCCTGGCAAGGGGCAGGGGCCATTCGGAAGCCCAGCTGCCTCACCACGAAGGGGGCTCCGGGGGAGCTGGCCTGGTCCCCCCCCCCC
>NW_027527545.1:311141-322383 GCF_008692635.1 Crocuta crocuta | reverse complement strand
GGGGAGGGGGGGGGGGGGGAGACTGAAGGCAGGTGGGGGGCTGGGAGGGTGGACCAAGACGCCTGATGACCAGGGGACTCTTTCCTGAGACACACAAGTCCCAAGCCACCTGTGGACACACAACCGCGGCCTCACCTCCTGCCCTGAGAAGGAGGGGGGGACCCCCCACAGTCCTATCCCTTAACACCCTGAGATCAGATGCTGTCAGTCTGTCCCCAGCACAATAGCAGCCACGTTCCTCAAGGCCTTGGGGTCAGCCGTCATCCTACCCATGAGGTCATTCCTGCAGATGCCCTGGTAGTTACTGGCTCAAACTTCTCGTGACACGCTGGAACACAGGCCCCCGAGATCACCATCGCGGCCCTTAGCGCTGGGAGACCCAGTCTCAGCCCTGAGACACACACGGCCCCTGACCTCTGAGACAGCCACACACGCTCCATGTCACCCCGAGACACCCCCTCACCGTCCCAGACAGGCCCCACAGACACAGGCCAGGAGCCCAAGACGCAACGAGTGGCGCCTCCTGGGCATCTGGAGACCCAGGCGGCTGACATCGACGCTGCAAACAGAAAGGCGCAGAGATGCACTAGCTCACAGCCTCGGACACGGGATGCGCTCACTTGGCCACACTCCACAGGGATGCTGCCAGTTGCGCCCACAAGCACCTTGGATCGCCAAGACCAGCGTGCTCTTCCCTCAATGGAGCCACCCGGCGCCAACACTGCGAGAGGCAGAGTCGTAGTCTCTGAACGCCAAGGCGCACCCCTTCCCCACCTGAGTCGTTTACCAGCACAGACGCACGACGCACCCGTGGGTGCCCCGGGATGCTGGGACCCGGACGCCAGCCGCCTCCATGCCCCCCCACGAACACAAGTGCAGGCTGCGCGCACGCCCCAGGCCCAGCCAGGGCCCCCGGCTGCCCTCTCCTGCCCGGGGAAGGCCAGTCACCCTCTTGCTGAAAATGGGGATGGAGAAGAGGGGCGGGCCGAGCTCAGACATTCCTGCCGGGACCTCTGGCCTCGCTCCCCTTGCTTCAATTCCTGCCCTTCCCTCCAGGTCTGGCCGGGGTCCCACCCCCCCCTTCCCTGATCCCCACTCAAATCCTTGAGGATGAAGTGGGTTGTCAAAACAAGCACGCTGGGTTTATATGTCCAGTGAAAGACACGGGGCGCCACGGATGCCAGCGGACCCCACACATCCAGAGCGCACAGGAGCGGGGCCGCCGTGTGGCTGCCCCCCTCAGTCCTGGGGGCAGGGCTCCTCCTCGCCCTGGCAGGCCTCCATCCTGGGCCCACCATCTTTCTTTTCCCAAGCCAGGCTTCCACACCCCTCGGGGCCCGGTGCTCCCCATGGCCCTGGGTTGTAACGGGCTGTAGCCGACGGTCGTGGGCCCACTGTTCACAGCAGGCTTGAGGTGGCGGGAGCGGTGTTCGAGGGGGAGCAAGATTTGAACCTCAGGAGGCCGAGAAGCTCCGGCCTTTGACAGGAAGCCTGGTGGCCCGCAGCCAGCAACCTCGTCAGGCAGAACGGGTTGGGGGGGGGTGGTGGGGGCCCAGGCAGGCTCCTAATTCAATTTGGAGCTTGAAGAGGATGGATTTCAGCTGCTACATTCTTTCCCAGCCTTGGCTCAGCCCCTTCTCCCACCCCGAAGCCGCCACACAGGTCCAACAGCAGATAGATTCTTTATGTTCAAGACAGCAAGTTCAGATACAAAAGCCCGCTGCCATCCTCCCCCGTGCCCCTTCTGTCCGGGGCTGGGCTGAGGGAGACGCAGGGGGCAGGGGAGGGAGGGAAGGAGGTTGGGGGGTTCACAGCAGACTAGTATTTCAAATGCAGAGGTAACAGACTCCACAGTGAGGGGGGGGTCCTCTGGGTGGGGCGCGGAGGGGGAGGGCATTATTGCATTTGTGGAGGGGGGATGCCCCCCTTCTGCATTCCCTGCAGCAGGAAACTCGGGAGGTCACGACCCCCAAAACAGGCCCCAGGGAGACAGAGGGACCAGTTTGGCAGCTGATGCGGAAAGTGTTGCGGGCGGGGGTAGCCGCCCGATCTGGCCGGTCCCTCCCCGCGCCCGACCCGGCTGAGGTAGGTGGGGAACAGGGCAAGGAGGGGGGACCAGGGACCCCGCCCAGGGCAGGAGCTGGGAGGGGTGGTACCGATTGGAGCGGGGCAGGGGCCAGGCCCCACCTCCGCTCTCCCTCATCCTTGGGCTGCTGCGCAAGGTCCAAGCCGGATGCTGGCGTCCGGGCCATGGTGTCCCCCCGCCCCTGCAGGGGGCTCCCACCAAGCAGAGCCAGGTCACTGAGAGGTCTGGAGGGAGGCCTAGAAGCGGCCGACCTTGGCGTCCCCAATGGCACCCCAGACGTCAAAGACAAACTCATCAGGGAAGGCAAAGTCACCAAGCCGTTCATCCAGGGCCTCGGCCAGCTCATCTGGGTTCCTTTTGTCCTTTCCGAGCTCCACCATGGTGGCCGCTGGACACGGGGGGGAGGGTGCGGGGGACAGAAGGAAGCACAGATTGCACAGGTACCCGGGATAATGCTGGCCCCATAGGACCTCGAGGCCCCTCCCCCAGACTCGCACCCATCCCCAGATCCGGGTGCCCCCACTCACCCAACTCTGTGTCCCTGATGCCCATGTAGCTCTCCAGCAGGTCATCAACCTTCTCGATGGCCTTCTCTTCAAAGGCTGAGGGCTGGAGGGGTGGGCAGAAGGAGGGACAGCGACATCACAACGGTGTGACTGTATTTACAATTGTACTTAACAGAGAGCTGCCCCATCTTTTCACCACTTTCCGCGTATGAGGCCACAGCCGATCCTTGCCACAACCCTGGGTCTTACTATCCCATTTTACAAACAAGGAAACTGAGGCCCACTTGCCCAACAAAGGTCCCAGAACTGGGATGTGGCAGAGGAAGGTGAGGATCTAGCACTCAGAGGCCCTCAGGGAACAGAGGATGCGGCCACCTGCAGATGCACAGGGAAGGAGGGCGTGGGCTAGGCCGGAACACTCACCACATCCTCTACTGTGGCGGGGCCGCGGGATCGGAGCCGGAGGGTCCCTCGGCCAGTGCCCAGCTGGGGGCCAGAGCCAGGGCGCCCCCCGCCTGAGCGTACGCTGATCATGTCTGTGGGAGGCAGGAAGGGGTGAGTGAGGGTCGGGAAAGCCCAATTCCAGCACGCCCCAGGCAGGACCCCAGGCATCCTGGCCTCAGATACCCCCTTCTACCTTCTCCAAGCTTCTGCAGGCTCTGGGGAGACCCCAGGAGGGCAGGACTCCTGGCTTGGGCTTGGCAGGGATTGGGGAAGGGCAGCCAGGGGCTGAGAATGGAAAAGGCCAGGGGAGACCGAAGGGGGCCCTGTTCCCAGGGCCTGAGGGACAGGAAGGGGGTGGGGCCTGGGTCTTGAGCTGCTCTCCCCGAGGCCAAGGAGCTATAGCTGCTGAGCCAAGGACCAGCCATGTCTGCCTGGGGAAGTATTTGAGAGTCCCCCACCCCCACCCCGGGGGCCGCAGGCCCATTCCAGAGAGTTAATGAAGCCAGACGGAAAAGAGGGGGTGCTGGCACAGGGCAGCCAACCCTGGCTTCTCTAGGCTGGGGGGGCTCGCCAGGGTTGGGGGCGCTTGGCTGGGCTAATGGTTCCGGGAAGCTGGGTGTGGGGGCAACTTCCTCCTTGCTCTGGCCCTCTGGGGCTGGGCGGAGAGCCAGCACCCCCTCCTCAGGGCAGGGCGGGGCTACCCCCCATTCCACTGTAGCTGGCTGGGCTTGGGCGCCACCTGCTGGTGGCTTCCTGCCACCGTAGCCCAAACCCAAGCAAATAGGGCGATGCCGGTGGTCTGGGGTGGGAGCCTCCTCACCAAAAGCTTTGCGGGGCTCTGTGAGCTTCAGCGTGAAGGTGCGGCCTCGGGGTAACTCCTTGAGCAGACGGGCCACCTCGTAGTGCCGGCAGCCCAGCAGGCTCTGGCCGTTGATGGCCTCAATCATGTCCCCCACGCTGATGAGCTGGATGTGGTCGATCACGCTTCCCTCCTTAATGCGCTGTGAGGAAAGGAGTGGTCAGTCCGCCCTTGGGTCCCACGGCCAATCTTTGCCCTTAGGCCCCGGGTGTCCCCGCCCATCCCAGGCACCTTGATGAAGGCATAGCCGGCCCCGTTGTCGGTAATGGTGAGCCCCAGTGCCTCCTCCGACTTGAACACCTCTACCTCCTTGCGCTGCCCCTTAATGTGGGCGAAGATGAAGTCCTCCAGCCCGATCTGGCCCCCCAAGAGTTTGTCCATGTCCACTTTGTGGGTGTTGAGGGTACAGAACATCACCTGCGTGGGCGGGAGACATTCAACTCTCACCTCCATCCCTTGCCCTTTGCTAACCATGATGCGATGCTAGGGGTAAGGGGGAGCTGGGAAAGGGCCAGGGGTCCCCACCCCAGTGCCTGACCACCCCGGTGTGGCCTCCGCTAGGATTTCTGTCCTCGCAAACATTCTGCGCACAGTGGGTGCTCAGGGAAGGCTTGTGGAATGAAGGAAGGGGCACAGAACACCGACCACACCTACTGAGACCCCTGCATCTGCTCCCTGCTCCTTCCCACTGCGGTGCTTCATGCCTCCCTTCCTTCAGCCCCAAAGTCCTTGGGGGTAAGGCCTCCCGGTGCGTCACAGAGAAATGAACCTCACATCTGACCGCCAGAGCCCATAACCAGCTGGGGCACAAGCCTCCCGATGCATCATGGGAATGCAGCGGCCAGCCCTGGCCCTCCATGTCCGCAGTCCGTTGGCGCACAGGCCTCCTGAGGCCTCATGGGAACTCAGCACCCAGCCCTACTCTCCAGCTGCCCTAGAGTTTGCTGAAGGGCAGGCACCCTAATGACTGATGGGAACCCAGCACCCAGCGTGGCCACCAGCTCCTCCACTAGGGAGCAGGTGTCGGCGTATGCACCTTCAGCAGCTCATGGACGGGATGCGCGCCCAGGCCTCAGCCCGCCGGCAGGGACCCTGGTGCCCAGCCCCCCTCCGTGGGTACCTCGGCAGCGGGCAGCCGGAAGGCCTCGGCGATCTTGCCGTACAGCTCCTTGACGTTGGTGAAGCCCTCGATGCGGCCAGTGGGACTGCCGTGGGCCAGCTGGGTGTGGAACACGAGGCGGGGCCGCAGGGCCGGGGGAGGGGGGGGCAAGCCCACCTGGGGCCCCCCTGCCCCACCCCCACCCAGGGGCCCCGCCTCCCCCACGCCCATCCCCCCACGGCCTGGCTCGGCCTCCTCATTTTCCACCAGAGGCGGCGCCTTTTTCCGCCGCCCCAGTCCCAGCGGCATGAGCAGTGAGAGGCAGGGGGTGCACTCAGGAGACCTGCAGGGCGGGAAAGTGGGCTCAGGGCCTGGGCGGTGGCCTCGGGCCGCCTCTCCCACGCGATTAGCCCACTGCTGACCCAGTGAACAGACTGGCCTCGGTTCAAATCCCAGCGCCCGCGTTTATGTTCTTGTACAGAAGTACCAGCAGCAGCTGATATCTACTACGACCCTGTGCAAAGTGCTCCGTGACCTTCCTTAATCCTCACACTACATCGTGACAGGGGGACAATATTTTGCTACGAACGTGCCCATTTAACAGATGAGGAAATGGACGCTGATAGCGGTTACATTTTATTTTTCTTTTCATGTATTTATTATTCCTTTTTAAGCAGGGTCCACGCCCAACGCGGGGCTTGAACCCATGACCCTGAGAGCAAGACCCGAGCTGAAATCAAGAGTCAGACGCTTAACCGACTGAGCCACCCAGGTGCCCCAAGTGTCTCTTTGTGTTTCCGTCGGTTGCAGTCACTAGTGCTGTGCGCAAAAAAATTTCTGACTCTCCCTTCAAAGCGCACAGACAGATGACATTTAACTGACCTCCCTGTGACTGGGCAGGCATACGACTGGTTCTGGCCAATGAGTTGTGACGGGAGGTGACAGAGGACGTTTCTGGGACGAAGCGTTTCAATACTAGGGCGAGAGCCTCCTGGGGTCTGTATCCCCCAGTCAGGGCTGCTGGACTCCATCAGCCTGGGCCGAGTGGCTACAATGAATGGAATCCCCTGCTGAGATGTAGCAGGACCAAAAAAAAAAAAAAACAAAACAAACCAAACCAACAAACAAAAAACCCCCAAAAACCAACAACCTTTGTCCAATTCAGCCACTGAGATGTTGGGGGCTGTTTGCTACTGTAGCAAAACGTGTCCTGATATACTTTTTTTCTTTCCCCTACCCCTATTCTCTCTGTTTCTTTCTCTCTCCCTCCATTCGAACAAATATTTTTCGCATATTTACCAGATTCCACGCACCATTTTAGATCCTGCCTTCAGTAAGACGAGCAAGGACCCTGACTGGGGCCACCGTGTGCAGTTACACAGGTTGTTTACTGTGCAAAAGCACCAGACCAGCGTGGCAACGGGGACTGAAACTCCGCCTGTGCTCAAGCTGGTTGAGCCACATGCCAAGCTGATGTGTCTGCTGGGAGGAAGGGCTGCCTCTTTCTAATTCTCTCCGAGGTGCCATGGACGCTAGCTGGGGGTCTGTTCCTGCTGCCCCGAAGCACCCGGTCGAGAGCAGAAGAGGCACAGTGAGCAGGCAAATGTGTAACGTTTGTGTAACAACTTCTAAGAGGGCCATGAAGACAATAAAACAAGGCCAATTCTACAGAGTCAAGGAGGGCCTCTCTGAGCAGGTGAAAGCTCAACTTGAGACCCGAATGACAGGAAGAAGTCTCCAAAGAATGATGTGAACCAACACAGCTCCAGGCAGAGGGAACGGCCAGTGCAAAGGCCCTGAGATAGGGGACACGCTTGGCATGTTTTTGAGGCACAGCAAGGGGGTCTGTACGGTTGGAACAGAGTGCCGAGGGGGACAGCAGCAGGGGTGAGGACTCCGGCGACTTCCGGCTCCCTCCCTTCAAATCTCTTCCTCCCCCTCCAGGGGGCCGTCCCAGATTCCACCAAGCCCAGCGCGCCACACCCACGTTCATTCCTCTGCTTTCCGATGCCACCTCCTCGAGCGACCCCTGGTCCAGCCCCATCATCTCTCACCTACACTAGCGCGGCTGCCTCCTCCGAGTCTCCCGGCTCCTGCCCTCGCCCTCCACGTCTCCCGTCCACACAGCAGCCAGAATGATCCTGTAAAACACAAGTCATGTCTCACATCTGTCCACTGCTTCGACCCCTCCCGGGGTTCCCGCCTCATTCAGAGTAAAAGTCAATGTCCCCACCACCACCCACACGCCCCAAAAGACCTGCCCCCGTCACCTCCCTGCCCTCCCCTTGCTCGCTCCTCCCAAGGCCTGGCCCCTGCCCCTCTAACACACCAGGTACAACTGAGCCTCCATGCTTTTGCACTTGACTGTGCCCTGTGCCCACACAGCCACTGTCACACCTCTTTTGGGTGGGATATATAGGTCACCCACTGTTTCTGGAAAGGGCAAGGACTCCTGTCTGCCTTGTTCCTCCCTGCGTCCCTAGCACAGAGAACAGTGCCTGCGGTGTGGCGGGTGCTCAGTACGTATCTGTTGAATGAAGGGACGGATGAAGGAATGATCCTAATATTCGTCAGCCCACCAGGCCCCCGGCCGGGATCTGGGGAGACAAAGGGGCCCAGGGCCGTAGTCCCTGTCCTCAAGGGGGTGCTGTCTCCCCAGCAAAAATGCAAGCCCTGCTTCCGTGATCCTCAGCCCCTGCTTCCCAGCTCAGTACAGTACAGGGTAGGTGCTCCGTCTAGACACAGTGCCTCCCTCCCCTTTCTTCGTGGTTTCCTTTTTACTTCCTTCAACATCAGTGATGCTGGACCACTGTTAATATTAATACGCTCATTAACTGGCTGGATTTGTCCTTTTCCAAAGTGCCTGTTTAAGTCTTTGCTCATTTTTAAAAACTGCATTCAGGGGGCGCCTGGGTGGCTCAGTCGGTTAAGCGTCGACTTCAGCTCGAGTTATGATCTCATGGTTCCTGAGTTTAAGCCCCGCGTCGGGCTCTGTGCTGACAGCTGGGAGCCTGGAGCCTGTTTCAGATTCTGTGTCTCCCTCTCTCTCTGCCCCTCCCGCACTTGTACTCTGTCTCTCTCTCTCTCTCTCAAAAATAAACTTTTAAAAAATTGCATTCAGTTTGTTTTTTATTGTGATGCCCATCTTTTTTCTCCTTGATTTGTGGGAACTCTTTAGACATTCAAGTGACTAGCCTTTTTTGTTTTTTTTTAAACGTTTTTGTTTCTTTTTGAGAGACAGAGAGAGACAGAGCACGAGCAGGGGAGGGGCAGAGAGAGAGGGAGACCCAGAATCTGAAACAGGCTCCGGGCTCTGAGCTGTCAGCACAGAGCCCGACGTGGGGCTCGAACTTACAAGCCGGGAGATCATGACCTGAGCGGAAGTCGGATGCTTAACTGAGTCACCCAGGTGCCCCAAGGGACAAGTCTTTTATCGGTTATTCATCTCTCTATCCGTAGCACACATCGCAGAAGGCATTCAAAGAATATTTAACAAAAAATAAATTGACTGAATCAATACTGCTGCTATTAGGGAATTTCATCACACTCAGCGATGCTTAAACAAAAAAAACCACCAACAATTCTCACCATCACCTCCCCTGGTTCTCCTTCTGCTTCTCCTCATACATCTTTAGCAGGATGCCGAAAACAGATGTCTGGCACCTGGCTTTCCACTCACTAGCTGTGTGGCCTTGGGCAAGTGTCTTAACTTCTCTGAGCTCCAAGGAAATCATGCGTGTGCCTGGCACACAATAAGGGTTCCACTCGGGGTGATTTTCACTATTTCCATCTGCACCGTCTTACAGTCAGTTGATAAGATTCACACTTCCTCGTTGTCCCAGGGTTCCCCCCCCCCCATCCCGATCACCAATTCCCAACCTCCTCCCTCTGCCTAGGTTTGCTGCCCTGGTTCAGGCTAGTTTCCACGGCCTCGCCTGTGAGGAGGGGATGAGGAGGGGATGACGGGTGGTGAAGAAAGTGTGTGGCTTAATGAATTTGCCTTCCAGGCTAAAAGAGGCAGGATGGCCTGGGTTCAAAGCCCACCCCTGCCACTTACCAGCTGTGTGGCCGTGGGCAAGTCACTTCATGTGATGGGGCCTCAGATTTCTCATCCGAAAAACGGGCAGAATTCCTGTCTGTCAAGGTGCTTTCGGGAATCCAAAGAGATCATGCACACAACCTGATTAGCATTAGCAAGCATTTGCCTGACATTCAATCTAAGGAGACTGTTACTGTGATTGTCATTATTATCATTGCCTCCTCCCCTGGCCCTGCCCTGGAACATTCCAGTCCTCTCTGCCAGCCGAGCCCTAGGCTAAGCCACCTCCTCCAGGCAGCCCCCCTGGCTTGCCCCAGCCTGTAGGAACCGCCCCTGTGGTCCAGACAGCTCAGGCCCATGAACTTAATTACATGCCGCCCTGGCAGAACTCTTGTCTTCCAGTCTTAGGCTGCTATTTAACTTCGTGTCTCTATTTTAAAATGTAAACCAAATCGCGTCACTCCCCGGCTTCAAATTTTACAACAGTTTCCCACCTTACAGGGGGAAAGCTCCAGACTCCTGAATGAGTCACGGACCCTGCACAAGGGCCACTGGGGGCTGCATCCCTGGCCCCAGCCACACCCTTCCGAGCTCCGCCAAGCATCAGGGCCTTTGCCCCGGCTGTGGCCCCCTGCCCCATCTTCCCACGGCTGCCATGTCTATGTCATTTAGACCCTGTCTCCAAAGTCACCTCCTCCAAGAGCCCCCCCTCGCCCAAAAGATTCTACCGCGCCACCCCCCTCGCATTTTATTCGTGGCACTTTTATTCACAGCACAGAGCACTTGTACCGTCTGCGGGGATCTTCCTTATTTACTTGTTAACTCGTTTGTGTCCACGGCGCCCACGGAGCAGGGAGTGATGTCTTGTCCACTACTGTGTTCTCTGAACCAAGAACAGTGCCAGGCACAATGGTAGGTGCTCAGTGAGTGTGTGTAGGATGCGTGAATGTGCCTTACGTGCTCACTCCCACCACTCGGAGCCCTCCTAGCCTCAGAACGGGCCTGCGGCGGAGTTGCTGAGGGCCACCCCCTCCCCACGGTCCCAGCCTCCCCTCCAACCTGAACACAGGGATGGAGGGAAAGAGTGTCGTCCTGGGCGCCAAGCGCATTGGCTGGAATCCCAGCATTCCCGCCCTCTCTTCCCTGGGAAGGGCCTGAAACTTAGCAACCCCGCAGCCACGCCGAATTGCAGTGGGGGCAGCAGGAAGGAGGGAAGGGGGTTCCTGGGAGCTGACATAAGCTGGGAGGGAGGGGAGACACCCCACCCAGCCTCCCCTTTCCAGTAGGATATTGCTTCGGAGAGGAGGAGGGCGGGAGGCCTCTGATTCAGTCTTGAAAAACCGGCTCCCGGGTGTTTCCGGGGAGAACGCCTACTGCCCAGAGCCTCAGCCCAGGCTTCCCAGAGGGGCCCGGGGGGCAAAGGACCCCAGCATCGGGCCCCCTGTCTCCCCTGCAGATGTCAGTCGCCTCTCTGGACCTTGGTATTCAGGCCTTGCCTTTCCATCTCAGGGGAGGAAGAGTGGGGCTGATGTCTTGTGACTTCTAAGGGGGAAAGCAAAGACCAGCAGGTGTGGCCACATGTGTGTATGGTTGGGGGCTGGGGACACCAGCAAGCAGACAGGCCGGTCAGGAACACCTGAGCTGTGGAGCCACTGGGCCCCGGAGCCACAAAGCCGTGTGGTCTAGTAGCTGAGACTCCAGATCTGGACTCTGAAGCACGGGTTCGAGTTCCAGACCTGCCACTTACTAGCTAGCTGTGTCACCTTGGGCAAGTCACTCTCCCTCTCTGGGTCTACTGCTTCACCTCTAGAAGAAGGAAGAGCACCTTCCAAGAGGTGTTAGACTCACGGCTATGCATGGTAAATACCCGGCACGGAAGCGTTCAATAAGTGCTAGACGGGATGACTTTTTCATTATTATTGTCGGGACCTCGGTCATCCCCAGGTTCCTCTAGGCCCTGGAGGATGGGGACGAGGCCACCTCCAGGGAGATGCCCAGGCAGGGCTCAGAAATACCGACCCCGCGCCCGTCCCCGCCGGGACGGGGACTGTCCGGAGTGCAGGGGGCACGCTGGGCTGTCGACCCCGCTGGAGCGCCGGGAAGCGACTGACCCTACCCCCAGCGGAAAGACAGGCGCCCGTCTGGGAAGGGGCCTCGGGCATCCTGGCGCCCAACCTAGACTTCCAGCCGCGTCCATGGGGTCGGCCCC
>NW_027527545.1:307841-310924 GCF_008692635.1 Crocuta crocuta | reverse complement strand
TGCCAATCGCGGGGAAGGAAGGAGACGAGCAACCAATGGGAAGCTGCGGCCCCTGGACCACGTGCTGTAGGCTGAGACTCGGTCTGGGGTGTCCTGGGTGGTAAGGGGCGGGAGTAGGAGGCCGTGCTGGGCGTCCGGTGACCGAGGCTGAGTTTCGCGGAGAGGTAAACTCCCCACGTCCGGAAAAGCTGACCCTTTAGGAGCCCTGGGAGGGGGCCCAGGGCAGCCCCCGCTCCCCTCCTCCTCCCGGCCTGCCCCTGCCCTAGCCCGGCCGTCCTCGGAGCGGATAAAAGGGATGCATTCATTCCGGGCCGGCGAGCGGGCGGAGGATCGAGATGAATAGGGAGGGTCCCGAGTGTCCCTGCTTCCTGGGATGTACAATGGACAAGGGCATTCATTCATTCACTCGTCAAATATTTAATGTGTTCCCGCTGCGTGCCAGGCTCCGTCCCGCCTCTACAGATGCACCACCAAGTAAGCTGAATGTGCTTCTGGTAGAGGTGACAGCGGTGCCAAAGGCCCGGAGGCCGGACGGAGAGAGACAGCGCATTTTAGGATCGTGCAGTACCCTACGAGCTAGCAAAACCGGGTGAGACGGTGCAATGGAAGGGAAGACAAGGGAGAGGTGGACTGTCCGCTCGTTGGTTAGGCCAGCGAATATTTACTGAGCACCTACTGTGTGCTAGATTATAAAGGGTGCCCCAACAATCCAAGCCTCCGCTCTTTCAGGAGCCTGTCTCCTCCATCTCAGCGCTCCCCACCCATGCCCGGGTCCTGAGATTGGCGCAGAGCAAAGCAGGGTGTCAGCACACGTGTGTGTGAAGCTCACCATCGCCAGGTATGGCTTGTAACTGAGATTTCTCAGGCAGGAGGAGGTCCAAGGCACACAGACACAAACGCACCTCTTGCAGACCAGGACGCAGAATTCCCAGAACAGGTGAGATTTCCTTGTTCTACCTCAGAGCCGGCCGCTGGGGCAGCTGGGGCTGGACCAGGCGCTTGCTGTGTGTTCTGGGAATTGTAGTTCTGCGAGGCCTCTAACGGCGGTGACTCTGCTCAAGCTTCATTAAGCAGCTGGGTCTCTGCAGTCCCCAGGGTGAGCTGTTGCACATCCCGGCCCCGCCAGGGCCTACTGAGGGGCGGAGGGAAAGAGGAGAGTGGGGCCTGGGCTTAGCGGCTGAGGGCTGCGTGGCTGGCCCCACCCAGCTGGCAAACACTGCCACTGCCGTGGCAACAGGCACAGCCATTGTTCTTCTCTTCCTGTTCTGCTGACCTCTGCCATCCCCACTGAGTGATCAGTTGCTGTAGCTGGGCCAGTGTCCCCTGTGAGACTGTACCCACTGCCCTGCTTGTGACTGGCATCTGAGCTGCCCCCTACGCACCAGAAGAGGACAGTGTGTGGGGCCGCGGGGACAGCAGGGTCCTGAGCGGAACCCACCTGAATCCACCTGGTGACTGATGAGGAAGTGGCCCCGGGAGGGGTGTGGGGGTTGTCCAAGGGCACAGAACTGGCCACCTCTTTACCCAATTTAATAGCTCAAGAGGCCAGGAGGCCCAGTTGCTGAGGAGCTTAGACTTGAGTGCTAACTCTGCCCCTTTGGGGGGGGGGGAACATCTGGAGTGCTGGCTGATACATGCAGAAGGAAAGATTGAGTGAGACAATCCCCATTTTGCAGCCAGCAGAGGAATAATTAATTCAGGCGAGGCTCCTCGGTGAGGGAAGTAGATATTCACACAGTCTCAAAGGACCAGCCCACAAATTACTTGTTAATTACAGCGGGAAAAAGATACCTCAGGAAAAGCACCATGGAGAAACTTGGCAGTCACCACTTTAACCAAATGATCAAAATTAACTTCACTGGGGATGGGACAGGCTGCCCTCATGCGCCTCTTGCCGTGATGTACTGAGAAGGACACAGCATCACCTGCAAAGTGCTTGGTCCTGCCCATAGTGTTTAACCTGAATCTAATCGTGATGACACAACCAGGTACTTCCCGATTAAGGGGCATTTGGCCTACAAACAAATAAAGAAGCAAAAAAAAACCCCAAACCAAAAGTTCCTGGATTCTTCAAACAGATCTATGTCATGCAAGGGAAAATCAATCCATTAATAGAATGAATGAATGAATGAATGAATGAATGAAATGCTCGGAATGGTTCTATATTGAAGGAAACAAAGAGAGGCAACAGCCAAAGTCAATGTATAATCCTTGATTGGATCCTTGATGAAAGATATTCCTGGGATAATCAAAGATATTTGAATGTGCAGTGGATATGAGATAATATATCCATGTTGAATTTCCTGAATGTGAGCATTGCGCTGTGGTTAGATAAGAGAATGTTCTTTGTGGGAGGAACACGCTGAATTATTTAGTGGTAAATTTGTGACGGTTGCAACTGTCAAAATAGCTCAGAAAAAAACCATATGTCTATATATTTTATATACAACATCATAATATGCTATATGTTAGTATTAATAGAGAGGAAGGGGGGGCGCTTGGGTGGCTCAGTCGGTTAAGCGTCCGACTTCGGCTCAGGTCATGCTCTCACGGTTCGTGGGCTCGAGCCCCATGTCGGGCTCTGTGCTGACAGCTCAGAGCCTGGAGCCTGTTTCAGATTCTGTGTCTCCCTCTCTCTCTGATTCTCCTCTGCTCACGCTGTCTCTCTCTCTCTCAGAAATAAATAAAACCTTAAAAAAAATTTTTTTTAAATAGAGAGGAGGGAGAGAAGGAGGGGAGGAGAGAGAGCACGTGAGCAAAGGTGACAAAATAGTAACAATTGTCGCTGAAACCAGAAGAGTAGTAAGTATATGGGTGCTCATTTTACTGTTCTTGTGAGTTTTCTTTTTTTTTTTTAAGGTTTGTTTATTTTTGAGAGAGAGAGAGTCAGAGAGTGAGTGGGGGAGGGGCAGAGAGACAGGGAGACACAGGATCTGAAGCAGGCTCCAGGTTCTGAGCTGTCAGCACAGAGCCTGAGTTGGAGCTTGAACTCATGAGCCACGAGATCATGACCTTAGCCGAAGGTGGACCCTCAACCAACTGAGCCGCCCAGGCGCCCCTCCTTTTTTTTTTTTTTTAAGCTT
>NW_027527545.1:273753-307745 GCF_008692635.1 Crocuta crocuta | reverse complement strand
GGGAAGAGGCTGAGAGAGAGAGGGAGACAGAATCTGAAGCAGGCTCCTAGCTGTCAGCACAGAGCCCGACTCAGGGCTCGAACCCACGAACCAGAAGATCATGACCTGAGCTGAAGTCAGATGCCCAACTGACTGAGCCACCCAGGCGCCCCTCCTTTTTTTTTTTTTTTAAGCTTATTTATTTATTTTGAGAGAGAGAGAAAGAGCGAGCGGGAGCGGGGGGGCAGAAAGGGAGAGAGAGAGAGAGAGAGAGAGAGAGAGAGAGAGAGAGAGTCCCAAGCAGGCTACGCACTGTTAGCACACAACCTGACTGGGGGCTTGAACTCACGAACCTTGAGATCATGCTCTGAGCTGAAACCAAACATCAGATGCTTAACTGACTGAGCCACCCAGGTGCCCCTTCTTGTGAGTTTTCTATACTTTTGAAAATTTCCAAATTAACATTGGGGGAAAATACCCCCCCCCCCCCCCAATTCCCATTCCCTCCTATCTCTGGTGCAATACTGCTGTGAGCTCAACATGCACCTTTCTGTTTGTGTGTTTCCTTGAAAATGTGCCGTGGTTTATGTGAGTGTTCTATTTGGCTTCTTACTTTCCTTTTCCAGGTAGCACTGTATTGCTTGCTTGCTTGTCTGGCAGTAAGACTTAAGTATCCATCTGTATTGCCAATCTCTTTAAAAAAAATTTCTTTTTAAATGTTTTACTTATTTCTGAGAGTGAGAGAGAGAGACAGCATGAGCAGGGGAGGGTCAGAGAGAAAGGGAGACACAGAATCGGATACAGGCTCCCGGCTCTGAGCTGGCTGTCAGCACAGAGCCCTACACGGGGCTTGAACCCACGAACCGCGAGATCATGACCTGAGCCGAAGTCGGCCGCTTAACTGACTGAGCCACCCAGGTGCCCCTGTATCACCAATCTCTTGAATCTGTTTTCTTCTGATTTCTCCTTGATGCTCCACAGATGCGTCCCTCAGGTCTTATGACTCTGTCCTCCAGGGATGGACATCGGGCAGCCTCCAGCTCCCAGCACTGCAGCCTTGGACATGTGCCCTCAGAGACCTGCTGAGAATCTCCCTAGGAGAGAGACCAGGTTGCAGATATGCTATATCACAGGGCACAATCCATTGCTATGTGGCCTCCTGGACGAGCTGCCCCCAGTCACATCCCCTGGCAGTGCAGAAGGTCCCACGAGCCCACACTTCCGCCAGCTGTTAGCCTTATCCAGCTTCTGATTTTTGCCACTCTGTCTCAATGTCAAGTGATGCCACCATTGCCGTCTTTCACATTTCTCTGATTTTGAATCACTTTGAGCATCTCCTCATTTGCTTGATCGCCTTCAGTTTCTCTTCTTTTGTAAGTTGCCTGTTCATATTCCTTGCCCTGTTTGCATTTGGGTTGCTGTCTTTTACTTGTTGATTTGCATGTGCTCCTCATAGAGTCAAGCTCTGCACTGTCCAATCTGATCGGTCCTACATGAACTCTCCGCTCTCCACGTGTAGTTATGAGCACTTGAAACATGGCAAATGCAAATTGAGATGTGCCGTAAGTATAAAATACACACCAGATTTCTAAAACTTAGTACAAAGAAAAGATGTGATTAATCTCATTAATTCATTTTTATTCTGACTACATGTGCTAATATAATAATGTGGATGTATTGGGCTACATAAAATGTACTACTCAAATTACTTTCACCTGTTTCTTTTTACTATTTTAACAAAATTGTTTAATGTTTATTTGCTTTTAAGAGAGAGAGAAAGACAGAGAGAGAGAGCATAAGTGGGGGAGGGACAGAGAGAGGGAGACGCAGAATCAGACTCCAAGCTCTAAGCTGTCAGCACAGAGCCCGACGTGGGACTCTGACTTGCGAACTGTGAGATCATGACCTGAGCAGAAGTTGGACACTTAACTGACTGAGCCACCCAGGAACCCCGTTTTTACTATTTTAATGTGGCTACTAGACAATTTAAAATTACACAGGTGCCTGGGTGGGTCAGTCGGTTAAGCCTCCAACTCTGGATTTCGGCCCAGATCATGATCTCATGGCCTGAACCCCAAGTCCAGCTCTGTGTTGACAGTGAGGAGCCTGCTTAAGACGCTTTCTCTCCCTCAGCCACTCTCCCACTTGCGTGCATTCTCTCCCTCTCTCTCTCTCTCTCAAAATACATACATAAACATTAAAATGACATATGTGCTTGTGTAGCCCTCCTGGGCAACACTGAATTATTGAGTACTTGACAGCTTTATAAGGATAGATAATGTTTAGATAAAGCTTCCTACGTGCCAGGCACTGTTCTAAGAACTTTAAATTTATGGAGCCATTGAACTCTCCTAACAGCCCTATGAGGTGGGGACAGTATTAGGCATTGCAAACATATTCTCCCATTCTGCCGTGTGATGATTCGCGTCACCCATTATATCCTTTCGTGGAAGAAAATTCCGAGCTGCGATACAACAGCCTTATCCGCTTGTGGTTCGCCCCTGTGACATTTCATTAAGGAGGCTCTTCTCTTAAATCACAAAGTCTTTCTTCTATATCTTCTATTCATTCTGTGGTTTTGCTCTGCCTGTGTCTTTTTTTTTTTTTTTTTTTATTTCTAGGAGAGAGAGAGAGACAGCATGAGCAGGGGAGGGTCAGAGAGAGAGGGAGACACAGACTCTGAAATTTAGCTGCGAAAACTCTTTTTTTTTTAATTTTTAAAATTTATTTCTAGGAGAGAGAGAGAGAGAGAGACAGCGTGAGCAGGGGAGGGTCAGGGAGAGAGGGAGATACAGACTCTGAAATTTAGCTGCGAAAACTCTTTTTTTTTTAAATTTTTTAAATTTATTTCTAGGAGAGAGAGAGAGAGACAGCGTGAGCAGGGGAGGGTCAGAGAGAGAGGGAGTCACAGACTGAAACAGGCTCCTGGCTCTGAGCTGGCAGTCAGCACAGAGCCTGACATGGGGCTCGAACCCACGAATCGTGAGATCATGACCTAAGCGAAAGTCGGTCGCTTAACCGACGAAGCCACCCAGGCGCCCCTGCCTATGTCTTTTATTCCATCTCTAGTCCATTTCAGAGTGTGGAGAAGGATACAGTCTTCTTTTTTTCTCCATCACCTGTACTGCTCACCAGCTGTGTGACCCTAGGCAAGCCCCTCCGCCCTGTGTGCCTCAGTCTCCTCCTCTGTAAAATGGGGATAATAATAGGACCCACCTCCTAAAGTTGTTACAATTATGTTAGGATAAATATGTTTACACGTATAGGAGGATTAGGAGGAACTTAACGGAGGACCGTGTGGGAGAAGAAGGGGGGAAATAGTGGGGGAGAGGGAGAGAGGCAAACCGTAAGAGACTCTTGAATGCTGAGAACAAACTGAGGACTGATGGGTGTGTGGGGGGGTGATGGGCATGGGGTTGGGCACTTGTGAGGATGAGCACTGGGTGTTATATGGAAACCAACTTAACAAACTATAAATAAATAAATGAAGACACAAAAATAAATAAAGAAATAAAATTTGAATTTTTCTTTAAAAAATTATGTTAGGATAAAATGAGCTCTTCTGTGTCAAGTGCCTACAGTCGTATTGGGCAGGTCGTAAATGCTCAGTGAATGCTCATATAGAAACATGATGGAAATAGACACCTTTAAGTTCTTATTATAAGCCAGGACATGTGCTGTCTGCTTTTCATGAATCCCGCTGGATATCACCCCTATTCTACAGAGGAGGAGACTGAGGCTCAGAGAGGGGGAGCCACTAGGCCAAAGCTGAACGTCAGTCACTCACGGCTGTGGTGCATTCAGACCCAAGACCCGCCCCTCTGGGTGGGTGGGGCCTGACTCTGGGCCACGGGGGACAGGGAGGACCCAGGAGGGCCAGTGCGCTGGCCAGAGTGATCTCGGAGTTTGATCGGCTGGCTCTTGGTGGCCTGTGCTTGGCGTCCCCCTATCAGCCTGGCAGGGGTGGTCTCAGTGGGACGCGCCTGGAGGGGAAGCAAAGGAGGTGGCCCTTACCAGGCTGGGTCCTCGGTCCCCGGGTCTCCGACTCCGCGCGAGCACCTGCCCTTTGCTGCTGGCTCCGAGGAAGTCGTGGTAGAACGCGGAAGCAGGGCTGTTTTCTGGAGGGCCAGGGGCAGTGCTCTCTCAGAAACGCACCTCTGGAAATTCCCCCGCCGCCGCCGCCGCCGCGGCCCCTGCCTGGTGCAGCGCCCCCAGCAGCTGACTTCCGGCATCTCCCCCAGCGCCGTCCTCTCTCCGTCCCCAGGCCCGCAACCCCGGCAACAGCCAGAGGGCGCCCGTGAGCTCCTTAGTCAGCTCCGGCCCCTCCTCTGCTGAAGACCCCCCACCAAAGGGCCGTCTGCCCGCAAAACACCCTTTGCCTGGAGTCCGGCCCTGCCACGGTGGTGTCCACCAATGCCTTCCCAAGGCGTTGNCCCCCGGGGCCCCCCCTCGGGCTTCCTGCAGAGGCAAACCACGCCGTGTCCCTCCTGACTCAGACTCTTTCAACTGGCTTCCCTTCTGCCTCAGGCACAAGGCCTGCCTCTGCAGGGCTCTGGCCCCCGGCCGGTCCCACCCCTGCCAGGCCCCGCCCTCCTCTCGCCTACTCCCTGCCCCAGGCGCCCCAGGCCTCAGGGCCTCAGGCTTCTCAGCCCAGCCTTTGTCAGGCCACACGCCTCCCTGCGCCTAAGAGACCCAAGGTGGGGGGGGCTTCGGCTCCCAAGGCCCATCCTGCGGCTCCGACAAAGTCCCCATCCCTGGGCCTGGGCCCCCAGGGCCAGGCCTCTTCCCTCCAAGCTCTCCGGTGACCGGAAGTGCCTTGCCCAGTGTAATGGGCTGAATGGCGGCCTCCCAAAGATGTGTCCACGTCTCTGAAATTGTCAGTGTGGCCTAATTGGGGATGGGGTCTTTGCAGAGGTGATTAAGTGAAGGATCTTGAAATGAGATCCGCCTGGATTAGGGTGGGCGCTCAAGCCAACAAGCAACCTCAGGAGACAAGAGAGGACACAGAAGAGAGGACCCCCCAGAGACGGGCAGGGGGAGGGGGGCCCTGTGAGGGGGGAGCGGAGACCGGGGCGGCGAGGCGCGGGACAGATTCCTCCAGAAGGAGCGAACCTTGCCCACACCTTGGTTTCAGCCCGTGGCCTGCACCGTGAAGCAATGAATTACTGTTTCCAGCCCGCTGGTCTGTGGGACCTTGTCACACAGCCCTGGGAACCTAAGCCTTCTGCTTTGGTTAGGTTTGCACTTCTGAGATGGTGAGCGTCCTGAAGACCCCTCCCACCTCACCCCTGCAGGGCCGCCGAGTGAGTCTCCGAGAGCCTAGCGTTGACCTGGCACTTAGGAACTGTGCCCAATGACTAAGCTGTGAACCATGAAGTGGGTAAAGGGCCCCAGGAAAGAAGGGCTTTCCTGGAGCCCAAGAGAACATCCACTTCTACCAGGCGGCAGCGGGAGGAAGTGGGGCCCCGGGGCCCCCTCCCAGGGGTAACCGCCAGCAGACCCCAGGGCCGGGTTGTCCTTCTGCACACGCCCTAACTTGACTGGTCACAGGAGAGATGTGGCCAGTCCTCTTGTCCGAATCCGTTTGTCGCTCAGTGACTCACTCGACAAACGCTCAGAGGGGAGCTCTTGGCCAGGCACTGCTGTGAGCACTGGCGAGGGACCGATTATTAGGGCCTGGTTTGTGACGTCGAGGAAACTAGGGTGGTTCTCCGGGGTGGGGGGTGGGGGGAACTCGTGGATCTTTCTCGGGGTTGTCTCTCCTGCTTTCATGACCAAGAGGGAAGATGTCTGACCGGACAGTCACAGTGTGAGAGCTCAGAAATCGGACGCCCCACCTCCACCCCTTCTCAGGCAAGTGTGGAATCAGCAGACCAGGAGAGCATTCTCAGGTCCGTGGGAGGGAACATGAGTACATGTACCTTAAGGACTAGATTTTAATACAAAACATGGATACTTATTGGTTGCGTTGTGCTATTTTCAGACGAAAAGGTTGGTGCGCTGACGTTTCAAGAGACCCATGATCTGTCTCAGGGACTTGAAGTTATACAATCGAATGACACTCCCCACCCCCCACCCCAACAGAGGAGAATTAAGACAAAGCAGAAACCAAAATGCTTGCAAGTTCCTACTTCACTCAGAGGAAACGCTGAAGTCCTCTCAGTGGCCTGCTAGGTCCAGCACCATCTGCTTCGTCACCCCCTGCTGTCGCTTCCTGTCACTCACCCCTCATTTACTCTGCTCCAGCCTCACTGGGCTCCTGGATGTTCTTTAAATAGCTCAGGCACACTCATGCCTCAGGGCCTTTGCACAGGCTGCTCCCTCTGCCTAGAACACCCTTCCCTCCATATCCACCTGAAGAAGTTACCTCCTTCAAGTCTTCGCTCAAATATCCCCTTCTCGAGGAGGGGTTCACTAACCATGTTGTCTAAAAAAATCCCCCCAACTCTCTACCCCCGTGTTTTATATTTCTGCAATCATTCTCCCCACTATCTAGTACATTAGATGTTTTATTTATTTATCCATACGTTCTTTCTACCCCACTCAACCGTTAGCTCTGCTAAGGGCAGGAATTTTTGCCAGTTTGGTTCACTGTTGTGTCCCCCAGCCTTAAGCACAGGGGCTGGGTCCACAGTAGGTGATCAATAAATGTTGATTGTGTGAACAATACTTATTCTGTCTCAGGTGCTATGCTGTGTACTTCAATAATTAGTAACTAATGAGAATAATACTAAAGACGTGGGACATGTGGCGCCTGGCTGGCTCAGTCAGTAGAGCGTGTGACTCATGATCTCTGTGGGCTGTCAGTTCAAGCCCAATGTTGGATGTAGAGCCTACTTAAAAAAAAAGAAAGTTTTATTTTATTTTATTACTATTTTTTAAATGTTTTATTTATTTCTGAGAGAGAGAGAGAGAGAGACAGTGTGAGCAGGGGAGGGTCAGAGGGAGAGGGAGACACAGAATCTGAAACAGGCTCCAGGCTCTGAGCTGTCAGCACAGAGCCCGACGTGGGGCTCGAACCCATGAACCATGAGATCATGACTTGAGCCGAAGTCTGCCGCTCAGCCGACTGAGCCCCCCAGGCACCCCTCATATGATGCTTATCCTATGCTGGGTCCGTGCGTGTGCCTGTGGGTATAGATCTGCATTTCCAGAAAACCCTTAGAATCCTAGAAGAGGTACTATTATTACACCCATTTTACAGTTGAAGAAACTGAGGAACAGAGAGGCTAGGTCACTTGACCAAGGTCACACAGCTAGCAAGTGGTTGTCCTGGGACTCATTTCTGAAAGCAAGAACAATGCTAGGGAGGGGTAGGGGCCACCCCATACCGATCTGGATCTTCACACCCAGCGAGGTAGTCCTGGCAGAGCAAAGGTGCACAATTACAGGAATGAGGAAGCTCTTTATTCCCACCATACGCCAAGCGCACAGTATACACCATTTGTATAGGAAAAAAAATTAGGGGCGCCTGGGTGGCTCAGTCGGCTAAGCATCCCAACTTATCTCAGGTCATGATCTCACAGTTCCTAGGTTCAAGCCCCGGGTCGGGCTCTGTGCTGACAACTCAGAGCCTGGAACCTGCTTCAGATCCTGTGTCTCCCTCTCTCTCTGCCCCTCCCCTGCTCATGCTCTGTCTCTCAAAAATAAACATAAAAAAAAAGAAAAGAAAAGAAAAATTGATCTGTGCAGCCTCTCAGGGAAGGTACCTGAGAAACTGGGGACCTTCGTTGGGGGTGGACTTGAAGAGCAGGGCGGAGGGCTGGATTTTCATTCTGTCCCCTCAGGAGTTCAGGACTGTGATCCCATAGCCAAAAACAAACTGAAACTTTAGAAATTATGAGTCTGTGAACAGCCTCTCGAGAGAATGCACACGCACAAAAGTCCTTTTTCTTCTTTTTCTAAAGGGAAAGCTCTGGTGATGTCGCGGCTGGTCTGTACAGGGTCAGCAGCGAAGGGGACCGCAGGCCCGGGGGAGGGAGGGACTCCGCTTCTGTCTGAGGGCCAGACGTGCAGTTTGAGTTTTGTGCTGTTAAAGTGCCCGCTGGGCCGGTGGGTTAAGGGAAAGTTCACGCGCACAGACACGGACGTTCTGGAACATGCCGAGTCCGCGTGGGAAAGTACAACAAAGCCCCTAAAGGGAAGCCAAGAAGTGAGGGAGGGGTCTTCTGGCAGATGCCCCGACCACCCCTGGAGACACACACACACACACACACACACACACACACACACACACACACGCCAGTCCCAGGGGCAAAACAATGCAGTGTCAGAGGGCCCCACTTGCTGTCCCTCCCCCTCCCCCCCGACCTTTTTGTCTTTTTCACCACAAACAGGTCCCTAAAGAATCCCACTGCGCTGGGGGGTAATTTCTGGAAGTTCCCAGAACTGTGTGCGCTTTGAGGCTGTGCACACTTTTTGTGTGGGTGACTTTGTCACGAAGGTCGCAGGGACCTGCTACCTAACGGTGACAGGGGCGCAGGGATGGCTTGAGGCCACAGCCAATTCTGCGGGAAATGTCATCCTGGAGCCTGAGGTAGCTCAGTAAACATCTCTTGTGATAAGATCCCTTGTGGCTCTGACGTGCAGAGTCGCCTCGCAAAGGAAAGGACGGCGCCTTCCTCTGGGCTCTCGGAGTTGGGGGGGGCGACCCCTCTGATTTCTGCTGTCCGGCACCTGCCACTATGTGTGGCCGGGCCCTTGAAACGTGACTGGAACAACGGAGAGACTGACTTTAGGCTGGCGAATCTTAAAGCAGGGCCATCAAAGGAGACCTGGAACATTCCCATCGCTCCCAGAAACTTCTCCTGGGCGCCCAGGCCCCCACCCGCCCCCAGTGGTCACGTTGTTTCAGTAGGAAGGGAAAGCCACTCCTTGCTTGATTTTAAACACTGTTTTTCACTTTAAGACAATTTGTAACCAAGTAGCAATCCCGTTGCTTTGAGCCTCTGTGATTACTTACTGTGCTATAAACCCCATTCCTTCTTAAAAAGAGTAACAAAGCCAGAGCAACTTCAGGGGCCCCCGCCCCCGAGGCCCGGGCAGGAAGCGGGTCTTCTCGGCCCTCGGCCGGAATTCCAGTCTGGGTTGGCCGGGGCCTGCCTGACACTCAGCCTGTTCTAGCAAGAGAGGGGCGCCCTTGGCCCCGGCGGCCCGGCCCTGCCTGGAACCCTGGAAAGGGAGCTGCCTGACTTCAGGCCCAACCTGCACAAAACAAGCTCTGAATCCCCTGGGCTCTTCGGAGGCCTGGGTCGAGTCTGTGTGAACGGACACGCTTTGGTCTGCACGCTGCCCGGCAGGTAGATGCCTCTCCCTCCAGGAAGAGGATGCGTGCCTCCCGCCCTGACTGCGCCGAGGGACGCCCAGCCACCGCCCCAGCCCCAGCCAGCAGAGCCCTCAAACAGAGTCGCAGGACCGCTCCCCTGAGGTTTAGCATCGGTCTTTAATGCTGTCGTGCGGCACATTGACAAGTCACACGCTTTGGTCTCGTGTTGGCAGTGGCAACATACAATGAGTCTAAAGGTCTGAGCACCAGACTGGCCTGCGGGGAACAGACACTTCGTTCCCTCCCCACCCTACCCCCCGCCCTCCCTGAAGCCCCAGGTCCCTTCGGAATTTCGGCATGGCCCGTCACGGCCCCGAACAGAGCGCGGCAGCTGCCGGGGCCCGGTTTCCTGGGCGTGCACACCGACGTTACACAGAAGTATAAAAACACATTTACAAACGTTCCACGGTGCTCCTGCAATCAGAAGCAAAGACCCTTTTATCAAAAGGGATTATAGCTAGGGCTGTGCAAAATCAAAAGGATCAGATCCTTTTGAAAGAGTCCAGAGTCCGTTAAACACAAAATTACCTGGGTCACTGGTAAGCCCCAGGTGTGCCAAAGATTGCCTTACAGAAACAAAGGAAAAATCAAGAGTGTGACCCTTAAGCGAGTGCACTTGGCCTCGGAGCCAGGGGTCGAGAGGGTCCCCGGCTCTGTCCAGGGCCCCAGACCCTCCAGGAAGAAGCGTCTGTGCAGCTCACCCACGAGGCCGGCGCCCTCGGTCCTGCCAAGCAGGAGGTATTGCTGGCGGCTGGCGGCCCGGCAGTTTCGCAAAACTGGTCTAGGTCAGTTCTCAATTTGAGATGTAGCCAAAGAGAAAACAGGATTCTTCAGAGGCCCAGCACGATGTGGGAGACAAATACAGAGTAAAACACGAACCGATCACACGACAAATCTGAGGAGTGCACAGGGTCTGGGAACCGCAGCGGAAGGTCGATACCACATTACGGCCGCAAGCAAAGGGGCTCCGGGCCGATCGAGTCCAGCCACTGCAGGTCTGCCTCTCGCCCAGAGGCAGGGCCTGGAGGAGGGTGTGGGCCCGTCCCAGGAGGGCTGCAGGGCCCAGCGGGACAGCCGGGAATGCCTCTTCCTGCTGTCCCCACCCCCTGCCGCCCTAGCCCTGGAAAAACCACTGAAGTCTAGTGCACGACTTTGAAAGATTGTAATATATTCTCTGGGAAACATTCAGCAGTACGAAAGCCCTCCCTGGGCCCTCCCGCCCTCTCACGGGCCCACAGCTGGTGGAACAGTCTGGAAATCCTTGAGCTCTGGAAAGGTCCCTGGTCAGTCCTCAGCGCCCCGGTGACTATATGGGCAGAACCTGCTCCAGTACGGTTCTCGACGTCTGGGGAATCCTTTCCGGGAAGATCACTTCGAACTCGATAATGAGGTCCCCGCGTTTCTCGGGTGTTTTGGGGAGGGGGAGGCCTTCTCCAGGAACTTTCCGCCGCATGCCAGGCCTGATGACATCCTTGAACACAACGGGGATGGTCCTGCCGTCCAGAGTGGGTACGTTCACGGTGCAGCCACACAGAGCCTTGGGAGAGCAAAGAGGTAACGTTAGATGGAAGGCAGCTCAGGAAACTCTACTCCAGCCCAGACGCTGTTTGATGCAGGGTAAGCGCCATCAGGTCCTTGTCGCCAAGACCAAGGTCCCTGGATCTACACAGGTCACGGGCAGGGGAGCCCCGGAAAAAGAGCCCTAGCCTCCCAGGGCGCAGAAACATCTGTTGAGTATATATGTTCTTTAATGTTTTTTATTTATTTCTGAGAGAGACAGAGACAGAGAGAGAGAGAGAGAGGCAGCAAGAGACAGCGTTGAGCAGGGGAGGGCCAAAGAGAGAGAGGGAGATGCAGAATCTGAAGCAGGCTCCAGGCTCTGAGCTGTCAGCACAAAGCCCGATGCAGGGCTCAAACCCACAAACCGTGAGATCATGACCTGAGCCAAAGTCGGACACTTAGCCAACTGAGCCTCCCAGGTGCCCCATGTTGAGTAAATATTGAACAGCTTCAAAACCCAGCCATCCCCCTCCACATGTTACTACCCAACTGAGCGCCCTACCTCCCGAAGGCTGACCCTGGCTGGGTAAATGACGTCAGAGCCGTCTCTCTTAAAGATATTGTGGGGCTTGTCCTTTAAAACAAAGACGATGTCGGCTGGAATGTTGTTGGAGGTCTGGTCACCTTCCTTGGGGAAGGTGATTTTGGTCCCTTCTTTCCATCCCCGCTTTACTTCGATGGTCAAGATCTTGTCTTCGTTGCGGACGCTCTTTCCGTCGGGGTTTAGCCGCTTATGGGAGATCTTCATCTTCTTGGTGCAGCCGCTGTAGATCTCTTCGAGCGAGACCCTGAGGTCATGTGTGACGGGGGGATCTTGCTTCTTCCGGGTGGGCTCCTGGGCGGGACGGGAGCGGCCAAAGTTCAGGTTGGTGAAGCCGCCCATACCCATGGGCAGGCTGGAGAACGGGTCGTCAATGTCCATGCCCTCCTCCCCGTTCCGCTGCCCGAAGAAGTTGTCAAAGGGGTTCCGGCCACCGAAGAACTCAGCAAACATGGCGTGGGGGTCTCCATGGAACGTGTAGCTGAAAGAGGTACCGTTCGCACCACCGCTGGTGCCGCCACTGGGGCCACCACCCTTAAGGCCTGAGAGGCAAGATCAGAAGGAATCAGATGGTTGGCAGGGAGCCTCTCTCCCTCTAGGACCTTTCGCTAAGGGAAAAGAGTTTGGGAGCCATGGGGGGGGGGCGGGGTTAGCTTGTCACAGATCAAGGAAGAACCCCAGGGTGCTACCGCCGCCCTCGAGGCACTTCGGGGTGCCAGGACGGTGGCAAGGGGCCCAAGCGCCCTCTCTAGGGGCCACCCCACTGCTGGCCTACCCTCCCTGCATGGATGTGAACACCTACAAAAGCTGCATTAAGAGATCAGATGAACGAGGCAGGATCCAGGGTCCGCCCTTAGAACCCCCGTAGGGCCGGTGGAGTGCGAAGAACAGAAGGAAAGGCAAGACAATAAACGCAGCTTTCCAAAGTCTCACACCCTGACGCTAACTGCCACCATCCTTACATAAAAAGCCGCTTCGTTTCTTAAGACCCAGCCCAGGAGGTAGCGTGAGTCATCGACCGGCAACTGGACAACAAGGCGGCTTCCCTCTGCCGCCCGGAGGGGCCCGGGCCGCCCCGGCGCGCGCTGCCATCTACGTGCCTGGCACCAAGCTAGGTAAGCACTTCACAGGGATTACCTCACCCCGCCCTCACCGGGGCCCCGCGGCGAGGCCGCCGCTAATCTGCGCGCTCATCGCGGGCTCGCCTCTTGCAGGTCGTGCCCGGCGCGCAGCCAGAGGCTCCGCCCTGCGCCCCCGGACGCCGGCGCCTGCCACCTCGGCCCAGGTGAGCCCCGGAACCCTGGGGCCGTAGCGCCACCGGCCTGGCTAAGCCTGTCCCCCTTTCCGTCCGCATCCGCACCCCAGGGGCTGCTAGGGGACGTGGGCGGAGGTGCCTAGGGAGGGGCAGCCCCAGACATGCTAGAAGCTTCTGGACAAGCACAGCGGCCAGGACTCCTCCTCCCTTCTGGCGGCCGCCAATCCGAGGGCGGAGACCCGCGTGGCCAGAGGGCGGGGGCTGCTCGCCCACCGGGACCCGGGCGTCCCCCCGGGATGCCATAGCCTGGCCACCGGGCCTCGGTTTCCCTTCCTGTCAAACGGCGGGGGCGCGCCCCTAGCCGCGCGCGCACGTACCTTCTTCCCCGTAGCGGTCGAAGATCTCGCGCTTGCGCGGGTCGCTGAGCACGTCGTAGGCCTCGGCGATCTCCTTGAACTTCTCCTCGGCGCCGGGCTCCTTGTTCTTGTCTGGGTGGTAGCGCAGCGCCTGGCGGCGGTAAGCCCGCTTGATTTCCTCGTCCGAAGCGCCGCGGGCCAGGCCCAGCGTCTGATAATAGTCCTTGCCCATAGCCCCCACCTACGGCCCGCCGCCTAGCTGTCGCCGTACCCCGGCTTCGCCGCCGCCCCGTCCCGGACTCTATATACCCGTCCGGCGGAAGCTTCCAGAGCCCGCCAGCCCCCTCCAGAACCTTCCGCCCCGCCCCCCGCGCCGCTCCGACCAATCGCCGCCGCCTAATCCGCGACGCGCGACATCCGGGGCGGGACCACCCTGCCAACGGCCGTCCGCGCGCGGCCACGCCCCTTCCCTCTACACCCTCGGCAACGCCTCCCCGCGGCGCGCGCACCGAGCGACGGAGGCCCCGCCCACTTTCTGCGGGAAGCCGATCGCGACCTTCTTTCACCGCCTTTGCTGACTCGGCCTGCGGCGAGTCTGGTCCGAAGCCTGGGTCAATAGGTTACGACACTGCCCTCCGGAAAGGGGCGGGGCTGGAGGCGGCCACGCCCCTCAGAGCTGCCCCGCCCTTCCCCAGGTGACAGTAGAACGGCAAGCCCGCATCTCACAGGGTCCCGGGGGTGGGTTCCCCTCCGGTGATTCTGAGCAAGTTGACTAAGCTTTCCTTGCCCCAGTTTTCCTCCCCTACCCCGACTTCTGTAACATGGGAATAAAAATACCCACCGCTCTCTTGGCCTTGGGGGAAATGCGATTAGGAGCCCCTGGACTGTCCCTGTCGTCACCATACAGACCCCATAAAGCAGGGTGAGGCTCCAGGACCAAAGCTCACTTCCCCGGAGTAATCTTCCCTCCGGGGAAAAAGGCTCCTCGTGCCTTTCGCTTTACGTCGCACTGAAATTTTTTTTTTTAATATTTTTATTTATTTCTGGGAGAGAGAGAGAGAGAGAGAGAGCGTGAGCAGGGGAGGGTCAGAGAGAGAGGGAGACACAGACTCTGAAACAGGCGCCAGGCTCTGAGCTGGCAGTCAGCATAGAGCCCGACGCGGGGCCCGAACCCACGAACCGCGAGATCATGACCCAAGCGAAAGTCGGACGCTCAACCGACTAAGCCACCCAGGTGCCCCAACGTCGCACTGAAATCTTAAATCATCTCCTTCTTTGGCTCAATTCACCTCCCTGCCAGCCCACAGTTGTCAGTGCTGGGTCTCCAGTGCCTGGAACAGTATCTGGGGCCCGGTCACAGCGACGCTTCATAAACATTCCTGCCTGTTTTTAATGCATCTGCTTCATTTTTCTCCGCACGACATTTATGATTTGGGGGGACATGGGTGTGTCGTACACCCCTCGGGGCCTCCGTTTCCTCATCTGTGGGCAACATGATCCCCTTTGGCTCTGAGAGTCTGGGGTGCCTGTGGTCAAAGACAGGGCTAAGGAGGCTCAACACAGGGCACCACTGGAGAAGGTTATAGGGAAGAAGGGATCAGCGGTGGTGGTGTCCGAGGTGGAAGTTTCCTGGAAGTATTGCTCGGGGAGATCGGGGTGGTGTGACTCTGGCTGGCCCTGGAGCCAAACAGCAGGTTCCTTCCCAGTTCTAGTACTTCCTGGCTGCATGATTGTGGGCTGGTTACTGACCCAGGCAGGGCCTCAGTTTCCTCATCTGTACAATGTGGGCAGCAGTTAGTTGTACCTGCCTCACAGGGCTTTGAAATGGACATGAGTCAGGCTGACGGGGTGGCTCAGTCGGCTGAGTATCCAACTTCAGCTCAGGTCGTGATCTCACAGTTGGTGAGTTTGAGCCCCACATTGGGCTTGCTGCTGTCAGCACCACAGAGCCTGCTTCGGATCCTCTGTCTCCCCCTCTTTCTGCCCCTTCCCTGCTTGCTCTCTCTCAAAAACAAACATCAAAAAAGAAGAAGAAGAAATTGACATGAGTCAACATTTGTAAAGTGCCCAGGGCAGACCAGGCACAGAGGAAGCACTCTTCAGAGGGGTGACTAACTGTCTTGTCGAATGATGAGCTGCTGAGCCCCCCCTCCCACTTCCTGGAAGCACCACGGCCAAAAGCTGCTAGAGGCAGCTGCCCTTGTGCCAGCTGAGACTCCCGAGAAGGAAGACCGTGGCTTTCCCCTGCTTTCCGGCTGTGGGGCCCGGGCCATCCTTGGCCACTCGCTGACCCCACCCAGGGCAACTGTGTCAGTAAGGACTGGGTTGGCACACACACGGGCCAACCCAGGAGGATGGCTCTGGGCTGGCCATCCATGAGCACAGCACAGCAGGGTCCTGAACCATCATAGTGGGGAAACAATCCAATTTTTAAAAAAGTTACGGAAATAAATAGCTGGAGAGTCATCATCACGAAGGAAAACCCAGCGCTTGTGGACTTCCTCCCCCTTACGTGCTAATGTTTCATAGTATATGTTTAATTTAGAGTTACAGATGTGGCACCCGCCAAAAGTCTTGACATGGCTTTGGGTGTTTCTGCATCTGGAGGCAAACTTAGGGACGGAGGCTCCCTCTTCCTTGCGTAAGCCTGGGTCATGTTCAGGAATTTTTGTTTAACCCCAATATGTGCTAAATAACCCCAACATCTCTCCTTGGGATTTTTTTTTTTTTTGACCTGGACGCTCATTGGACTCTTCAAAATGTCACTGGAAAGGTAGCCTCAGTGGAAACCTCAGCAGATCTTGAGCTCTCAACTCAGACAAGATGGGATGGTTAATTTTATGCATACAGCTTGGCTGGGCTGTAGTTCCCAGATGTTCAATTAAACTGTAATGTGTTACTGTGAAGGTATTTTGTAGATGTGGTTAAGTTAACATCTATACTCAGTTGACTTAAGTATAGGAGAGGACCCTGGATAATGTGGGTGGGCCTTGTCCAATCAGTTGAAAGGCTTTACAAGCAAATAATACTTAGGTTTCCCTGAGGAAGAAGCATCAGCTCCTGGCGGAGAGTTTCTAGCCTACTGGTCTGCCCTACAGAGTTGAGACTTGCTTAGCTAGTGCCCACAGTCGTGTAAACCAATGCCTTGAAATACATCTCTTCTCTCTCTCTATATATATATAGTTTGAAATTTTTCTTTAAATGTTTATTTTTTTAATGGTTTTTTTAGGGAGACACAGAATCTGAATCAGGCTCCAGGCTCCGAGCTGTCAGTACAGAACCCAATATGGAGCTGGAACTTGACCTGAGCCAATGTCAGATGCTTAACTGACTGAACCACCCAGGCGCCCCAAAATACATCTTTTAATACACACACTCACACACACTCACAAACACGTATATCCTGGTTCTGTTTCCCTGACTGATGCAGGAACAAAGCAGGTGAGCCTGGAGTCAGTCAGCCTCAGCCCAAATCTTGGACCCACTATTTTCTTATTTACTGCTTGTGTGATCTTGCGCAACTTATTTAGGTGTGTCTCCTATAAAATGGAGGTAAGAGTGAGATCTTACCTCCCAGAGTGGCTGTAAGGATGAAATTGACAGGGGCCTGGAAATAAACATTATAACAGCTATTACTGACATGGTCCTACTATGTGCCAAGCCAGCTCCAAGTGCCCCATACGTATTAACACATTTTAATCCTTGCAATAATCCAGTGGAGCGGCCTAGTGTTACCTGCATTTTGCAGTGGAAAAACTGAGGCTCTGAGAGGTCATGTGACTTGCCTGAGGTCACCCAGCGACTAAAATGCTTAAGTAAAGTGTTCGGCACACTCAGTGTTTACAGGTAAGCCCTCAGCTTGTGTTAAATGTGATTCAGATGATGATAAAGCCTGAAGTTTTAAGGGACGCATCGCCACTATTTTCAACATTGCTTCTCTTCATTAAAAAGAACTTCAAAAGCACTACTGCGTATGAGCCACCCCTAGTGACATGCCCATGTGAAGTAAAAACCCATGTCCCCATAAAAGCCCAGGAGCCATATGGAATACTACTCAGCCATTAAAAAGGACCAAGCTACTGGTACAGAAAACAAGGCAGATGAACCTCAAATGACTTATGGTTGTGAAAGGAGCCAGATTTGAAAGGCTGCCGTGATTCCATTTTATAAGGCATTCTGGGAAAGGTAAAAGTGTTGGGGCTGAAAGCAGATGAGTGGCTGCCAGGGGCTGGAATCTGCTACAAAGGGATACGGGGGAGTTTGGGGCATGATGGAAAATTTCCTACATCTGGAGTGTGATGATGGTGACACAGCTATATATATTCTAAGCTGTACCTTATAAAAGGGAAATTCTACTGTATGTAAATTATAGCTGAATAAAAAGAAAAATAATTCTATGGACCTAAAGAAGGCAAGACAGGGGCGCCTGGGTGGCTCAGTCAGTTAAGCGTCCGACTTCGGCTCAGGTCATGATCTCACAGTTTGTGAGTTCAAGCCCTGAGTTGGGCTCTGTGCTGACAGCTCAGACCCTGCTTTGGATTCTGTGTCTCCCTCTCTCTGCCCCTCCCTGCCTCAAGCTCTGTCTCTCTGTCTCAAAAAATAAATAAACATTTATGGGGCGCTTGGGTGGCTCAGTCGGTTAGGCATCCGACTTTGGCTCAGGTCATGATCTCACGGTTCGTGGGTTCAAGCCCCGCGTTGGGCTTGGTGCTGACAGCTAGCTCAGAGCCTGGAGCCTGTCTTCAGATTCTGTGACTCCCTCTCTCTCTCTCTCTGACCCTCCCCTGCTCACGCTCTATCTATGTCTCTCTCAAAAATAAATAAAACATTGGGGCGCCTGGGTGGCTTAGTCGGTTAAGTGTCTGGGTTTCGCTTAGGTCATGATCTCGCGGTTCGTGGGTTCGAGCCCCGCGTCGGGCTCTGTGCTGACTGCCAGCTCAGAGCCTGGAGCCTGTTTCAGTCTGTGACTCCCTCTCTCTCTGACCCTCCCCTGCTCACGCTGTCTCACTCTCTCTCCTAGAAATAAATAAAACATTAAAAAAAATTTTTTTAAATAAAACATTAAAAAATTTTAAAAAATAAACATTTAAAAATGTTAAAAAAAAAAGAAAGAAGGCAGGACAGGGTAGGACTTTGAAAGAATAAAACTCTGTGGACTTAAAGAAGGCAAGACAGGGTAGGACTCTGGAAGCCTCTGTCCGGGATTCCTGACACAGTGGAAAGTTGCTAACCAGCCTTGGCTTGTCTGCTCTAGGCTTTGCCTTCTCTCACACAGCTCTGAGCCAGCTCCATCAAATACTCCAAAACAAGCCAAGCCAGGTTCCCAGAGAGATCAAGATCCTACCTTCCTCACATGTGGGAAATACAAAAGGTGCCTGGGAGACAGACACACCAGAGTGTCATCATCCAGATGACCCTGGGTTCCACCAGACCCGAGATCCAAGGAGCCCTCGCTCATCCTTCCGTGTGACCGCTGCACCAGACTTTTCTCCAATTTCCCCTTGGGAAATCGCCTGACGGGGCTTGTCACAGTGGGCACAACAAACGTGGACTGTGACTGTTATGAATTAGCCGCCGTGCTGGGGATGCTGGGGGCACAAGGAGGGTCCAGCTGTCCCTTAACTGACAGACACAGTGAAAGCCTCACTCAGTACAGTATCATAAACGGTTTGAACAAAGTGGCCAGTCTTCATTCTGAAGGTGGGTGTTATTTCCACTGACAGCCTGGCTACTGGAAGCCAGACAAGGTCAATAAGGGGTCCTTGCACCTGCAATAGCCATGAAAAACAAAGAAGAATTCTCCTTTCTGGGCTGGATCCTGCCTTTCTATGAGCTTCTTGTGAGTGAGGAGAGGCTGGAAGTTATTCCAGCAAGGGCACACGACATGGTGGGATCACAGAATAATTTGGTGCCTCTTGAGTGAGTGTGGGGCTCAGGAAAACGGTCTCGAAAGGTACATTCCAGGAGGTTCTTAGTCCGTAGGAATGCACATGGACTCTCTCCAAAATGACATCTGTTTGGACCCCACACACCTCACTGGCCGCAACGCAGCATTGCAGAAGACATACGGACGGACGGACCCAGCCCACATTAGAGAAGCTGGAAATTGACAGGCAAAGTAGCAAAACATGGTTAAGTTGTAGGAGTTCAAATGTGCCCCTGAGCACATCACAGTTAGATGCCTCAAGTAACTCATCTTGGTAGGGTTTTAACTTTTGGGTTCTATGATTACTTCTCCGGTCCCCCCTCAGGGAGGGCAGGGAGTGAAGCCTGTCAGGACACAAAGGATCTCAAGATACCCTGAGTTGGTTGCCAATAGATAAAGATCTGTGGTTTTGAAAGCACAATTAGAAAACACCTATAGCTTTTCACCTCGTTTGCCCAGATAGACTTGGTGAAAAAGACATTGTGTTTCTGAAGACCACAACCTTGGCTTCCTTCACTGGGAGTCACAGGTTCCCAAAAGCTGTAGCTTCAGAAGTTTCCAGAACGAAACCTGGATGACTAAGTGCTCAGCACTGACTCACCTTGCCCCACCCTGCTCCCAGGTGAATCAGTGATTTACCTTTGAGGACTTCTCACCACCATCTCTGATGTCAGGCCTGTAAGGTCCCAAGGGTTCAACAGTTGATGAAGGCTCGGGGCAGGGTCTGGAACCAGGAGAAAGGAGAGAAGGTGAGGGCGTGTGCCAGGTGCTACTCACTCCTTACTGTGTCCTGAAATCTTGGGTGCGTGTGCGTGCGTGCGTGTGTGAATGAGGTGGTATACAATTTTCTCAGGCTGCTCACGACTAAGTAGCAAAAGCGTGGCATGCCTCCAGACCAGCACTGTCCGGTAAAGGCACAACTGCCAACCACAAACGCAAGCCAGGTCTGTGATTCTAAATGTTCTACCAGGCATGTTAGAAAAGGTAAAGAGAAACTGGAACTTAATTTTAATAATCTGTTTTAATCCAATATATCCAAAATGTTATCATTTCAACTTGTAATTAACCTAAAAGGTATTCATGAGATTTTTATTTTACGTTCTCCCTTTCATACGAAGTCTTTGAAGTCGGAGTGTGTTTTCCTTTTATAACACACCTCAATTTGCATCAACCAGCCACATTTCGAGGGCTCACTAGCTACATGTGACCAGTGGTGACCACACTGTACAGCACAGGTGGACAAGTGTGGACCCTCGGTCTATGGGGCCGGCAAGGTGGGGAGGCGGGGCTTGCACTTGAAAAGGGCAGGGAAGGCCCCTCCCCTCCCAGAATGAGGCGAGGGCTCGGGTTGCAGATTGGGGGATCCCAGGGGACTTTTCGTCATTCATTTCCCCTTTTTTCCCCTCCCATTCACGACAGATGGGGGGGTCCCCTCGCCGGATAGGCGTCTCCATCCAGGCGCCCAAGCACACGCCCCAGCTCCTCTCCCTTTCTGGTTGCTCCCCGTTACCCAGGGGGGTGCCCACCTGGGAGTTCACACAGCCGCGCCGCCAGCCATGCGGCTGCCGCCCTCACTGTCACTCAACTTTTTGCTCCCGCCCCCAGCTTTACGGTAACCGTCGCTTCCTTCGGTTTCCACAGCGACGCCACCGAGAGGCGGGCAAGGGGCGCGCGGGGCCGAGGCCTCATTTTGATTGGTGGGTGGCCGAACACCCTTTCTGCTCTTCCCAGTGAGGCCCTGCCCCCGCCCCCTTCGGTGTGTCCCGCAAGCTGATTGGCCAGCCTTGTGGCGAGAGCCGCTAGTCCTTGCTCAAGATCTGCCCCCCGCGGGGCGGGGTCGAAGGTGAGCGCCCCGCGCGCTGATTGGTTGTAGGGGGGCTCGCGGCGGGGAGGGGCGGGGCGGACGCGGAACCGATGTTAGTCTCGCGCGGCGGTTGCGAGCGCGTGAGGGAGTCTGTTCCTTGTCGCGCGCAGGTAGGCAGCAGCGGCAGCAGGATTAGTAGGGGCCGTGTGAAGGAGCCATGAAGCACTATGAGGTAAGGAACGAGGAAACCGAGGCCGAGCGGCCGTCGCAGACGCATTCGTTTTTCTTCTTCGCGGGACCGTGGGACCCCCTTTCTGGTGCTGTGTCCCAAAGGGCCAGCGGGATGGCGCAGGCGCAGTGGGCGCGCGGTGTGTCCCGGGGCCACTCGTAAATCGCAGTGCGCATGTGCAAGGGGTATTTATAATTCTGCAACCCAGGCTTGTTTTGGGGTTGCCTTTTCTTGGGGTCTTTGCAGGATCTGGGAAGCTTGCAGGTTCCTTGCAGCTTCCCCCAGGGGAGGAACAAAAGTGCGGGACCCTTGCTCCGGATTAGAGGGGGTCTTGCACAAGCCTAGCACCATGCTACCTCCTCAGGCTTAGGAAGGGGCTTTGCAGTCAGCCCTGTGGCACGACCTTTGGACCCTTTACCTCGTCCGGGACGTCGCCAAGAAGCTAAGTAGGTGAGGGATGTGCGGATCCGGGCTGGGCTCTCGCCCAGTAGCAAAACTGATACTGCTTTTTGGTAACCTAAGAGATTATTGCAGTCAGTCCCTGCGTGCCACCTGGCAGAAATCTCACGCCCACAGCCATTCTGGAAGCCGAGGTGTCCTGACTCCTAACTTGGGCTGCTTTTTCCGTTAAAACGAAGTTCTTTTTTTTTCTTCCTTAAAACGAAGTTCTGATGCGCTTATCGACCTAGTTCGTAATATAATATGAATAATTTAATTATTGGATCAATACTGACTCTTAGGTAACATTAAGTAATAAACTAATTTATTCTTAAAACGCATAATAACATCTTAGCGTGTGATTACTCTTGTGTTATGAGATTCTGTTAATTTCTTATCCTCATAGGCCTATGAGGTTGGGGACTATTATTATCATTCCCATTTTTACAGATGAAGAAATAGTCTCAGAGATGTCAAATGACTTGCCCAAAGGGCCCCAGATTGTAAATGCATAGAGAGAGAGAGAACAGAGAGAGAAACTCAGGACTCCAGAGTCTTAGCTGCCAGCCCCTAGGCCATACTGGCCCCCAAATGAAAACTAGCAGGTAGAGATTTCTTTCTTTTTTCCTTTCTCCTCAGTTTAAAAAATTGTGTCAAAACACACCTAACATAAAATTCACCATCTAGCCATTTGTAAGTGTACAGCTCAGCGGCATTAAGTACGTTCACTGTATTGTGCACCCGTCACCTCCATCCATTTGCAGAACTCTTTTCTTTTGATTTTGCAAAACTGAAACTCTGTCCGCATTAAGCACTAACTCCTTATTCCCCATTCTGCCCGCAACCCCCATACTACCTTCTACCTCTATAGATTTGACTACCTTAGGTATCTCACGTTTAAGTGAAAGGAGAGAGCTCTTGTTTTTATTCACAAGTTGCATACATACATACCACTACCTGTGTCTGCCCCCTTTAGTGTTATTTCATTTCATTTTTATTTTTACTTATTGCTAATTTACCCAGAATCTTTGAAACCTAGAAGTCGTTGCTCATTTTTGACACAGTACCAAGAATGAGGAGGTAGAATTCCATGATATCTCATGCCCCATTCAACTTTATGATTATAGAATAAAGTTCTAATACAGCTTTCCCTCGCAAAGCCTCTTACACTCCTGGAGAAGAAGCCACGGTGTGAAAGATGCAGGAAGTAAGATCCACGGGGCATTTTGCAAAGTGGAGGTTTAGTTTTGTGAGTTAGCAGTCAGGTCAGGTAGGCCTCTGAGGACCCTCGGGGTGAGCATGTTTGTTCCAGAAGCTGGGCGCACGCGGAGGCCTGTGGCTTGGAGTGGAGCTCTACCATATTGAAAGCTTTTTCCTCCCAGAAGGAAGAGGGAGCTTTAAAGTGACCTTGGAGGGAAAAAGATTATTTTGCTGTGTTCTCATTGTCATTTTCTGCTAACGTTTGCCAAGTACACTCTGAGGCGACAGCTCCACTTTGTGGGAGGAATGCTTGTCTCCCGGCCCATTTTCGCAGCAAGCAAGTGTCCCTGACAAGTGTCCCTCGCAGAACAGTGAACATCGTATGGATGCTTTCACTCCCATTTGACAAAGTTTGAGTAAAGGTTTCAAATACCTTCATCAAAGAATATATTTCTGTTTGAGACTAAGCCCATCCTTCACCCCCAAGTGAACCCCTGTCCACGGAGGGGCTCACCTCCCTCACAAGACCTTGGTGGCTCCAAGAGAGACATCGAGATGATGAAGTGCAATTTACAAACGGTAGCAGTGATGCTCAAAAAATGTGGTCTGCGCAGAGTGTCACACAGTGCGTTAACAAGGGCTGAGGGCTGAGGTTGTGGCCTTTGGGATTCCAGCCAGAGGAGAGATTTGTTGCTCTGTCAGTAACAGTTTACCATGGCTGCTAGTCTTCCCTCTGTGATCTGGGAGGAAAAAGTATCCCTTCAGTGGCCTAGTTGAGATGAAGCAGATAGAACGGGTCACCTTTGGGCCCTGGCTGCAGCTGGTTCCTTGGAAGGCTGAAGGAGGCCTTGGGATTGCCTTGGGGTCAGATCAGGGTTGATAAGAGAGCCTCTTGTGCTAAGCTTCAGGATTCTTTCCTTCCTTCCTTGCTTCCTTCTTCCTTCCTCCCTATTGCTGTTTTTGCCATTACAGATGAGCACTCAAAGTAATGATCCCAGTCGAAACTGGAGAAACAGCTGTTGTGTCTTATAAATGTGTCTGTTAATTCTGGGAAGATCAGTCCCTCTCAGCCTCCTTGAGCCCAGGTCGCTGCCCATTTCCTTCAGATGGGTACCTGGAGATGAGGAAGCCTCATCCTTCGGGGTCCCCACTGCCCTTATGTAGGATCTTCCATTCCCCAAAGAACTTAGCTCTGTTGGTGCTGATTTTGCAAAGAATCCAGGACCCACATAGTACCTGCTTCAGGCAAGTTTTGCTTCCACTAATTGCACGGGAATAAGCATGTGAAAGTTGTGGAAGGAAAGAGTTGTGGTCTAGAGGCAATTGTTTAGCACCAGAAAACTAGGCTGGAAGGGCAAAACTAAGGAGAAAATAGACCCACATTTAATGGTGTCACAAGTGTGTGGGCTTGGCACAGGCCTGGGGCTGAAGCCCGGCTCTGCCACTCAATAAATAACCTGTGCAACCAGAGCAGCTGGATTAACCATTTTGAGCTTTCCTGTGGCTGCTCCTTGGGGCAAATGTTTAATTAGCCTGTTTAATTGGGAGAGCAAAGGTCAGTATTAAAGAACACTAGAAAGTTGCTGGAAATACATCATCAAGGGGTATGCATAAAAGGGGAGGTGCTGGGGCGCCTGGGTGGCTCAGTTGGTTGGGCAGCCGACTTCGGCTCAGGTTATGATCTCACGGTTAGTGGGTTCCAGCCCCGCATCAGGCTGTCTGCTGACAGCTAGCTCAGAGCCTGGAGCCTGTTTCAGATTCTGTGTCTCCCTTTCTCTCTGACCCTCCCCTGCTCACCCTGTCTCTCTCTCAGAAATAAATAAAATGATTAAAAAAAAGGGGGGGGAGGTGCTGCAGGTACTCCTGGTTCATTCATTTTTTTTTTAAATTTTTTTTTAATGTTTTTATTTATTTCTAGGAGAGAGAGAGACAGCGTGAGCAGGGGAGGGTCAGAGAGAGAGGGAGTCACAGACTGAAACAGGCTCCAGGCTCCGAGCTGGCAGTCAGCACAGAGCCCAACGTGGGGCTCGAACCCACGAACTGCGAGACCACGACCCAAGTGAAAGTCGGACGCTCAACCGACTAAGCCACCCAGGCGCCCCTGGTTCATTCATTTTAACTGTTGTGCCCAATTCCATTATATGAAAAAAATAGCTAGTTTCATTTTCCAGTCCTTTAATGAATCTCCAGACATCCCTTTGAGTGGAAAAAAGCAAGCTGCGAAAGAGTCTATACATTTAAAAAAGTACCAAACGAGATTTATAGGTACTGCCTATGGATGTGTACATAATAAATGGATACATTGCGATAAGAGGTCAGAAAGAGGTGGGAATCACACCGTTAGAGGAACCGTTGCTTGGGTAGAGGGAGTGGAGAGAAAAGGGGTGTGGGAGGCTTTCAGCTATGTCTGTTTAAAAAAACCTTTTTTTTGAAAATATTTATCTTTGAGAGACAGACAGAGCGTGAGCGGGGGAGGGGCAGAGAGAGAGGGAGACACAGAATCCAAAGCAGAATTCAGGCTCTGAGCTGTCAGCACAGAGTCCGATGCGGGACTTGAACTCACGAACCGTGAGCTCATGACTGCACCAAAGTCGGACGCTTAACCAACTGAGCCACCCAGGTGCCCCCACTATATCTGTTTTATTTAAAAAAACAAAAAAAGGAATCTGATGTAAATATCTTTTAAATCTGGGAGGTGGGATCTTGGGTGTCTGCTGTTTTGTTTTGTTTTTTGTACTTTTTTCTTCTGAATTCCTGTGGCCTTTTGGAATAGGTGAGGGATAATTAGGGTTTGTCTGGATGTTGAGCCCCTGTTTTATGTGCGGGTCTCTGACTATTGTAGCTCCAGCGCAGTGCCTGTTTGCAGAGGTGTTGGTGTTCTGAGAGGGGGACCACGTGGCCCCTTCACACACCCATCTGCAAGGTGCATCCCCGATCGATGGATCGAGCCTTCCAGACATGCCTTTGGGGTTGGTTTTGCATTTGCAGACAGGCTGGGGTGCTGGTTGTGATCTCCACTTCTTGGGCTGGATACTCAGTCCTGCTGGATTAAGAGCAGGGACAGGTCACATTTATTTTGGCCCTCCGAAAACCTGAGAGGTGGGTCCTCTTTGTCCCCACATTTGTGGGTACGGAACCTAAGGCTCAGGTGAAGGAACTTGCCCAAGGTCATGTAGTGGCAGAGAGGAGATCCAGACCCAGGCCTGTCTGACTGATTGCTCATCTGTAGAAGAGGACAGATGGGCGCAAGCACAGGTGATCCGGCCGGCACGAGTATTCTACTCGGCACACAAGGAAACCAAGGCTCAGAGAAGCAAATTAAGTTGACGAAGGTCACAGAGTCAGGAGACCCTGTAGCTGGGCGTGAGCCCTGGCTTTGCCCCTTTCCAGTTTCTGTCCCTGCTGCTGCTTCCAGAAGCTGTTGGTGACCCGGCTGTGTTGTGCCTGTGCCGGGTCATTGTTCTGAGGACAAAGCGTCCCTGGAGGGAGAGTGGGAGGGGCTCTGTGGGTCCATCAGTGTGGAGTGCTAGGCCCTAAAATTGGATGGGCTGCCCCGGGCGTTCCAGAGGGAAGAGCCAGATTGGGGTTGGCAAACCAGGAAAGTGAGGTTTAAAGACCTTCTTCTGTTGGTGTGCCTCAGGCCCAGAGCCTTGGGTAGGGTGGCGTGGGGAGGGCGGGGCCTAGGTCGGGNGCGGGGTGGGACCCGGGGAGCCTCTTGCATAACTGGTTCTTGAGGGGAGGTTAGTGGTGACTTAACAGCCCAGAGTGGGGATTGTGCCAGGAAGGGACTCAACACTTGAGTTTGGTTGGGAATCCCTGCACTCTCTCTGACAGGTGTGGCCAGACCTCGGGCTGGTTGGCCTGGCTCAGCCTAGGTCTTAGCACCCTCCTGCTGGTATTGCCAGTGGCGGCAGAGGATGTGTTAGTAGCCGGGGACAGCCAGAGCTGCCGCCACCTCATGACGCCACACCAATGTGGTACTCGCGGTAAGCGCTTTCCAGCTGATAACTCATTTAACCCTGGCGATGAGCCTGTGAGGTAGGGACCGTTCTTTCCGGCAGGTGGGGAGGCTGGGGCGCAGGCCAGTGAGGCCACGCCCCTTAGTCCGCAGCGAGTGGCAGAGCCAGGATTCTGGTAGACCCCGGTGGGCTTCACTGTGGGTGGGCCCGGCGCTTGTGCTTTGAGGGAAGGAGGAGTGTGTGGCCGTGAAGGATGTGGTCTTTGGAGGCCCCCGGGCCTGCCCTTGGGACACTTCTTCCTGCCTGAGCTGCAGTTTTCCCGCCCACGAAGCCAGGATAAGGACCCCCGTGTTGGGGGGCCACTGGGGAGTGTAAAGTGGCCAGCGCACTTCCGGCCTGAGTCAGGACACGGGGCATTAGGAGGGTAAGGACAAGTCACACACAGATGGGGGGGGACTGGGATGCTTTCTGCTCGTGGCCTCTTCTGCAAGCCGCAACCTTGCCCGTGGGCGAGGCCGTGGTGGCTTCCTACACTGAACCCCCTGCTGGCGATGGAGTCGTGCTGAAGAGTGTGCCCAAGGGTGGCGGACGGGCCCTTGATGGGTTTCGAGATGCTGTCACTCCCATGGGGGTCATATTTGGGGACAGCCTCTTCCTCTATGGGCTGACCCCTGGTGAAGTGGAGGCACAGTCAGAACCCCTTTTTGGATGTACCGTGACAAAGAACCATCCTAGGAAGTGGATGCTTCGGGTGGGTGGGTCGTCTCCGCAAATCCCCAGGCCCATTTCTGCCCTGCGCACCTGCCCGTTTCCTGTTTCCCTGGTCCCTACGCACTGTTGTGAGCTCAGCAGCTGTCCTGCAGGGAGAGGCCTTCCTGGACCACCTTACCTGGAGGATGACCCCCCCCCACCCTGCTTTTCTCCTGGCCCACCGCTGGCCGTGGTTGCGATTTCACTTGGGTGCTTCATGGTCACTCTGTGAGCTCGTGAGGCCAGGAGGGCCTCTCTGTGTCTCGTGCCTGCAGCTTCCCCAGCCTCTGGCCACTGCCCCCTTGCTGAGTGGCTGACCTGGTGAATAGATGCGTCTTCTCCCGCTGGTCAGCGGGGAGCCGAGGGGTGAGCGTGGGGCTGCTGCGGGGGCCTGGCTGGGAACCGCATCCCACGCGGTGGGCTGAGCCAGTCCTTACTGGGTCCGGCCTAGGGAAGCTGGCTTCTTACGGCGTTGGCCGCGAGCCCCGGGTCCAGCCCACCCTGCTGCTCCCCACGCTGAGCACCCGGCCTGTCCCCGGCCTGTCCTCGGACTGTCCCTGCTGTCCCCGGCCTGTCCTCGGCCTGTCCCCGGCCTGTCCTCGGCCTGTCCCTGGCCTGTCCCTACTGTCCCCGGCCTGTCCCTACTGTCCCTGGCCTGTCCCTACTGTCCCTGGCCTGCCCTTGGCCTGTCCCTGGCCTGTCCCTGCTGTCCCCGGCCTGTCCTCGGACTGTCCTCGGCCTGTCCCTGTCCTGTCCCTACTGTCCCCGGCCTGTCCCTGGCCTGTCCCTGCTGTCCTCGGCCTGTCCCTGCTGTCCCCGGCCTGTCCCTGGCCTGTCCCTGGCCGTGCAGGATGCTTGCAGGTTGTCCTGCTCCGAGCGCTCTCCAGTGGTGGGCTTCCACTTATTTGTTCATTTGTCCTATTTCTCTGTACCTGTCACTCACTGGGAAGACTGGGACTAACGCAGCCTCTGAGGGGACAGCACGTGCAGAGGCCGGGAGGCCCGACTTTGTGGGTGGCCCATGTTGAGTGATGAGGCTGACCTGTGGACTTTGTCCTGAGGGTGGTGAGGTCCCTTCTCTGTTGATTTTGCCTAAAACTTCAACTTTAAGATGGCCGTTATTTGTAAGTCCTGAGGGGAGGGGCCTTGGTGTCCTGCTGTTCGTTGTGTGTTACAAATGCGCAGCAGCCTTGTTACTGACTGGTGGGGGTGGGCCGCGTTGGGGGCTCCCCGATGCCACCGCCCCGCCAGGCCAGGCGCCCTTCCCAGCTCTCTGAGGGATAAAGAGCCCCTCAGTAGGTCACAGTGACTGGCAGGCTGGCACAGCCCGGTCCCTGTCCCTGCTCGAACCAGGCTCTTATGTAAGCAGAGTCCCTGGGCCATTCAGTTGGCCCTGCAGGCTGCAGGGATTGTGCCGTTGTCCGGGCCCTTCTGAGCTCTGTTTTTCCTCTTTATGGGGGCCGTGGAGCGCTGACTGGGCCCACGCCAATTTGCGGTGGGGCCCGNTCTGACTCAGGAGAAGGGTGGGGCAGTGGGGGGGAGGGCGGGCTGGGACATATCTCCTTGTGGGGAGTGAGGGGGGTATCAGAGTTCTTGGGGAGACACGCACCGTCTGGAACAGCATGTTGTGGAAAATTACTGCCCCAGAGGATGAAGTCTAACAGAACCTCCTGGCTGGGGATGGGGACCACCCACTGTCCCCCCTGGGCCTGGGTGGAGTCGAGCAACCCCTGTGCTGAGTACCAGCGTGGCAGGAGAGATGGCTCTGCCCTCCCCTCTGGGAATCCCTTGAATGTCAGCTCCTCTTGAGAGGTCCCCCCGCTGACCCCCCAGGCCACACCCGCCACCCCTGTCGCTTCTTCGTGTGTTTGAGCCCTTGCTGTCTGTGAGCCCCAGCGCCTAGCGGGGGCTTCAGTGGGACAGGTGATCGTGGGCACGTCTGTTAGATGGGCCTGCAGAGCCAGATGCCGGCCAGGCTCAGGCAGCCAGTCACATCGCTGAAGGCCCCCCCCACTCCCAGGACAGGGGGGATGGGGAGGGAGGACCCGCAGCCACATCGCCGAAGTCCCCCTCCCCAGAGACACTGCGGTTGGATGAGGAGGGAGGACCCTCGCGCCCCTGCCCCTTGGGGCTGGCAGTGCTGGCCCTGAGCATGTGTGGACGGCATCACCGCCTTAGCCGGGGCTCCTGCCCGCCCTTCCGTCGTGAAGCTGGTCACCGGTCATCTTTTGGCACTTTGGAATTTGCCCCCCCCTTTTTGACCCCAAAGTTACCTGAACTCTTGAGTTTTCAGGTGAGGATGAGGTGGGGATCCCGTGGGTGGGGCGAAGCCACGATCACCACACCCCAAGAATGTTTCCTGCCAGGCCCCTCCCGGCACCGTCTGAGGCGTGGGATCTGGCCTGCACCTTCTGACTCTTCTGGCTCACCTGGCGTGTCGTGGACGGCTTGTGGGAGTGACATCATTGCCGGCCTCCCCGGCTGGGCCTGGGGACGCCGCATGGGGAGAGAAGGCACGGGGAAGCACGTGCCTGCAGAACTCGGGTTCCTTTCTCTCGCTTCATTTTGCTGCCGCCCAGAGCGGCCCGTGGGGCTCAGGTGCGGCTCGCAGGCAAAGCTGCAGGTGCGAAGACAGCCCGGCATCTCCCTGGGCCCCCGTCAGCGGCGGGAACCCCTCTTAGTTCACCTTTCCCTTTAAAGATGCTGGCGGGCCTGTTAAACCTTCCGGAAGCCCTGCCCTCCTCCTCCGAAATCCTCTTACCTGTTAGTGTTCTCCTCCCTCCGTCCCAGAAGCCGCCTTCACCTGGAGTTGGGCTGCGTCTTACGACTGGTGTGTGCACGTCTCATATTTACAAAGAGAGTTCTCCGCCCCCGTCCCCCCTGAAATTGGCGGCTTGGTCTCCATCAGTGGTGTCCGAGGATCCAGGAACTAGAGTGTCTTTTGCCACTTGTCACCTCTGTGCCCTAGTCCAGGCCCCGGCGAGTCTCTGGCCTGTGTTGTTCCTGAGACTCGCTGCTGTGTGCTTCAGCGCTTGCTCACGGCAGCCGCAGCGGGAGGCATCTGTCTCAAAGCCAGAGCACGTGGGGGCGCTCCAGCGACTTCCCCAAGTGCTTGTCTGGGCCTCCCTGCACTCCGGCCTCCTCCTCAGCTGCTCACCCTCAGGTCCACCTGTTCCAGCCTCTGGCTGTTCCAGAGCACTGCCTAACTCGCTGCTGCCTCAGGGCCTTTGCACTTCCTACAGGGAGCCTCAGGCTGGTGCTGGCCTTGGCTTCATGCAGGCTGTGGCCCAAATACTACTAGCTTGGAGTGGCTTTCCTGGACCACTCCCTGTGGTGCTCTGGGTCCCCCCCAGGCTCCCTTCACAGCACCTGGTATTTCCTGACCTCATGTTACGTGATAGATGCTTTGCCCGTGTTCCCCTTGAGTGTGAGCAGGACCAGTTGGGGAGCACGGCCTCACTCAGCTGCACCAGTGCTCGGCACACTGCTGTCACACACACACGTCTTCCGGTTCGTCAGGCCCGGCACCCAGCCAGGGCCCAGCACACGGAGGGGCCCAGTAAGCGTTTCCTGAGAGACTGAGCGGGAGCTTCTCCGCCAGCAGAAGAGGCCTGTGGAGGTTCCACATCGCCCCCCCCCCCGCCCCCCACCTCGTGCAGTCTCTCTGCGGGGCTGTGGGCATTTCAGACCGAACAGTGCCCAAACCTGAGCTGCAGACTTCCCCTCGGACCTGCACTTCACCACCCCAGTAATGGCACTTCCAGCCTCCCGGGGCTGGGTGACTGCTTGTCTCCCGGCTCCTGTGCAGCGGTCAGCAAACCCTGTAGCTCAGCGGGTGCCCCTGGAACACGGCCCCTTCTCATGAGCCCAGGCCCAGGCCTGGTGTCGGCGGCCTTTATCCGTGAAGGGCCAGGTGGTAAACACTTTGGGCTTTGTGACCGCACAGCCTGTGACATCTTTTCAGCTCGAAGGTGGTAAAAAAGCAGCCACAGACGGTACACTAACCGTTGAGCCGTGGCCTTGGTCCTGTGATACAGCTTTGTGGATGCTGGAGTTTGAATTTCACGTAATTCCCTTGTGCTGCAGAATAGGCTGCTTCTGATTTTTTCCCCCAACCACTTAGATGTGTAAGGACTGTTTTAGTCGGTACAGAAACAGGTGGTGGACCAGAGTTGGCCCCTGGGCCGTAGCTGGCCAGCCCTTTGGTCTAAGGCATCTTTTGTCTTGTCTTTTGGCTATTATTCCGATAGCTTCTTACTGGGCTCCCTGCTTCCACCCTTATTCCCCTGTAGTCCAGAAGGATCCTCTAAGAACTCATCAGGTCATAGCTCTGCTCTGCCCAGAATCCTCCAGGGGTCTCACCTCACTTGGAATAGAAGTTGGGGGGCGCCTGGGGGGCTCAGTTGGTTGCGGGTCCAACTTTGGCTCAGGTCATGATCTCACGGTTGGTGGGTTTGAGCCTCACGTCGGCCTCTGTGCTGACACCTTAGAGCCTGGAGCCTGCTTCAGATTCTGTGTCTCCCTCTCTCTGTCCCTCCCCTGCTCATGCTCTGACTCTCTCTCTCTCTCAAGAATAACTAAACATTAAAAAAAAAAAAAAGGAATAGAAGCTGAAGTCTTCACCTGAAGGGTAAGTCCCTGCACGACCTGTTACCTCCCCCCAGACCCCTTCTCGCTCCCTCCCTCCCACAGGCCTCTACACTGTTGCTTGAACACATCAAAAATGCTGAACCTCAGGGCCTTTGCACAGGCCATTTCTCTGCCTGGATTTCTCAGATTTCCCCAGATTTCTCAACAGCTCTCTCCTCCCCTGCATTCAGGGCTGGTCTCAAGGTCTCCTCAGGAGGCCTTTCTTGACCGCTTTGTATAAAACTGCACGCCCCCTCTTCACCTTCCACTCCTGGTCCCCTTTTCCTGTGCTGCCTTTCCTGTGGCACATGGCATCTTCTGCTATTACGTGCAGCTTTATTTGATTGTCTTCATTCCCCCTGCTAAAATGTCAGCTGCACGTGGGCAAGATTTCTGTCTCTCTTCCCACAGCTGGATTCCCAGAGCCTTTAACAGTGCCTGGCATGTTGCAGTAGTAGATGTTCAGTCAATATGCAGTGCACCAATGAGCCTCAGTTTCCTCATCTGGAAAAGGGGATTAAGGGTAAAAGATAATTTGTGTTGAGAATGTGCCTCGGTGTCTGGTACCTCGTGAGCACGCGGGAGGCGCTAGCTGTATGAGGCTGGCCATGGGGTCCCAGAGCAGGCGATTCCAGAAGCATTTCCGGGGTGGACTGGCCCGCCTGCCCCGCTGGGCCCCATGTGTGGATGTGGGTGGGGGGTCATCCCATCACTCCCATCGGCCTGTGCTTGCAGAGCTGAGAGTCTCCTGCCTCCTCCAGCGCCTTGGCCTGAAGGGACCTTCCTGCTCAGACAGGCAGAGACCAGACATGGTCACCTCCCTTGATCAGGCTGGGGGGCGCAGGGGTGCAGCTCTGGGCGATCCCTCAAGGGTCTGCGGCCAGGGACAGCCTGCAGGAAGAGCCTGTGGTCCTAAGGGGCAAAATCAGACTGGGTCCTGCCACTGGGGCTTGTAGCGGGCGCTGTCGAGCTGATGACTGCGTTCTTGAGCCTCAGCCTCCTTGATTGTAAGATTGGGTAACAGTGCTGATCTGACAGGGTCAGTGTGAGCTGGCGGTGGCTGGGGGCGGGGTAAGTAGGGGTGCGTTGCCCCTGCAGGGAAGGGCTGAGTCCCCACCTGGAGTGGGTTTGGGCTTCCAGGGGCCAGGGCCCGTTTGAGGAAGGCAGCCTGGGCTGAGGTGGCTGCCCCCATCTGCCCCCCGGGAGCGTTTGCAGCTCCCCGTTCAGAGACCCTGTCCCCCGCCCAGGCTGCCCAGCCCAGGGCTCTTCAGCGGGATCGGGACCCCGGGCGGGACTTAGGCCACGTGGGCCACGAGAACCCTCTCTGTTAGGTCCTCTTCCACACCTTCCCATCGGCCAGATGGAGACACTGAGGCTCGGGCTGCGAGGCTGGTGCGACTCAGCCTCTGCGGCAGCACTGCCCCCCCTCAGCGTCGGGGACTCCCCCGGCCCCGCCCCCCGGGGGGACCGGAAACCGTGCAGGACGCGAGGAGACAGCTGCTGAGGCTGCCTGAGCACCTGTGTGAGGTGTCAGGAGGTGACGGGCCGCGGGAGCCCGAGGCCTGCAGAGGGGCGGGCTCAGCCCTTGGGCTCCCCGCTGGGCACTCCCCGTGGAAGCGACATGTTCTGCACGGCTGGACCTTCCAAGACTAGTTTGCGGAGTTGGCGAGTGGGGAGGAAGGGGCTGCCTTCCAGGGGATCAGACCCAGGGGCCCCGCCCACCGTTTCTTCCCGTTAGCACCTCTGGCCACGCTTCAGAGTGCTGGTGTGTGGCATCGCGGTGGGCATCGCGCTGGTGGGCGGGGCCGTGGGCCCGAGCAGGTGTGGCGCACCTCCTGGCTGTGTGCCTTGGGCGAGGGCCCTCTGGTTTCTGAGCCGCAGAGCTGGGGTCACGGCCCTTCGCGTACGGACAGCGGGGAGGCTGGGTGAGTCAGGCGGGTGGAGGCCTCGGCACGGCGCTGGGCACAGGCAGGGCAGGCACCCGCTGGAGGCTTCCAGCTGACGCATTTCCAAGGGCACAGGCCCCGGCAGCCCTGCTCCC
>NW_027527545.1:270242-273730 GCF_008692635.1 Crocuta crocuta | reverse complement strand
GAGCGGAGGGGCGGGGGCGGGGGAGGGGCGGCCAGTGAGCGCTGGTCAGGGGGCAGAGATCGAGTCCCTGCTGTGTTGGTTCGGTGTCCCCTTCAGGTTGCTCTTTGTGTGGTTGCAGCGACCGACCCGGGGTCACATGAGCACCCAAAGAATGTTCTTCAGGCTGCCAGTGGGGTGCCTGGACTCCCCCAGCCTCTCCTGGCTCCAGTCCCAGAGGCTGGGGACGCTGGCATTCAGACCCTGGATCTTGCTGTCTGGCCAGCGGGGGCAGGAGGTGGGAACTGGCCTGGGAGTGGGTGGTCAGTGCCTTCCCGCCCTTCCCGACCTTGGTGCCATTCTGTCCCGGTCGTGGCACCTTGGGGAGGCTGGTGCAAGCGCTCTGGGCGCCTCACAGAAACGGGGTCAGGAGCGGAGGCCGCTGGGGAGGGAGGTATTTCTGGCGGAGCAGGTGCGGCCTGTGCTGGCTTCCCGGCAGCTGAGCCCAAGTCTTCTCAGCCAGCCTGGGTGCGCAGCGTGACTTCGATAGTTCTGGAAAGTGGATGGGAGAGGGAGCTGCGAGTGCTGAGTCGCCAAGTCAGGCAAACGCACCCAAGCCCGTGCACCTGCGAAGTGGGTGCGCAGCGCGCTCTGGCCGGGCCTCCCTCCTCTGGGTGCCGCAGCTCCTGTGCCCCAGCGGGCCCGTGGGTGCTGCAAGGGCGTGGGCACCCGGCTGCAGGACCCATCAGGGCCTTTGCATCTTTGCCTAGAGTCCTAGGTGCACTGAGCAGGGCTTGCACCCACAGCAGGCCTCTTGTGGGCCAGGCCCCGGGGAAATATGTCACCACCAGGGCGCACATGTCCCTCACGGCCCCGGCCACCCACTGGTTGCAGGGCCCTTTCTGGTAGGCAGGCCCGTGCAGGGTCTCAGGGGCCCGCTGGGGGCTGGGCGCGCTGCCTTGTGCCATCTCTGCGTGGGCACAGCCACACTCTGCAGGGCCCGTGCGGCCTGCCTTCCTTGAGTACACACGGTGCGCGTCTGGGCCCAGCTGTTTGCTGCGCACCCCAGAAGCGTCCTTCCACCTTGGGAGCACGGCTTCCCTGTCTGAGAAGTGGAGTCATGCCCCCCTGCTTTTGGCTGCTGGGTGGGCGGAAGGGGGGGTGAGGAGGGGGAGTGGGAAGCTGCCGCAGCTCCAGGCCTGCTGTTCTGGACGCAGGTTCCAGGGGCGCACTTGGGAGCCGATGGGGGTGACCTGGAATCCACCCCGACCCTCAGGCCTGTGCCTGCCCCTTGTCCTGAGGCCCTTGGAGTGTGGACTCCGCCGTGAAGCCATGGTCCTGTTCACGGACGGGGGGGGCCTGGGAGCGCTGGGCCCAGGGGGGGACATTGAGGCTGGAGAGGGGCCCGGGCCTCCGGCCTGGAGGCCTCGCGGGCACTGGTGCCCGGGCCCTGTGTGCCGCGCCCGCCTGGCGGTGCCTGGCAGTGCCTGCAGGTGCCGCAGTTGCGGACCGGGCTCCGCACACCTGGGCTCAGGTGGTGCCTGCCCCTGTGCGCCTTCCGTCTGGGGCCCCGGCTCACAAACAGACCCCCGCCCCCGCCCCAGCAGATGCTGTGCTTCTGCCCTCAGTGTGCCCAGAAGGCCGCCGCTTTTCACTCCTCCGTGGCCACCTCCCTGCTCCGTCCCCAGTGTGGCCCCTGCCCTGGTCTGCCCGGCCCCAGGGGAAGCTGCCCACCTCGTGCGGAGTAAAGCCAGAGCCCCCCACGGCCCCCAGGCCCCACGTGTATCCCGTCTGCTCACTCTGTTCTGGCCACCTGGGCCTTCCGCTCCTCAGACCTGCTGAGCACATCTAGCCACAGGGCCTTTGTACTTGGCCTCCCCTCTGCCTCGTGTGCGGCCCGTTCCCCCACGTCCAGCTGGCCTTTGCTCAGATGCCCCTTCCTCAGGGAGGCTTTCCCTGACCAGTCTCTCGAAAACGGCCTTCCTCCCCACCGCGGACTCCCCCTCCCAGTTCGGTTTTTGTCCACAAGTCTTGGTGACAGAACATGTCACTGTTGGCCCCCCTCCCCCACAGCACACACCGGGTGGGGACACGGGCAGGGTTTGTTCACTGCAGGTGGGACCTGAGATGGGGAGGGAGGGAGGCAGCAATGGATGAAGGAACGAGGGAGTGGATGTAGGGCGGTGGCTCCCAGGAGCCCCCACCAGACTCACTGNGCCCACACGGGACTTACTATTGTTAGGGTTCCGTTGCATTGTCACCAGCTGGACGGAGCATCAGCACGTCACCTCTCTGACCTTGGTGTCTTGTGTTCAGGCGCTTCACGGCATGGTCAGGATTTGGGGAGAAAGGGCCCGGCTGTACTGCCAGTACTGTTTTGCCAGGATCAGCCTAACAATACTTACTCCACACAGGATCTGTTCTAGGCTGGGCACGTTTATCTACTTTTCTAGGTTGTCACTATCTCTGTAAATCTTAGAGGAATTCTGTGAGATGGCAGGTGGGGCCGCTCACTCTATAGATGAGAAAGTGGAGGCTCAGAGAGGTTGAGTAACTTGTCCAGGGCCACACAGCCAGGAAATAGGTGAGTCTTTGGCCTTAGAGCCTAGGGAATGTGCACCCAGCTTAGGAGGCCCAGGAGCCCTCATGTGGGGACCGCTGGGCCTGTGGCAGTGCCACGTAGAGCCGGTCAGCGTGGAGCCCCTGCTGTGTCGGCATTGGTGGTGCAGAGAGACAGCAAGCTTTCCCTGGAGTTGGGGCTCGGTCAGACCCTTTCCCTCAGAGAGTGGTACCCCAGAGCCTGGGAGGAGGGTCTGGCTGCCAGATGCCGGGCTCCACAGGGTCCGGGCGGGCAGGTGGGGGGCCTCCCAGAGGCTTCCCTGGAACCCGGTCCCGGGCCCTGGGTAGGGAGAACTCCGGGCAGCAGCTACGCCCTGCTGCCGCCCCAGGGTCCGCTGGCTGGGCAGGGCCCCCGGGACGTGGTGGAGGAGGGGCAGGGAGAGGCCTTGATGAGCCCAGCTCCTTGTTGGGCAGTTCTGTGCACTTGGGAACAATCGAGAACAGGGCAGTCCGTGTCCTGAGGAGCTGACATCTGGGCATTGATATTTTAAGTTCAGGAGGGGCCTCACTGAGAATTTGTCTGAAGGCGCAAGGAGGTGAAGGGAGGAGCCCTGTGGGGTCTGAGGAGAGTGGTCCAGGCAGCGGGAAGAGCATGTGCAAAGGCCCTGAGCCTCTCCTACAGGTGCAGAGCTGCTCTGCTTTCTCTCCTCTGCTAGGTGGGGCTCGTCCCTGGAGCCGTGCTCTGGGCGCCGCCACTGGCTCAGAAACCCCGCCCCCGGTTCTGCCGCTCCTGCCTTGAGGAGCAGCCTCCCTGGTTCTGCGCCAGGCTAGGCAGGGCTGCAGCCTGACCCCCGCCCATCCTTCAGGGTGGGCCGTGGCCCCACCCTTTGTCCTGCCCCCTACCCCCACCCCCCTGCCCTGCCCTCGTGGTGCCACGAGTTGCTGTTGGCAGA
>NW_027527545.1:269704-270203 GCF_008692635.1 Crocuta crocuta | reverse complement strand
GGTTAGCTGAGGGACTGGGAAGCACAGGCAGGCCCCTCTGTTTAGGCCCTCAGTGCTGGGGGGTGGATGGGGCTCCCTGCCCTGGGGCCTTTTCTTTCGATGGGTAATTGGGGCCTGCTTCTGAAAGTGTCCCCGCTTAAAAATAGTTTATTGAGGTGCAAATTCGCATAAAACGAACCATTAAAAATGTTTTCAGCGGCATTTGGTGTATTCACAAAGTTACCTGCCCCACTGCGACCACCACCGCTTTGGGGCCCCAGAATATTTCTGTCACCTTACAAGGTACCGGGTTCCCATCAGGCAGCAGTCCCCACCGCGCCTTCCCCAGCGCCCTGGCAACCCAGTCCTCTGGGCCCTTGGGTCTGCTGGCTCTGGTCATTTTACATAAATATGGTGACTATGTGTCTGGTCTCTTTTGCTTAGCATAACCTTTTTTTTTTTTTTTTTTGCCACTTAGCATAATTTTTATTTCACTTTTCACTTGGAAATAATTATAAAA
>NW_027527545.1:268196-269482 GCF_008692635.1 Crocuta crocuta | reverse complement strand
CCCCCGTCCTCGGTGCCGCCGCTGGGAGTGTGCCCCTCGCCTGGCCAACCCCTCCTGCCACGCAGCTTCCTCTCCCGGCAGCCAGTCGGGGCCCCCGACTCTCCCTGGACCCTGGTCTGGTGCCCAGGCTGGGGGAGAGGGGTAGGATTTCAGCCCTCCCCCGGCAGCTGGAGGGGCTGCTTGTATTTTAAGCTGTTGAGTGGCTCAGCAGGAACTTGGAGGCCTCTTCTCCCAGTGGGCCTGGTGCTGCCTTCCCACACGGGCTCCGAAGGCATGTGGCACTGCCCCCCTGGGACCCAGGAACTATTAATATACCTGCAGCCACAGGGCAGGCCCTATGCCTGCCCACAGCCCTGCTATTCTAGCCCTTTCTGGCACATTCTACGTGTGCCCCTTCCCTCTCCCACAAGTCCCTCGGTGGGGCCAGACACCCTGGGCGGTATGACCAGCTTCCTTTTCTGGCCCTGTCTGTTTGGCCCGTGGCTCCGAGGGGCTCAGTGAGCTGCCCCCCAGGGCCACGCGGCCGGCAGTCCATGGCAGCGGTGTCGGGCCCGCTGGTGTAGCTGCTGTGGGGGGGGGGAGGTGTAGCGTCCGTGGGCAGACCGGCCCCGCAGGCCGCCGGGGGCCCGGATCTGCACCCAGGCCCGTGCCCTTCCCACGGGGCCTCCGCACGCGAGCCCCAGGGCCCTGGGGTTTGGGGCACTTCCCGTCAGGCCCGGTGCCGGCGCTCCACACGCACATGGCCTCCCGCCGCCTTCCTGCCTCCGGGCTGAGGCTCACAGAGAAAGGAGGGCTGGTCACGGGCGAGGCCCGACTCAGTCCCCAGCACCTCCCGCTGTTGCTGGGGGATGTGTGAGGGGGGCCCTTTCCTTCTAGGGGGTGCTGCCTGTGGCGGACCCGGCGGCCGGGCTGTGGGTGGCTGGCCTGGCCCTCAGAGAGCCCCGGCCGGGCCCCGCCCTGGGGTTCCGGTCCCGCGCCTTCTCCACACCGCCTCTGACCCAGGGTCTGCCGGGGTGGGAAGGGTTCTCAGCACCTGCTTGCTAGTGGCCGACCTGAGGTCAGACCTAGGCCTTCCTGCCACGACCCACGTCTAACAGCATCTGGGCAAAGCCCCCCCTCCCCTGGCCATGGGAGCACTTGGGCCTTTAGGGACCGGCTGGGCCTCCCTCCAGCTTCAGCAGTTCCCAGGCTCCTGGCTCCTCCCGGCGCCTTCTCTGACCTGCCTGGGAGCTCTCTCCCTCCCAGCTCTGCTCACTGCTCCGCCGCCGGCCGCGGGGGGCTCAGGG
>NW_027527545.1:264148-267642 GCF_008692635.1 Crocuta crocuta | reverse complement strand
TGGAGGGGCTGCTTGTATTTTAAGCTGTTGAGTGGCTCAGCAGGAACTTGGAGGCCTCTTCTCCCAGTGGGCCTGGTGCTGCCTTCCCACACGGGCTCCGAAGGCATGTGGCACTGCCCCCCTGGGACCCAGGAACTATTAATATACCTGCAGCCACAGGGCAGGCCCTATGCCTGCCCACAGCCCTGCTATTCTAGCCCTTTCTGGCACATTCTACGTGTGCCCCTTCCCTCTCCCACAAGTCCCTCGGTGGGGCCAGACACCCTGGGCGGTATGACCAGCTTCCTTTTCTGGCCCTGTCTGTTTGGCCCGTGGCTCCGAGGGGCTCAGTGAGCTGCCCCCCAGGGCCACGCGGCCGGCAGTCCATGGCAGCGGTGTCGGGCCCGCTGGTGTAGCTGCTGTGGGGGGGGGAGGTGTAGCGTCCGTGGGCAGACCGGCCCCGCAGGCCGCCGGGGGCCCGGATCTGCACCCAGGCCCGTGCCCTTCCCACGGGGCCTCCGCACGCGAGCCCCAGGGCCCTGGGGTTTGGGGCACTTCCCGTCAGGCCCGGTGCCGGCGCTCCACACGCACATGGCCTCCCGCCGCCTTCCTGCCTCCGGGCTGAGGCTCACAGAGAAAGGAGGGCTGGTCACGGGCGAGGCCCGACTCAGTCCCCAGCACCTCCCGCTGTTGCTGGGGGATGTGTGAGGGGGGCCCTTTCCTTCTAGGGGGTGCTGCCTGTGGCGGACCCGGCGGCCGGGCTGTGGGTGGCTGGCCTGGCCCTCAGAGAGCCCCGGCCGGGCCCCGCCCTGGGGTTCCGGTCCCGCGCCTTCTCCACACCGCCTCTGACCCAGGGTCTGCCGGGGTGGGAAGGGTTCTCAGCACCTGCTTGCTAGTGGCCGACCTGAGGTCAGACCTAGGCCTTCCTGCCACGACCCACGTCTAACAGCATCTGGGCAAAGCCCCCCCTCCCCTGGCCATGGGAGCACTTGGGCCTTTAGGGACCGGCTGGGCCTCCCTCCAGCTTCNCGGGCGGACCTAGTGCGAAATGAGAGGAGAAGAGAGGTCAGGGAGGCAGGGGCTGGGGCCTCATCATCCAGGCTGGGGATGCTAGCTGGAAACTTCTCCGTTTCCTGACCCTTTCCACACTTCGAAGAGAGGCTCTCTGNCGGGCGGACCTAGTGCGAAATGAGTGGAGAAGAGAGGTCAGGGAGGCAGGGGCTGGGGCCTCATCATCCAGGCTGGGGATGCTAGCTGGAAACTTCTCCGTTTCCTGACCCTTTCCACACTTCGAAGAGAGGCTCTCTGCACCAATAACTTCGGAATCTGTCACCTCCCTGGGAACATAAATGCACAAGGAAAATAATCCGCAACGTCTCTTACAGCTCAGAAGGGGAAAGGGATGATCTATCTCGCGGATTCTCAAAATAGCTGGGGTTTCTCCAAGCCCCGTGGACTCCGCGGGCCTGAGTCGGCGCTGTGGCTCGGGCGGCCCTCCGGCCTCTCAGCCTCCTCCTGAGGCGGACCCCGCCCTGCCCCGGGCCAGGCCCCCCGTGCCCCCACCCCTGCCTCAGAAGGTCTCCTCGTCCCTGGTGCTGTTGAGGGGCTCTGTCCACCCACAAGCCCCACTTTTGGGGGACCCGGCCCCCGGGGGTTGCCCCCAGGAGGTCCGTGGCACAGTTCCTGGGGGGCTCGGCCTAGGCGGTTTTATATTTAGCCGGGCGCTGGCTGTGGGGCACTCGGGTTACATCTGCACCGAAGGCGGCCGTGCCAGGGCAGGCGCGGGCTCCCTTCCAGCACCGCGGCGGAACTTGATCGCGCCGGCCCGGCCCAGAGCTGCTTCGCAGGGGGAGGTCCGAGGCGGGGGCTGACGGGCGGCAGCTGGGGCCGCTGGCCGCGGCTGGCAGAGCGGGGCGGCATGGACCTGAACATGAGCATGGTGGCCCGGGAGGCCAGCCAGGGCCCCGGCCCCGGCCCCGGCTTCGGCCTCGGCCTCGGCCTCAACGGCCTCCCCCGGATCGCACCCGCCAAGACCAAAAGACCTAAAAAGGCCGTTCTCTTTTTTGAGGTGGAGATCCTGGACGCGAAGACGCGGGAGAAGCTGTGCTTCCTGGACAAGGTAGGACCGTGGCGCCGGCGGCCCTGGGCCAAGGACATGGAGTCTGGGCGCGTCACGTCCTGGGGCTCCTGGTTCTGAGGAGGTGGAAGCCTTCCGGCTGGACCCTCTGTGTCCCGACACCCCACCTACTCCTCGGGTATATGAGGGGTACGGTCCCCCGGCCCGCCCCTGCCAGCTTGGGGTAGAGTGGGCAGAGCTGGCCCTTGGGTGTGGCTGGGAGCCGGCCCCCTGGGGGGAGGAGGTGAAGCAGCCTGCGTGCACCCTGCGGGGCTGTGGGGCCTGGAAGGTGGGGGTTCTGAGAGCTGCCCCCCCCAGATGCCAGGCATGCAGGACGTGAGTTCGGGCCCTGACTGAGGGCCGTCGCCCAGGGGAGCGGTGCGTGGGGGGCAGGACAGGCAGGCCCTGCTTCTCAGGCTCACGGTCTCTGCTCTGGTGGTGTCCTTGCTGGGCTCTTCAGCCGTGTAGGTCGGGGGCCCCGAACTCCAGCCTTCCCAAGGCAGCTGCCCAGGCCCCTGTCCCTGCCCCCTTGCCAGGAGGGGCCCTGATCGTGCCCCCCTACCCCGACTTCTTTGCGGCCCCTGCTTCCCGCAGGTGGAGCCCCACGCCACCATTGCCGAGATCAAGAACCTCTTCACCAAGACCCGTAAGTCCAGGGCCCAGCCGTGCCACCCCTGTGACCTCTCTGGGCAGGGGCCTCTGGGGGGGACCCTGTCCTGTACACCTTTCCTCCCAGGTCCTGCAGATGTCCCCAGTGCGGCCCCCGGCTTCTCTTGGCTTGCCTGGGCCACACGTCCCTGCACGGTCATCGGCAGGACTGTCCTTGCTGGGCTTTCGGAAGGATGACATCCGTCTCCTACCTGGGCTGGGCCCGGCCGTGTCCTAGAGGCACGGGCCTGCGGGGCCCCTTCCTGGGGTCCCTGGGCTCTGCCACGCTGTGCGCCGTGACGCCCTGCTCTCCCCGCAGATCCGCAGTGGTACCCTGCCCGCCAGTCCCTCCGCCTGGACCCCAGTGAGTACAGCTGTCTGCGCGGCCGCCCGAGGCCCCCGGGTGGCGGTGGGCGGAGGTCTGGGCAGCTCTGAGCCCTGGCCTGGTCTCTCTGCAGAGGGCAGGTCCCTGAAGGATGAGGACGTCCTGCAGAAGCTGCCCGTGGGCACCACGGCCACACTCTACTTCCGGGACCTGGGGGCCCAGATCAGCTGGGTGACGGTGAGTCCCTGCCCTGCCCTTGGCGACCTTCCCCACCAGCCACGTCGGGGTGACTCACCCGCCCCCGTCCCCCCAGGTCTTCCTGACTGAGTACGCAGGGCCCCTTTTCATCTACCTGCTCTTCTACTTCCGGGTCCCCTTCATCTACGGCCACAAATACGACTTCACGTCCAGCCGGCACACCGTGGT
>NW_027527545.1:263627-263989 GCF_008692635.1 Crocuta crocuta | reverse complement strand
GCGGGGGGAGGGGCGAGGGAGGGGGTGGCCTGCCAGCCCCGCCCCAGCTGAGCCGCCCCCCTCCCCCAGCCTCGCCTGCATCTGCCACTCATTCCACTACATCAAGCGTCTGCTGGAGACGCTCTTCGTGCACCGCTTCTCGCACGGCACCATGCCCCTGCGCAACATCTTCAAGGTGAGTGCCAGGAGGCGAGGGGGGCCGGGACCCGTCCCCGGCCCCAGCCCACCTCTGCGCGGCCAGGACTCACCCCGCCCTGCTCCCTTTCAGAACTGCACCTACTACTGGGGCTTCGCTGCATGGATGGCCTATTACATTAACCACCCTCTCTACACGCCTCCCAGTAAGTGGCCTTGGACCACTC
>NW_027527545.1:261960-262300 GCF_008692635.1 Crocuta crocuta | reverse complement strand
CAGGCTGGTGAGTGGCCCGCCCGGGGCAAGGGGGTGGTGGGCAGACCAGGTAGGCTGGGTGAGGGGGGTCTCACTTGCCCCTCCCGTCCTGCCTGCAGGGTCCAAGACCAGGAAGATCCCGTACCCCACCAAGAACCCCTTCACCTGGCTCTTCCTGCTGGTGTCCTGCCCCAACTACACCTACGAGGTGCGGGCCTGCCCTGCTCCCCTCCCCTCCCCCTCCGGAGCTGGGCTTCCTCCCCAGCAGCCAGCCCCTGATGGGGGTGCCTGGCTGGCAGTTGTAGCATCTGCAGGTGTGGGCTGGGGGGTATGTCAGGCCGGCTGGCAGCCTCGGGGAGCC
>NW_027527545.1:261380-261869 GCF_008692635.1 Crocuta crocuta | reverse complement strand
CTGGTGACCAGCTGGCCCCGCCCAGCCCTGCCGCCCTCACCCACCCCCTCTGCCCACAGGTGGGGTCCTGGATCGGCTTTGCCATCATGACACAGTGTCTGCCAGGTGAGCCCGCTGTCCCTCCCTCCCTCCCTCCGTGGGACCCAGCCCGCCTGGGCGCCGCGGCCCCTTCCTGACGCCCCCGCTCCGCCCCACAGTGGCCCTCTTCTCCCTGGTGGGCTTCACTCAGATGACCATCTGGGCCAAGGGCAAGCACCGCAGTTACCTGAAGGAGTTCCGAGACTACCCGCCTCTGCGCATGCCCATCATCCCCTTCCTGCTCTGAGCCGCCCCCCTCCCAGGCTCCACCAGGCCAGGCTCGCATCCCTCTGCCCCTGCACCGTTCTGGGGGAGGAGGAGGGGCTACCACTCTTCAGCGCTTGGAATAAAACCTGCCTGCTCCTGCCGAACTTGGACTCTAGCTCTGCGTGTTTCTTTGGGTGGGGGGGG
>NW_027527545.1:175827-260942 GCF_008692635.1 Crocuta crocuta | reverse complement strand
GGCGCAGGGCTGGGGAACCAGCACACCACAGGAGGCAGGGTTCAGGCTGAGGGGCCCGGAGGCTTTTATTTACCGACTAGTCCACAGGGTGGGGCGGGCCCGCTACAGGGCTACCTCGGGGGCCACCTCGCCGGGCCCCTGGCCTCTGGCCAGTTCCTCCGCTCTCTGCTCCCGGCGCTTCTTCCGCTGGAGCAGCCTCCGTTCCCGTTCAAACTCCTTCATGCGCATCACGTAGCTGCGGGCAGAGCGCACGAAGCGGGGTCAGGCCTTCTGGCCGGGCCCTCCCAGGCCCTGGAAGCAGAAGGGCCAGGAGCGGGCACCACCGCGTTCTCTGGGAGGCCTCTGACTAGCAAAGGCCTGCGTGCCTGCCGGAAGCGGGTCCGTCCCAGCAGGTGCTCGCNCCCCCCCCCTCGGCAGCCTCAGGGCCACCTGCCCTGCCCACCCCTCAGCCCCTCTTCCCGCCGGGGCGGGGCCGGGCTCACTCGAGGTGCTCGCAGTAGTCCCAGTCGTGCTGCTCGTGCTTGCAGGCCAGGAAGTTGGGGAAGCTGTCGCGCTTGCACTTGAGCAGCCGGATGAGGTAGTGCGCGCAGTAGTCCCGCTGCTGCAGCGTCAGCTGCGCGTCGTTCATCTGCTGCTGTGTGGCCACCATCTCTGTAAGGAGCGGGCGGGCGCGTTGGGGGCTGACTGCTGGGGACCGTCCCCACCCCACACCGGATTCCCGGCACACCCGGACGCACTCTGGACACTGAGGCCCAGACAGGAGGACGGTCCGGCTCTTCCCTTCACCCCAGGGTCCCCCAACATCTGTGTGGGACCCTGGCCTCCCCTCCCTGGCGCACTCTCCGGACAGGCCCACCCCGCAGAGCCCGTGCTCGGAAACACTCTCCCAGCACGGCCCTGCACCCCAGCTCCGGCCTCCGCTAAGCGACGGGGTAGTGGTCCCCGCCGCAGAGTCCACACTGGGCGCTGCCTGAGCGAACACGCCAGCTCCGGGTCCTGGTGGGTGAACTCCTTACAGGCGGCCCAGTGCGGGTGCCAGAAAGTGGGCACACTCCCCGCTTGCGCCCTCCGTGCCTGGGGATATGCGTCCCTTCTTCCCCATATGCCTCCTCGCCTTGGCGCAGCACACAGCCTCCCGCATCCTCGGGGGCACCCCCCGCTCCCCTCGACACCCTTCTCTGTCCCAGCTCCTTCCCATCAGCACCACAAGGTGTGCGCGGAATCTCGCACTCTCCACCGCTCGCTCCTCTCCCTCTCCGCCTCTGTCTCAGACCCAGGTCCTCCCTCCTGCCCCTGCACCCCGGTCTCTTCCACCTTCCACACTCCACCCCAGCACTGCTCACACGTGGCTCTCACCAGGGCCTCCCAAGATGCCAGGACTCCCCGTGGTTCCTTCTGGAACCTTCTCTTCCCCACAGCTCCCTGGGGACCACAACCTCCGGACATCCCCTCCCCGACAGCTCCACGCTGCCCAACACTAAATGTTGGCTTCCAGTGGTTCTTGCTGGGCACCGTGTTCATTCCAGTTGGTGGCTTTGATTGCTACTTGACCCGGGGATGAACCCCAACCTGGTACCCCCACTCCCTCTGAGCCCCAGGCCAGTGTATCCGCCTGCAGCCCCCCGCTGGCTTCTGCAGCAATGGATTTAGAGCGCCTACTGCATGCTGGGTGTTGGGGACACAGCAGGGAACATGACAGACAGGGGCGTCTAACCTTGGAGCAGACACAGACTGCACAGTGAGAACTAGAGCACTGCAGAATGTCCGGCAATGTCCGGTAAAGCAAGGAAGAGAGAGGCAGTGCCGGGGGCTGGGTCACAGCTTTAGGTGGAGGGGTCCCTCAGGAGTGGCATCTGAAGGTGGAGGAGCGAGTCACACAGACACCTGGGGGAAGAGCACTCCCAGCGCTGGAACAGCAAGTGCAAAGGCCCTGAGGTGAGAAGACAGGTTCAGGATGCCCCAAGGATCGGCCTGAGCGTGCAGTCGGAGCCGGAGGCAGGGGCAAACTGTGTGTGTGTGGGGGATGTCACGAGCTCTGTTTTGGACCTGCTGAGTGGGGGATGCCACACAGGTAGAGCGCCTGTGAGTCTGGAGTTCAGGGTCCAGGCCCAGCTGGAGATAGACGCCTGTGAGCATCAGGAGGCACATGAAAGCTGGGACTAGCAGACACCCCCAGGGATGGGTGGGAGCGAGTGGTGACAGAAGGCCCAAGCAGTGAGGACCCCCAACGTTCGCCAGATGGGGAGGTAGGAAAGGATCATGAGAGGGCATCAGCGAGGCAGGTGGGCATGGGAGGGGGGCATGGGCGAGGAGGGGTGTCCAGGAAGCGGTAGCCATCAACTTGGATGCAACTGCAGCGGGCTGGTGAGATGTGACAGTGGGGTCCCAGGATACACACAGTGGGCGTGGGAGGGAAGCTGGACAGCCCCTCCCGTGAGGCGGATTTCGAAACAGCATAAGTAACTGTGTTGGCAGCTGGTGGGAAATTCAGTGTTGCAAGGGGGGAGAACAGTGGGGGGTATCCCTCTGATAGGTNGGGGGGGAGGCAGGAGGGAGGTGCGGGGGCCAGAGAGAAGGTGTGGGACAGAGGTCTAGGAAGGCTCCGGAGCCAGCCAAGTGCCAGGGAGTATGGCGGGAAACCCAGCAGCATGAAGGTCAGCGAGGGGCACAAAGGGGAGACCCCGGGTGGTGTTTCTCCCCCGTGAATTCGGCCACACAGGGTCACGAGCCGAGAGCCCAGTTTCAGATTGTTTGAGTCAAGCAAGCAAGTGGAGCAGAGGCCTGTGGGATTGTGGGCAAAGTGAGGTGTGATGGGCCGTGGGAAGGATTCACAGGGTCACGTAGGGGGGGTACGGGGGCGCTGGTGGACTGCGGGTTCCGGTGGGACCGCAGGACCGTCAACATTTGTGACACTGTGGGCGGCCGCGTCCTGGTTCTCTCAAACCCGGACCTCTGTGCACGCCACCGGCTCCGGGCTCCCTATCGGGGCCCACCCAGCAGCCAGCACAACCTTCTGACAAAGCAAATCTGGCCAGAAGCACTGACTCCCCCCTCTCCTTGTATTTCAGCTGGCCAACTCCGACTTAGCCCTCTCGGATCTCGCCTCCAGCCACCGCCTCCTGGAAGCCTGCCTCCGCTGTCTCTGCCCCAGGACTGGAGTTCCTTTCAGTCACTGCCTGCTGTATACGCGGTGCTCAACTTGAGACTTGGCCGGGATGGCCCTCGATATGCTTGACATCACTTATTAAAAACAATAACAACAATAACGAGCAGGACAGCATGTGCGGCGCGAGCACCCCTTTTGTGTATACCCCCAAGCAGCAGTGATATCTGGACAGAGGTGCAATGGACACGCCCCCTCCGTGAGAAACCCTCCCCTGGCCCCCCAGTGACTCCGAGACCGAGCTCAGCTCCGACCGCCTCATCAGCCCCCTTCCCGACTGTCACTCTCGCCCCCGAGCTTTTCGCTCAAACCGTGACTTCGGCCTGGGAAACCTCCACCCTCAGGGAGGCTCACGCGTGTCCTCCGGACCGAAATTTCCAGGCCGAGGTCAGGGCTGAGCCCAGACACAGCACGAGAAGCCCGAACCCAACCCCGCGAACCCCGGGATTCGGGGGTCCGGGCGTCCGCGCCCCGAGCCCGCCGGCCGCGCCTGCGCACTGGGCCTCACCGCGCTCCTTGCGCCCCGGGAAGCCGTAGTCCGGGGGGAAGGTGGGCATTCGCTGGGGGTCGGGTTCCCCCGATGGATCGCTCACATAGCGCCGGGCGAGATGCGCCCCCATGGCTGCAGCAGCCACAAAACCCTGCAGCCGCCGGGGTCACCTCGCTCCTGCCCGGAAGCACGCCCCCTTCGCCAGCCGCGGCTTCCGGGTCGCGCAGGCCGCCGCTGAGATCAGGGCGATGAATGTCGCCGGAGGACTTCCGTTTTCTCTGGCGCCACCTGGCGGTCAGGCGGAGACGGCCCAGGCGCAACGCGTCCTTTCTCGGGATCAGGTGGATTCCAGAAAGGGGGGCTTCCTGCTTCTGAAAACCACCCCGGCGGGCGACTGGGGACAGTTTGGGGCAGGGGCCTGGGGCCGGGGCCTTTCCCCACCTTCCTTGGGCGCCTCTGGTCTCCCGAGGCTAGAGCACAAATGAAAGTTATTTTTCATAGTGTACAGTATTTACAAAAAAACGCTTTTCTTCTAGAACATTCGAATTTGTCTTCAGAAAACACAACAAAAACAAAAACCTGCACCTTACTGGTGATATAATTAGCGAACATCAAAAGTTTAAATACAGTTATTAAAAATATTTTAATTGATTAAATTTAAACAATCAAAGTTATTTATAACTAAAAGTAAAGCTGAAATTTAAAAAAATTTAATGTTTTTATTTCTGAGAGAGAGAGAGAGAGAAACAGCATGAGCAGGGGAGGGTCAGAGAGAGAGGGAGATACAGAATTCGAAGCAGGCTCCAGACTCTGAGCTAAGCTGTCAGCACAGAGCCCGACGCGGAGCTCGAACCCACGAACCGTGTGATCATGACCTGAGTCAAAGTCGGACGCTTAACCGACTGAGCCACCCAGGCGCCCCTAAAGCTGAAATTTTAAGTAAATCCTATCGAGTACTTTTGTAGAAATAAGATGCAATTTTAGGGGCTCCTGGGGGGGGGTCTCAGTCGACTGAGTGTTGACTCAGTTTCTACCCTGGTCATGGTACTGGTGTCGTGGGACAGAGTCCCGAGACCGGCTCAATGCTGAGCATGGAGCCTGCTCAAGACTCTCTTTTTCTGCTCTTCCCTTATCTGCGCCCCCCTCCCTTCTCTCTCTCTTTCAAATAAAATTAAAAAGATTAAAAATATCTAGGGGGCACCTGGGTGACTCAGTGGGTTCAGCGTCTGACTCTTGATTTTGGCTCAGGTCATGATATCACGGTTTGTGGGTTGGAGCCCCACCTTGGGCTCTGTGCCGACAGTGCGGAGCCTGCTTGTGATTCTCTCTCCCTCTCTCTCTTTTTCTCTCTCTCTCTGCCTCTCCCTTGCTTGCTTGCTTTCTCTCTTGGAATAAATAAATAAACTTTAAAACAAGTAATAGCTTTATAAAGAAAAAGATGCAATTCTACTATCCTGTAATTGCCACTATAAAGAATTGGTGTTACACTTCACACTCGTTCCCTTAGGGCTTCTCTATATGCAAATTTAAGAGTACAGAACATTGTTTAATAGCTCCAGATACTTCTTGGCCTCAATGTTCAACTGTATCAAATGCTTTGCTAATTTGTTACTCTCTGGAAACCTGCACAGGAGCAGAAAAAGAAGTCGTTCAATGGGTGCTCTGCAGTGCTGGGTGGGCTTGGCAGAAAGGAAATTAGATCATGTCATTCCTTGGCTGAAGCCCTCTCCTGGTTCCTCATTTCATGTGGAATAAAAGCCGGACCCAGCCTGAAAGTGTCTGACTCAGGAGGTGTGGGGTAGGTTCCCAGAATCTGCATTTCTAACAAGTTCCCAGGTGATGTTGCTGATCTGAGGACCACCCTTGGGAAAACCGCTAAGCTAGATTTTCATGTGCCAACACGGAGAAGTGGCCACATAACATAGTATTAAGTGGAGAAAACAGGCTGCGGAGAATTGATCAATGGCGTTTGAGATTTTCTTTCCAGGGCTACATGGGGCCTGACCCAGACCACGACATAGAGTTGTGATTCTTGTACTTCTTTTTTTTCCGGACTCCAGGGGGCAGCATTCACATCGCAGTCTTTCTGAATGGCATTCCTGGAATTGTGCAGTGCACGATCCGCACAGCTGTACCAGGTAGCCCAGCCTTGTTCTTGATGTCCCTCCCTCTCCGCCCTTTCTCTGTGCTTCAGCTTCTTACCCAGAGGTCAGAGCTAGGAGGAGATCCAGAGAGGCAAATTACGATCCCAGCTCACTGCCTCTGTACGACCCTTGGGAAGCGACTTCCCCTTCTTAGAAACTCAGTTGACCCCTCTGTAAAATGGGGTCAGTAATACTAGTGCCATCTTACCTGAGATCCATTTGACTTCTGCATCCTGTTTACTGTTCATCTCTCCTCTTGAGTCAGTTCCGGGGAGTAGGGAAAGGTGTCCTTTTCCGTGTCATCTTTCTGCACCTAGAATGCAAGTGACCCACAATTCAATGCTTCGTAAGCGTTTATCAAGCCAGCAGATGAATAAACGGATAGCGTGGTGTGGAAGAGTCAGTTAGGGGGTTGCACCATATAGTAGGAGCCCAGTACATGCTTGCTGTTGTTACCCGTGTCCAGGTCGCGCTGTCTGTAACTGGAAGGCCGGAGGCTGAAAAAGGAAGCCTCATCTCAAGTGGAGTGGGGCGGCCAGAAGGGGGCGCTCTTACGCCCTCCGGCCTTCCTCCGTAGCAGACCCCGCAGGAAAAGAGGTACCTTGCATCCCTGAGCTTTGCTCCCTCTGCAGAGAGGATGAAAGATTTCCTCCTTGGAGGCGGCGGCCCAGCCAGTGAGACAAGGTCACCACCCAGCCAGTGAGACAAGGTCACCACCCAGCCAGTGAGAAGCCACTATACTTCGAACTCTTAATTTATTCCAGTGGACTTTCTGTATATGAGAGGCCCTCCGACTCCCTCTTTCCTTTATAGAAAAGTTCTCTGTTCTTGCCTATGGTTTGGTCGCAAGTTGCTTATCCAGAATTACAATTCTCTGCTTTTCCCAAATACACTCATTTCGCTGGTCAAATAAGTGGCTGTTTTATTTTATTTTATTTTATTTAAATATTTTTATTTTTATTTATNCCAGGCGCCCCTGTTTTATTTTGTTTTTTAGGTTAACAAAGGGCAACCAGAGAGAAAGTTCCCAGGACCAGTCATTTCACTAGAGGCTGGAGGGTGGGGGGAAAGTGGCCCATTCTTGTCCTGAGGTCCCTGGACTCAAACGCCTCGGTGTGGCCTGGACCCCCAGAGTTGGGACCTGGGGAATGTCAGAAGGGTGAGGGTGGTGTGGGGCGGCCTGTGGTGGGTGGGGGNCACCTGCTCCTCATACCCTGGTTCACTGCTCTCAGCCCCTCACCCCTCCTTCCTGCTGCCTTCGTCATCCTCTCCTGCCCCACGTGGCCTGCCCCAGGCAGGTGCTCTATTAACAGTTGGTGAGCAGAATGGTCTCAGAGGCCCAAGTGGGCCCCGGGGGTGGAGAAGGAAATTCTGGGCGGCGTCTACGCCTTGCCACGGTCTGCTGGATGGGAGATCGGAAGCTTGGGGTAATTCAGTTCAGGGGGAGGAGGAAAAACAAGGTCAGCGAGGCCTAGAAAGCCCCCGGGGAAGGCCTTAATCTGCGTCCGAGACAGAAAAGAGCATCTCTGATCTAGTCCAGGAGCCGCCCCAGGATTGCAGCTGCCTGCATGGAGGCTGGCTGGTTGGTGCTGGAGGGATGGGTGAGGGGCCTGGCCTTCTGGGTGCCCTTAGTCAGGGCTTGGCGGGCAGGCCGGTCACTCATTCATTTGACAAACACCTACTGAACACCTACTGTGTGCTAGGTAGCGGAGCTGAGTTGCTAACGGGGCGGGGGGCAGATGGACAACGGATAAGAGGAGGGTTTGAGGTATACGGGATGTCAGAAGGTGATGACTGTTAAGGGATTTTAATGGATGGAGTGTTTGGAGAAGAGCTGGTGTTACAGAAAGGCTCCTAGAGAAGGGAGACATTTCCTGTCTTTTGAACACACCTCAGGGCCTTTGCACAGTCTGGGTTGCTCTTCCACCAGATGTCCAGACATTATCCATGGCCTTCCTCCACCTCCTCCAGTCTCTTCCAATTGTCAGGCTTTTCCCCATCACCTTTTNTGACCTAAGCGAAAGTCGGATGCTTAACCGACTAAGCCACCCAGGCGCCCCGCCCCTTCCTTTTTTTAAAAAATGGAGATATAAATGATATATGGGCACAACTTAATGCTTCTATGTATGTATATAGAGCAAAACGATTGCCCCAGTAAGTCTAGTTCACATCCACACAGTTACAATTTTTTTCTTGTGATGAGAACTTTATTGATTGATTGATTGATTGAGAGGATCCCAAGCAGGCTCCATCAATGCGGGGGCTCGATCCCATGACCCTGGAATCATGACCTGGGGTGAGATCAAGAGTTGGATGCTCAACTGGCTGAGCCAGTCAGGCGCCTCTTCCTGTGATAAGAATGTTTAAGATCTCTCTGAACACAGAATGATCTCAAGGCATGGGTTTATATATTATGAACGTGTGTCAGGGAATGTTTATGGACACAGGCAAAAAAAAAAAAAAAGACTCTTCCAGAAGTCCTCATTGTTCAGGGAGAACAGAAGAGCAGAACATCAGTCAAAGCGCGTGCTGACCATTTTGTAGTTTTGTAGTTCACGGAGAAGGGTACTTATGGACGTATGGAGAGAGACATGCATTTTTAAGAGTTTATTTTTTTTGAGAGAGAGAGAGTGCACGAGGGTGGGGGAAGGGCAGAGAGAGAGAGAAGAGAGAATCCCAAGCAGGCTCCACACTTAGTGCAGAGCCCAACCTGGGGCTCAGTCTCATGAAGCCTGAGGACACGTCCTGAGCCGATATCAAGAGTCGGACGGTCAACCAACTGAGCCACCCGGGTGCCCTGGGAAGGACATGTCTTTATGAGTGTTCTGTATTTGGCTAGTTGTGAACACTGTTAGTGAAGGGATGTGTAGACGATTCTGTAAAGATTGTAGAGGGGCGCCTGGGTGGCTCAGTCGGCTAAGCATCCGACTTCGGCTCAGGTCATGGTCTCTTGGTTGGTGGGTTTGAGCCCCACGTCGGGCTCTGTGCTGACAGCTCAGAGCCTGGAGCCTGCCTCGGATTCTGTGTCTCCCTCTCTCTCTGACCCTCTCCTGCTCACGCTCTGTCTGTCTCTCTCAAAAATAAATAAACATTAAAAAAATTGAAAAAAAAAAGAATGTAGAGAATTGCCTAGAACCATATGTAAAAAAGATGTTTCTGAGAGTGTTACTTGGGGGAAAAAGTGAAAAAAAAAGAACTCTTAGCAAATTTCAAATATACCCTACCTCCTGCTTCAGCATAAGCGTCAGTACCCCATGCCGCCCCCTAGCAGTGCTTTCACTGCACCCCCGGATTTCAATCCGGCATCCTTTCACTTTTCTTCAGTTAAGAATATTTTTAATTTTCAACTTCCTCTCTGACCTGTGGGTGTGATTTAATTTCCAAATAATTGCGGATTTTCCAGATACCATTCTGTGAGTTCTGATTTAATTCAGGTCTTGTCTGAGAACACATTTTGTAAGATTTCCAGCTGGCGATCTTCCTTTCCGTTGCAAGAGATTTTGTTCTGTTTTGTGTCGTTGTTGAGTAATGTATCCCATCCCCTAGAATATAGCTTAACACACAGTAAGTTGTCAATACGTATCTGTTGAATGAACGAATGAACAACTGAATTCCCAATCCCCATTGGACCTATCGGAAGACCTTTGCTCAGAGATGTTGTTCTCCTCCCCTGGGGTCACACAGCAAGACTGGGGCAGAGCCGGGGTCAGCCGGGGCCCATGGCCTTACGTACGCCCAGTTGAGGGGACGGGGTTCCTCTGTGAGATCCTGAGCTCCTACTGGGTGGCAGGTCCTGAAGGATGGCCGTGGCTGTGTGTCCATTACCAGCTCACACACAGACCATTCCGCCTTCACTGCACTTATCTGGCCCCCAGGTCCACTCACCACCTCAAGGGGCGCCTTTGATAGGGCAGAGGTGCTGTCAGTTCTCTCGGATGGTGTAACCCCACCGTCATCCCTTCCCTCCCCTCTGACCTCACATACCCTTCCGGAGTCTTGTGGTCCAGTGTGTGCTCAGGAGACAGGCTCCTTTCCTCAGACAAGTCTCCATTTCCCCATCTGTAGAATGGGACCAGCTGCAGCTATGCCTCAGGCAGGTCGGGGAAGTTCTGCACGTTCCATCTTGCAGCATAACGGGGAAAGCCCAGCCCTTGGGGCGAGCTTTCCCTGGAGACGGGGGCGGGTCTGCCGTGCCCCCCACCTCACCCAGGGCTGGGCACACTCCTTCCCCGTGTGCTGGCGAAGATTTTCCGCCGGTGGAGACCGTGGGTTGCTTACATTGATCTGCGAGGCAAGAAATTCTATTTTAAGTTGCTCTTGTTCTGAATGTTTATTACAGCGACCCGACCCTGTGCACACGCCTGATGGGATTTCCTTCTTGCTTAAGCCAGTTTGAGTCTTGATGCCTTTTACTTTTAGCAGGAAGCTCTTCTGAGGCGGGTCCAGGGTCTTGCCTCTTGCGGTACGGAATGGTTTCCTATGGTTACCAGGACAGCTCGCCACAACTTTAGTGTCTTAGAACAACGGGAATGGGCTCTTTTATGGTTCTCGAGGTCTGAAGTTCAAATTGTTTGATGGAGCTGAGCCCAGGTGTCAGTAGAGGATCCAGTGGGAGAATCTGTTTTGGTATTTTTTTTTGCCATTTCAAGCTTCGAGAGCTGCATTCCTTGGCTCATGGCCCCTTCCTGCATCTTCAAAGCCACCAGCATGGTATAAACCGTCAGAGGAAAAACAGAGAAGAAGAGACTTGAGGCTCAGGCACACACACAGGGAGAGGCCAGGTGACCACAGAGACAGACACCGGAGGGATGCAGCCACAGCCAGGAGCCCCGGATGCTGGAAGAGGCAAGACAGGATCCTCCCCCAGAGCTTCTGGAAAGAGCATGGCCATGCCAATTCAGACTTGAATTCAGACTTCTTTTCCCCCCGTCCCCCATGTCAAGATAAAATAGATATTACATGTATATTGAGGTGTACAAACTGATGATCTGATGTACATGTATGTTGTGAAATATTTACCATAACACACCCATCACCTTCCTAACTCATTCTATGAGGCCAGCGTTACTTTGATTCCCAAACCAGACAAAGACCCCACTCAAAAGGAGAACTACAGGCCAATATCCCCGATGAACCTGGATGCAAAAGTTCTCACCAAGATACCAGCAAATCGAAAGCAACAGTACATTAGAAGAATTCTTCAACATGATCAAGTGGGATTCATTCCTGGGCTTCCAGGCTCGTTCAATACTTGCAAATCAATCGACGTGACTCACCACATTAATAAAAGAAAGGATAAGAACCACACGATCCTCTCACTAGATGCAGAAAAAGCATTTGACAAAATACAGCATCCTTTCTTGATAAAAACCCTCAAGGAAGTAGAGATAAAAGGAGCACACCAAGCTCACCACCGTGGTCCAACATAGTGTTGGAAGTCCCAGCCTCGGTAATCAGACAACACAAAGGGATACAAGCCACCCAGATCATCAGGGGAGGAGTTAAACTTTCACTCTTTGCAGATAACATGATACTCTGGATGGAAAACCTGAAAGACTCCACCAAGAAACTGCTAGAGCTGATACTTTATTGTTACTATTTCCCTTTTTTTTCCTTCCTTCCTTCCTTCCTTCCTTCCTTCCTTCCTTTCTTCCTTCCTTCCTTCCTTCCTTCCTTCCTTCCTTCCAGTGGAGAAGATCCAAGATCTACCCTTAGACCAAATTTCAAGTACACAGTACAATATTGTCAATTATACCCACATTGTGGTACACCGATTCTCCAGAACTCACTTATCTTATGTACCTGAAACTCTGCTCCTCTTAACCAACATCTACCCAGTTTGTGCCTCCTCCAGCCCCTGGTAACCGCCTGTCTGCTTCTGTGAGTTCCACTCTATGGAGGGCAAGGGCAGAAGGTAGGCAGACCAGATGGAGGCCATTACTGTAATCTGAGCTGACGGCTCAGACTGGGAGGCAAGACCGGCTCAGACGCTGGTTGTATCGTGAAGGCAGAGCTGCCTCATTTGGGACTGTTGAGTGGAGCACCTCCACGTGGCTTGGGTTTCCTCACAACATGGCGGCAGGGAGCACGTGCTCTGACAGAGCCAGGCGGGAGCTTCAAGGTAGCTGTCACTCACACCACATTCTGCTGGTCATGAGTCACGACCACCGTCCCAGATTCAAGGGCAGACTTGGACTCCTGGACGGAGTGGTGAGGTCACAGTGCGTGAGGACATGTGGGACAAAGAGATACGGGCGCAGCCGTCTTTTGACAATTCAACTTGCCGCAGCCATGAAACGAGAGCAGAGAAGAGTCATGGATGCTTCTCAGGCTGTTGGCCCCAAAGGCTGATGGCAGCCCACCGGACGAACACAGGCAGGCTGCCCTCTGGGCAGAGCTCTCCAAGTGGCTTCAGCCTGGTTATTCCACTGTCTTCACTTGGCTCGCAGGAAACTCCCACGTCTGTGTTGAACCAAAAGATGTGGCCGCTCCTCCCGCAGCCCCTTCCCAATGTTTTGGATAGAAGTCAAAACCTCACCCCCTGCTTTACCATGGGCTGGACAGACTTCTCTCCTGAACTCCCACGTTGTAAATAACTTCCAGTCGATGTCAAGTTCAGGGTGACAAGTTCTGTGTATATGATGCTGGTGACCAGCCTTCAGGATGACCCCCAATGATCCTCAGGTCCTGGTGTCCAGGCCCTGGCGTAGTCTCCTCCCGCCTCGAACTGGTCCGGGTGAAACGAGTTAGTGGCGATCATAGCTCGTGACTTGTGCGGTCGAAGCATAAAGGGTGTCATGGATGGCTTCCACCTTGGCCTCTGCCACGTGGCGAGGATGCTGCGTCAGCCCTTTGGAGAGGGCGCCCCATCCTGGGAACAGATCTTCCAGCTGCAGCACCGTCGTCAGAGACCTTGGCCCCACGGACCTATTTGAGACCCAGAGGCAGAACCAACCACCCAGCCAAGCTGCTCTTGAACTTGGAGCACCAGAAACTGCGAGCTAATAAGTGCTTGCTGTTGTTTATGAAGTTCTGGGGTAATCTGGGATGCAGCTGGAGATAACAGAGCCAGTGCCCTAGCACTTCACTGGGGAACATGGGAGTACTTAGCACCTATCACTTTAACGTTTGGTCGCAAATGTCACTTGCAGGAGGCCTTCCCTTTTTATCTCTCTACATTAGCCTCTATCCTATCCCTCACTCTGTTTTATTTTATTGCCATTTTTATTTTTAAAAAAGTTTATTTAAGTAATCTCTGCCCTCGACATGGGGCTCGAAATCACAAGCCTGAAATCAAGAGCTTTGTGCTCTTTGACTGAACCAACCAGGAGCCACTGTTTTATGTTATTTTTAAAATTTTTATTCAGTTTTGAGAGAGAGAGGGAGAGAGAGACAGCATGAACAGAGGGCGGGAGCAGAAAGAGAGGGAGACACACAATCTGAAGCAGGCTCCAGGCTCTGAGCTGTCAGCACAGAGCCCGACGCGGGGCTCGAACCCACAAACTGTGAGATCCTGACCTGAGCCAAAGTCGGACGCCTAACCCACTGAGCCACCCAGGCGCCCCTACGTTAATTCTTAAAAAAAATATTTGGTGAGTATTGGAAATAAAATAAACAACCAAGCCATTTATTTCTCTATTTATTTACTAGCTCAGTGTCCTTCCTGTCTTGATGGAACGTTCCATGAAGGAGGGAGTTTATCCATTTTTTTCCACCCAGGGCTCGGTGTGCAAACGCAGGGTGGTTGGCATATTCACTTCTGTGCATGAATCCAAACTGGGGCGAAAGATGTGTGTGTGTGTGTGTGTGCGCGTGTGCGTGCGTGCACACGCACGTGTGTGGTGGGGGCTTTGAGTGGTTCCCCTTAAGGTGGATTTGCATGTACTTGACGTTTAATGAAAAAGGGAACTGAGAGAAGCCTCAGGCACCTGAGCGGGGGGCATCAGAGGCAGATCCCATCCGGCTCGCTCTTCTCAGGCTCGCGCGTTAGCTGTGGCCATGCACATGTACACCAACTCTGGAGGCCAGGACCAGCCAGGTATGGGGCTGGCCGGGCAGGATCCGGGGGCCAACCGGGGATGGCCGGGGCCCAGATGACAGGAGCCGCACCCTGCGGCTAGAAACCGGGCCCTGAGGGGCAGCGGAGGGAATGGGCTGGGCTCTCACTTGCCTCTCCTCTGGAAGGGACCAGAGAGGAGGAGGAGGATGGCGATGATTACGAGAACATGGCACCACCCTACAAGGATCTCCCTCCCAAGCCAGGTAGGAGGACTTCTCGGAGGCCAGGTGAAGAAGTGTGGGGCCTGTGGCGGGGGGAGAGCAGGGCCCGGGGGGGCATTAGCTGGGCGTTACGGCAGCCCGACACCGTGATGACAGGTGCGTCTCTGCCTCTGCCCTGCCCTGAGGGCCTCTCTGTCCAACAGGAGAGGACCAGGTGAACAGCTCCAAGAAGGGACGGACCGAGAGAGTGGGGAAATCTCGAGGGGGGAACTGAGGGCTCTGCTTGCAGCGGTGGGGAGACTGGGGTCAGAGGAGGGGGCGCTGGGATGCGGCTTAACGGCTGTTAGGAAGGGAAGCCTGGCAGAGAGCTGGTGGGTGCAGAGGCCCTGAGGCCTGACAGCTGGTGCTTCATAACCAGTGAGTGGACCATAGGCTCCCAACCTCCTCACATCCATACTCTGGGCCCCGATTTACCTTTAGACTTGGGTGCTCCGTGCCTAACCCAGGTCTCAGTAAGAGTCTGATAAGTGGGTATAAAAGCGAAGACTTTGAGGCTTCCCTGAAGGTTGACGGTGGCTGTGCTGGTGCCCTTGGGCAGTGGCCGTTCCATGCTGGGCGGGGCACTGCACCCACCACTTCTTACTCCAGCGGGAGGCCAATCTGGGGCACCGCGGGGAGGGGGGGGCTCCGAATGAGGTGGGAGGGGAACTGGGCTCTGCGGCTTGTCTGCCTCCGGCTCCCATTTGGTCCCAACACAATCCTCAAACCCACTTCCAACATGGACCCCAGGCATCCGGTCTTCGGTGCTCTCCTTCCCCAAAGTTGGCCCTTCCCCGTCTCCGATTGCAGCCCAACCTCCACCTCCATCTTTATTTCCAAATCCAAAGTCATCCCCCTTGCTTCCACTCAACCACACCCTAAACGAGACTTCCTCCCCAGACCTGGTGCACCTCTAGTCCCAGTCTTTATCCGAACCGCATCCTGCGTCACAACTGCTCCCGTGGCCATCACTGTCCCCACCCCATCTTCAACCCCTTCCTCACCCCAGCCACAGCCTTGGTTCATCCATCCCTAGCCCAAACTCAGCTGTGACTTTAACTTAGAGTCAACTACCATGTCCCAGTTTTCCTAGGACTGAGTGATTTCCTGGAATGTGGGACTTTCCGGTTTAAAACTGGGCAAGTCCCGGGTGGCCCCGGAGGGCTGGTCACTCTGTCTCGACCCCAATTCCATTCTTGCGCTCAGTTCTGTCCCTAACCCTCCACTTCAGTCTCGGTCCTGATTCTATCACTGCCTCTGATCTTATTCCGAGCCTCAGACCAGCTCACACTATGAACTTCGCTTCCACAGATTCGATGGCTCCCCCCAGGCCTCCAAGGGCAGGTGAGTTGGGGCTGGGGGTACAGGAGACTCAGTGCTGCCTTTGTCCTGCTCTGGGCCTGAGTAACCATTCCTTTCCCTCTCCCGCCCCCCCAGAAAAGAAAACAGAGAAACCCCCACTCCCTTGCAAGTCCCCAAAGATCAAAGGTGAGAACCCAAGGCTGGGACCTTTCAGTTTATCTGGCTGGGGTCTATGTCTGCCTAACCATTGTCTTTCTGGCCCCTTCCAGACCTGGACCTCACCCCTGTCACCTGCACATCTTCTCAACTGGGTGAGCCACTGGAAGAGCCTCTCCAGGGACACCTGGAAGTCTTCCAGTTTCCTATAGAACAAATCAGATGGGATGGGGGACGTGTTGATCTTGGAATGTAGACTCTTTCAGCAACTTTTGAATAAATATTTCTCTCCCTTTCTTCCAGGTGTCAATTCGGAGCATCCTCCATTCCAGCTGTCTCTCACCAGTAAGTTCTCATGCTCCCGAGGTGGGCCCCTATCTTCCCTCTCATGGTAACAAGTATGCTCGAGTCAGACCTATAGCTCCAGAGGGAGACCTTGGGGCAGAGAAGTGTCTCCTTTCAGGAGGTCTTCCTCCTTGAGTCTAAACCAGACTGGAGGGACCCAGGGTGTCTGCCTGATCCCCTTCAGGCCCCACCGCCTACTTGCATAAAGTACGGATGCAAAGATCCATAGGCTTCCTAGAATGGGGAGCCGCTTGGGCAGGGGCTGCTGGAGAGCATAGGATAACGAATCAGAAATGTTAGGAGCTGTGCTGGGCCCAAGTCATGACGACCTCTCCAAGTCCTCAGTTTACTTATTTTTAAACTGAGAACAATAGTCACATCTATGCTAGAAGGATGAGGATCCAATAAGATAATAAGGGTGGGACAGGATTCTTGGCACACAGTACGTTCTCTCCAGTGTTCCAGGATGTGTAGTAGTTGTGTTAGGTTACGGCGATGGTGTTGGATTTGGAAGTGAGAGGGGGGTGGAGGTGTGGCTTCATTTGGAGCTGGAGAGGGGGCTTCGTTTGGGGAAGGGGTGGCCCTGCAGCACAGGAAGTGCTCTTCTGGGATTCTTCAGGGTTCTTTCCCCCTGACCCTCTCTTACTGACACCATCTGGTGATATAGTCATGACCATGATCTTTGTCTTCCTGCTCTCGGAGAGGGGCTCAAGTGTCTCTTCCTCACTCTACGAAGCACCAATGTCTCTTTGTCCCCATTCTCTTCCCCCAGCGACTCCAGTGTCCCAGCTCGGTCAGAAGTCCAGATGTCCTGGGTGCTACCAGGAGGAGAGACTGGTGGTGATCCTGTGTCTGCTGGTGGTGGTGTCACTGGTCCTGGGCTGTACTGGTCTGGCTGTGACCCTCAGCAAGTGTGAGCAGGAAGGGGATGGGGCGTGGGGAGCCGCCAAGCCTGGGGTGCGGGGAGATGCCGAGCCTGGGGCGTTGGGAGGGCTTGGGCTCAAGATGGACTCTTCTTCATAGACCAGGAGGTGGTGGAAGAGCTGAGGATGTTAACCTTTCAGCAGATGGCATGGCAAGCCAATGGTGAGTGCTTTAATTGCTCCTTCATGCCATGCGTATTGAACACCCAACATGACCCCTCAAATGCGACTCTAAGACCACTTCCAATCTCACCTTTGCTGGGAATTGTGTAGGGATGGCGGATGGGTGGGATAGTGAACACATCAGGCACAGTTCCTGTCCCTGCGCGGTGTGTGTGTGTGTGTGTGTGTGTGTGCGCATGTGCGTGTGCGCGCATGTGTGTGTCTAGATCTCCACTGTCCAATATGGTGGCCACGAGTCACTGTGGCTGTTGGACACTTGCAGTGTGGTCAGGCTGAACTGAGATGTGCTGTGAGTGTAAAATACACACCAATGTCAAAGACTTGCTCAAAAAAAAGAATGTAAAGTATCTCAATAATATTAGTAATAATAATCTTTAATACTGGTTACTCATTAAAATATTTTGGATATATTGGGATAAGTAAAAAAATAATATTCAAATTACTTTTGCTTGTTTTCTTTTGGTTTTTTAGAAAATGGGGCCATTAGGAGCACCTGGGTGGCTTAGTTGGTTAAGCACTTGACTTCAGCTCAAGTCATGATCTCACGGTTCATGAGTTCGTGCCCCATGTTGGGCTGTGTGCTGACAGCTCAGAGCCTGGAGTCTGCTTTGGATTCTGTGTCTCCCTCTCTTTCTTCCCCTCCTCAGCTAGTGCTCTGTCTCTCTCTCTCTCTCTCAAAAATGAATAAAGATAAAAATTTTTAAAAATAGGGCCATTAGAAAATTCAAAATTATGTATGTGGTTTATATTTTATTTCTGTTGGACAGCACAGATATTAAGAACCATTTACCAAATTAGTATAAAATTCCACATTTCAGTGAATGGTCCAAAGGATGATGATTCTATGAAGAACAATGTAATAAGGGATCTTTGACTTTATCTCTGGGAAGGTCATATAGGGCTTTCTTAGGGAAAGAGTGCTATAGCTGAGAGAGGGAAGAGAAGGAATGAACTATGTAAGAGGTTGAGGGTTTCAGGTGTGTTCCAAGGCCCTGTAGCAGGAGGCAATATCATACGTACAGGGGAGGAGTATCGTGCAGTTGGACAGGTGAGAGGTGGTGGATGGGGATGGAGAGAAGTGGGTGGAGTAGAAAGCTCTGGGAGGTAAAAGTGATTGGATGTGGAGATGGACTGGGAATGGCAGTGAGTGAGAGGGAAGCGTGTCCAGCTGGAAGAGGTAAATTTGTAGTGGGAGTGGTGGGAATACACACGTTAGTTGTAGAAGAATCTTCTGGGCCAGCATGGCCTTCACCATGCTTGTTGAAGCCTGACAATTGTCGCGCGCTACGTGCCTTCACTGTACATCTCAGATCCAGCCACTCTTCTGCTCAAAACCCACTGATGGCTTCTCACTGCCCAGAGTCCAATACGAAACTCTAGGCTTAGCATTCAAGGACCTGGACATTGGACCTCACCCTACTTTGAGCTCTAGTTCCTGTGAGGTTCACCTTGACCTCTACTGCTGCAGCCTTCCCTAACATGTTTGCTTCTCTACCTTTGCTTCCAAGGTGGCCCCTGTCTGCTGAGTCTCCCTCTCCCTCTCACAGATACTGAGTCCCCATCTTCCTGAAAAACCCACCTTCTTCAGAAAGTCCACCATCCCCACTCTTCCCCAAGCCCCAGAGATCAGTCCCTCCTCTAAACTACCCCAGGACTCTCCCGGGGCACTGAGCATGCCATTTTTGAGTTCTAGCCCCACCCACTAGAAAGAGGGTGCAGTGAGGAGCACAGATCCTGTTTCTTAATGGTGTGTTTGCAGTCAGTGGAGGGTGGATGGGTAGACGGGGGTTTGGGTTACTAACCTTCCAGCCCATCCTTGCTGACAGTGACTGGCACGGCAGGGCTGGCTGGCCTGAAGAAGGACATTGACCGTGTAAGAACTCAGACCAACCAGTCCCTGGTAGAACTCCGGGGCTTATTAGGTGAGTGGGACCTGGGGAACTGCCCTGAGATGGGGGGATGTGACTGTGCTGGCATGTTGCACAAATCCCCAGGGGGTGATTCCCAGTGCAGTTAACCTGAATGATGCCCTCCTGGAGTTGAGCAGTGCACCACCTGAACAGCTGTATATGGCACACCGTGTGCATGACCCTGGCTCTGGAGCCATGCTGAGAGCCTGCTATTCTGTCCCTAGACTGTACCAAGATCACCTGCCCTGAGGGATGGCTCCCCTTTGAGGGCAAGTGTTACTACTTCTCCCCAAATACCAAGTCATGGGATGAAGCCCGGAAGTTCTGCCAGGAGAACTACTCTCACTTGGTCATCATCAGTAGCTTTGCTGAACAGGTGAGCTATCCCCTCAAGCCCTCAAGGGCCAGCAGGTGTCACACATCCTTCTCTGGCCTGGATGGAGAGAAACTGGAATTGCTTTTGAGCCACTAAAACTTTCTTTTCTTTTTTAAAATGTTTATTTGTTTAAATTTATATAAAGCTTAAAGACCAAAGATTTGTTTGGTTTTAATTATTTTTATTTATTTATGTATTTATTTTACTATTAAGACATTAGAGGACAGTAGTCTCAAAAAGACACTGGTTAGGGAGGGGAAGAGGAAAATGATCTTTCCAACTTATATGACTACATAACGAATTTTGATAAAATGACCAAATTCCACTTGGGAGAAATTTAAGAAAGCAGGATCTTGTGAAGCACCAATTTTTGTTAAGGCCAGGTATTGTATAGAACATTCAGAAAAGAGCTTACGAATGTTGAGGTAGCCCATTAATTACCTTCTACTTCCAAGAAAAAGCAATTGTGAACATAAATCAAAATGTCAAATTTATTTGTTTATACAGTTCAATTAAAATGTGTTTAAATAGTTTGAAAAAATGTTTGTTTATTTTGAGACAGACAGAAAGAGAGAGAGAGTGAGTGAGTAGGGGAGGGGCAGAGAGAGGGAGAGAGAATCTCAAGCAATCATGCACTGTCAGAGCAGAGCCTGACACAGGGCTTGATCACATGAACCATGCGACCATGACCTGAGCCAAAATCAAGAGTTAGATGCTTAATCGACTGAGCCACCTAGATGTTCTTAGCCACGAAAACTCTTTTTATTTTTTAAATATTTTTTTATTTATTTCTAGGAGAGAGAGAGAGAGACAGCGTGAGCAGGGGAGGGTCAGGGAGAGAGGGAGATACAGACTCTGAAATTTAGCTGCGAAAACTCTTTTTTTTTTAATTTTTTAAATTTATTTCTAGGAGAGAGAGAGAGAGAGAGAGACAGCGTGAGCAGGGGAGGGTCAGAGAGAGAGGGAGTCACAGACTGAAACAGGCTCCTGGCTCTGAGCTGGCAGTCAGCACAGAGCCTGACATGGGGCTCGAACCCACGAATCGCGAGATCATGACCTAAGTGAAAGTCGGACGCTTAACCGACTAAGCCACCCAGGCGCCCCTAGCCGCGAAAACTCTTAATAGCAAGGTCAGAGGACACGCTCTGCTTGAGTTCAAATCCCAAGTCTTAGTATTCTCTCTAACCTAGAGATATAATAATGGCTATTATATCCTTTCCGTTCTCCAGGCTGTATTCCAAACATCTTACATCTTACATTAACATAATCCTCACAACAGCCCTGTAAATTAGTGTGCGAGTCAGGAGAGGTTGTGTTAGGCGGGTGTAACAGTCCCTAGAGCTCAATGACGGAAATGTAGAAGGCAACTCTGAACTCTTCCACTAAATTGTGTTTACAAAGCAAGTCACGTGGGTCCTGTGGTGCTTTAAGGTGGTGGGGAAATAGTTTCACCTGTGAAGGAGAATTGACATTTGTAAGCAACTGCAATGACTTGATGCTACCAGTTAGATAGTAAACACATTTGTACACAGTAGCTATTACTTGTACTTCACAGATGAGGAAACTGAAGCACAGAACACTTAAGAAACTTGCCTGTGGTCACTTACAACTAGTAGGCGTCGGAACTGGGATTTAAGTCCAGGTGTTTGTATGGTCTGTCTTTCCCCACCATTTCACTTTTGATTTACCTGTGTCATTATTTTAAAGTAGAATTTCTCGCAGACAACATATAGCTGGGTCTTTCTTTCTTTCTTTTTTTTAAACTTTTATTTATATTTGAGACAGAGCATGTGAGCAGGGGAGGGGCAGAGAGAGACGGGGACAGAGGATCTGAACCGGGCTCTGGGTTGACAGCAGTGAGCCCAACATGGGGCTCGAACTCACAAATTGTGAGATCATGACCTAAGCTGAAGTTGGACACTCAATTGGTGGAGTCACCCAAGAGCCCCGGATCTTGTTTTTTAAAATTCAGTCTGACAATTTCTGGCTTTTAACTGATGTTTTTAGACCATTTACATTTAATGGAATTAAACTGATGGCTGAATGGAATTTGTACTTGCAGAAGTTTTTGGCCAAGGCTCATGGCTCTCCACGGATATACTGGCTGGGGCTGAATGACAAGGACCGTGAAGGGGACTGGCGGTGGCTGGATGGGTCACCTGTCACTCTGAGGCAAGTATTGAGGACCCTTGGGGTCTCTGCCTGGTATAGTCTTTGTGTAGTCCAAGCCAGCAGATCCTTTAGAACCCCAGGCCAGGCTGGATAAAGGACGCCCAGGGATGCTTTTTTTGCTAATAGGGATTCTGGAACCTTTACCTTTAAAATTTTTCTGCACTGCAACATCTCTGCCTTTTAGCACACTATAAGGTCAAGTCCTCAGGCCAGTGGTTGGGGGACGGGGTTGGGGAGAAAGGAAGGGTGACTATAGGGTGGGAGCAAGAGGAAGCTTTTGATTTGTCAAAAGAATGGGCAGAATCTCTCTATCTCTGTCTCTCTACATATATTAACCCAATGATTTAATCTTTTTAATAATCCTATAAAGAAGGTATACTTGTCTCCATTTTATTTTTTATCATCTCTACTTTATTTTTTTAATGTAGCTTTTATTTCTGAGAGAGAGAGAGAGAGAGAGAGAGAGACAGCGTGAGCAGGGGAGGGTCAGAGGGAGAGGGAGAGACAGTATCTGAAGCAGCCTCCAGGCTCTGAGCTGGCTGTCAGCTCAGAGCCCAACATGGGGCTCGAACCCATGAACCACGAGATCATGACCTGAGCCGAAGTCAGATGCTCAACCGACTGAGCCACCCAGGCGCCTCTATCATCTCCACTTTAAAGATGAGGAAACAGGCACAGAGAGGTTAAGCAACCCACCTAAGGTTGAAGAGCTAGCAGGTGGCTGTGGGAGCCAACCTAGCTTTAAAGTCTATATTCTCAGCCTTTATACTTACTTTCTCAAGGAGTGTATGCATTTGGATTTTAAATAAATATTCACAAATTGTCCACCATAGTGGTTATACCAATTTATTCTTTGACCAGGTTGACGTTACTTTTCTTCATTAACAGTTCATCAAGCTTTTGCAATTTTGTTGGTTTAATTGTAGGTGAAAATGGAATCCCAATTTAGTATTAATTTGCCTTCTCTTATAAAGACTTAAGTTGGATATATTCTTTTTAAATTATTTATTTATTTTTAAAAATTTATTTTGAGAGTGAGGGGGGAGGGGCAGAGAGAGAGAATCCCAAGTAGGCTTGTGCTGCCAGCACAGAGCTCGATGTGGGGCTTGGACCCACAAACCATGAGATCATAGCCTGAGCTGAAATCGAGACAGACGCTTACCAACTGGGCCACCCAAGCACCTCTGGGTATCTTCTCACATGTTTAATAGCCACAGGTATTAACTTTTCTGTGAAGTGTTTATTATATCATTGGTATATTTTTACACTGGGATTTTAGTTTTTTTCTTCTTTCTTTTTTATATGCTTATTTTTGAGAGAGAGAGAGAGAGAGACAGAGCATGAGCAGGGGAGGGGCAGAGAGAGAGGGAGACACGGAATCCGAAGCAGGCTCCAGGCTCCAAGCTGTCAGCACAGAGCCTACAGAGTCCAATGCAGGGCTCAAAGCCACGAACTGTGAGATCATGACCTGAGCCAAAGTCAGAAGCCTAACTGACTGAGCCACTCAGGTATCCCTTCTTATTTATTTCTAAGAGCTCTTTACATATTAGAAATATTAGTATCCTGACAGAGGATCTCATTTTTTGTTAAAGATTCCCGGAAGAGGGCACTGCTCTATCAATAGAGACATGGCATAGCGTGGTGCTGTGAGTGCCCAGTTCAGACTCCTCATGAGGCTGGTGCAGCCCCCGTCCCCCCAGCAGGGCGAACTGACCGCTAAAGGCTCACAGTTGTGCTTTCTCTAGAGAGTTGTCCTCAGCTGAATGGAGGCCAGCTCACCTAGGAGGTTACTTCAGCCCACAGCCAACCAGTGGCTAGGAGAAGCCTGGACCCTTTGTTACAAGTTGAGATACCTCTCTGGTGCTATTCACACTCAGAGCTCCCTGTTGGATCAGGCTGAGGCAAGAGCAGGCTGAACCCACATTCCTGCTCATCTTCTCCCCCTGCACCATCCTGCTTCTCCCACTCCTTTCCTGAGAGCATCCTTTAATAAATCCCGTGCCCCTGAATTGCCAAATCAGGCTCCGCCTTAATAGAAGAGAGTTAAGATATTATAATACCTGAGGTCGGGACGATTCCTGGTGCAGAGAAGGGTTCTTCGTAAGAGGCAGAACCTGACCAGTTGTAGGAAATGGATTCAGGCACAGGAGACAGTCCTGGTGAGTGGGGAAGCGGGGCTGAATTAAGACCGACACGGTGGGGCGAAGGGGATAACGCGACAGCTCCAGGTAATTCTGAAGAGCTGAAAAAATGGTTAGGATGGAAGAAAGAGCCTTGAACTAAGGCCTTTCCTTCTCCCACTCCCTGATATTCTTTCTTTAATTAATAGACTTATTTATTTGCAAAAAAAAAATTGAGCAGAAGTTTCAGAGAAATGTTTCCTATAGTCCTCTTCTGCACACGGTTTTCTCTACTGTTGACATCTTGCATTGTTGTGTGGCACATTTGTTACAATTGATGAACAATTGATGTAACAATTGTTACAAGTGATGGCTACATTATGATGAATGAAAGTCCACAGTTTACATTAGGGTTCACTCCCAGGGTGGTGTGTGTGTGTTCTGTGGATTTTGATGCATGTGTAATGTCACGAAGCCACCATTGCAGTCTCATGTGATGCCCTGAAAAAATGCCCTGTGCCCCACCCGTTCATCCCTCCCCATGCTTTTCCTTCTTGCAGCTTTTGGGAGCCAGAGGAGCCCAACAACATCAATAACGAGGACTGTGCCAGCATGAACAAGGGTGGCACTTGGAATGACCTCTCTTGTGACAAAACTACATACTGGATTTGTGAGCGGCAATGTTCCTGTTGAACCCCATGGCCGAGGGTGGGTGGGGGTCCATACCGAGTGCCCCTTGACTCCGGGGATGAGAACCTCCTGCCCTTCCATCGAAGGCCCTGCCTCTCTGTGAACTGACGGATACACCTAAGATGAACCGGCGGCTTGGATGCAGCAAGTCCCCTTGGGTGCGAGTGAGAGCATTTCTAGGTGACGACTTGAGGGCTGTTCAACTGGACGATGTCCTAGTCTGTTCTGGCTACTATACCAGAATACTGTAGCTTATGGGTAGCTTATGAACAACCGAGGTTTATTTATTGAATTTCTGGAAGCTGGGAAGCCCAAGATGAAGGTCCAGTGTTTGGTGAGGGCTCACTTTCTGATTCACAGAGGGCTGTCTTGCTGTGTTCTCCTATGCTGCAAGGGCTGAGAACCCTCTGGGGTCCCTGTTATAAGGACGAGAGAGTCCCACCCTTATTGACCTAATCATCTCCCAAAGGCCCTGCGTCCTTGAGCGAGCACCTTGAGGGTTAGGATTTAACATATGAATTGAGTGGGGGACACACAATCCAGTCTGTAGTGGGTGGTGAGCTGGTGGGAGACCAAGTCTTAAACACTGTCTCCCAGTTCTGGGGTCTGGAGGAAACTCACTAAGTCCTTGGTCATGGCTCTTAGGAAGCAATCCTGGCCACAGGGGCTCCCAGTCTGGTAATGACTGAGCTGGAGCGGAAAATTTCCTGGCTCCTCTGGACGCAGGTGTGCTGGGCTCCCTTACTGCCTCCCCGATGGGGAACAGCTTCGGGAAAGCAGGCGGGGGAAAATTATTTTTGGGAAGCAACTTTCTCAGTGTCCCAGGTGAAGTTTGCCTGACCGGGGTGGGGCAGAATCAAGCCACTGCCAAGACTCGGCCTGTGAGGCTTCTAGAAAGGCAGACTAACTGAAAAGGCAAGACTGTCCCCTCCCCCAGTGTGTGTCCCAGGACAGCCGTGGCTTTACCTACCTGCATGTGCCTTTAGGCTGCGTGTGGTTTGTAAAGATCTTTGATGAATAATTCACTTTTACTTGGAGTGGGCCTTCTTGGGCTATCAGCTCCTGCAGAAAATGTCCGTTCGGCATGTGGCCCTTGCCCACTGTGGTGGTTTGCTCGGGGCAGGGGAAGGGGCTGTGCCACAATAAAGCACCGTAGACTGGCTTGCGTGCGAGAAATTTATTGTCTCAGCGTTCTGGAGGCTGAACTCTAAGATCGAGGTGTCGAAGTGGTTGGTTTCTGGGCAGGCGTCTCTCCTTGAGTTGTGTCTGGTCCTCTTCTCCGCGTGTCTCCACATGGACTTCTCCTTGTGTGTGTCTGTGTCCAAATCCCTTCTTCTTTTTTTTTTTTTTAATGTTTTATTTATTTCTAGGAGAGAGAGAGAGACAGCGTGAGCAGGGGAGGGTCAGAGAGAGAGGGAGACACAGACTGAAACAGGCTCCAGGCTCTGAGCTGGCAGTCAGCACAGGGCCCGACGCGGGGCTCGAACCCACGAACTGCGAGATCATGACCTAAGCGAAAGTCGGACGCTCAACCGACTATAGAGATGTAGGCCACATTGGACTAGGGCCCGTTGTAATGACTTCGTTTTCATGAATTACCTCTTCAAAGACCCTACCTCGAAAAATACAGTCACATTCTGACGTACTGGGGGTTGGGACTTGAACACGTGAATTTTGGGGGAGACGCAAGTCAGCCGTATTAGCCTCTGATGGACTGGTGTTCAGTCCAGTGATTATGACAATCAGAAACACCCTCTGGGGAGGCTGGTGCTGCCCCCTGCTGAACACGACACAACACGGCCATCCCTTTGGACAATTCCTGAATTGTATCCAAAGGCAGGTAGGCATTCTCCAGACTGATCAGTTTCTTGATCAACAACTACCCTTGATGAATAGCGGAATCCTTGTGTTGACTGAGAGCAGGTGATTATGGCTCTGAGCAGAGGGGCAGCGGGGGAGGTTAGCGTTCACTTCACTTCCTGTTCCCCTCTGTACGTGTCTTCTGCTGCCTCTACACTGTCCCCAAGTCACCAGTACTGAAACCAGCCCCCCTGTACAGCCCATAGACTGCAGAGTGGGTCGGTATCCTGTTCCAAGCCCTCCACCCAGGGGGCCACTGGCCCAAATGACTGTTTGTCTGGGGTCAGGGGAAGTTCGTGCATCTCAGAAGAGGAAATGTCAGCTTCTTCCAATATGTTGATAAATGGAGAACCCGGGGCTGTGGTCACATCTTTGGGTCATGCTGGGGGTGTTCCACAGTGGAGCTAGCTCAAACCTATCTCCCTCCCACATCTCTCATGATTGTCTAAGTTTACCTAGAGAGATAAGTGTGAAGGAGGTCCCCTTTACTACTTTGGGCATCAGGGAGCAAAGGCTGGGCATTCTTGGTAGGTAAAAATAACAAAGGCACAGTTTCTCAAGCATGTATTGTGTGCTAGATAGGTACGGCTGCTCTCACTGAATCTTAGTGTGAAGTTGGAACAATTACGAGCCCCATTTTATAGCTGGGGAAACTGAGGTTTGTCCATTCTCATCTAGCGGCACAGCTAGATAGTTGGACTCAGTCTGTGCCTCCAATGGTTAATCTCCTTCTGCAGCACCTGCCACCTTTCAAGGGGCTGTCTGTGAACTTGAATTATCCCTGACGACCCCAAGCTTGTAGCTTTGGTCTAAGCTGGAACTTACGGAAAGGGAATAGTGTGGTGTGGTGGAACAGACATTTTGGGCTGAGGTAGGAGACTAGGAATTGAGTTCTGGGTCTGTTGATAGTAATCTGTGTGGCTCTCCTGGGGCTATTATGATAATGTGGATGAGAGGAAGGGGACCAGGTAGGAAGAAAATGAATCTATTTTGAAGCTAGAGCTAATGGGATTTGCTGACAGAGTGAACGTGGGTGTGAAGGAAAGAGAATAGTAAAGAATTACTCCAAAATTTTCAACTAAAGGAACGGGAAAGATGGAGTTATTGTTACCTACAGCTGAGGAAGAAAAAAAAAAGCGTATGAACACATTTATTTGTTTTTATTTAAAAATTTTTAAGTTTATTTATTTACTGAGAGAGAAGAGAGGGAGAGAGAGAGAGATCACAAGCAGGGGAGGGGCAGAGAGAAGAAGAGACAGAATCCCAAGCAGGCTCTGCGCCATCAGTGCAGAGCCTAATGTGGGGCTTGAACCCATGAACTGCGAGATCATGACCTGAGCTGAGATCAAGAGTCAGACACTCAACTGACTATGCCATCCAAGCACCCCTGAACACTTTATCTATCTATCTATCTATCTATCTATCTATCTATCTATCTATCTATCTATCTATCTATCTATCTATGATTTAAATAAAAATTCTAAGTAACTCTACACTCGACGTGAAGCTTAAACCCACAACTTGGGCATCAAGAGTCATGTGTTCTGCTGACTGAGGTAGCCAAGCCCCCTTGAGCACATTTAAATTTAGGTGTTTCATGAATTCCTGCTGAAGTTCAAGAATGGACTCATGTATAGCAGATGTGGTCATGCCCTACGTATATCCTTGATCCCCACATTTTCAGTGACGTCTAATGGCCAGCAGCTGCCACCAGAGTCCTCCTGGTCTGGCACATGGCAGGTGAAGGGTGCCAGCAGGGAAATGCTGTCTGGAAGGGTCTCAACCAAAGCCTGGACTTGGTGTACAGTATGTCAGCCCTTCACCCCCCAGATGATATGAGGTTGATCTCATCTCACCCTGAGGTCCCCACTGGGATTCAGCTTCCATTGCCTACAGGGGTAGTCTGCTTGATAACGCATCTTTGAACATAGCTTGGACTGGCTGCCTTTCTTTCTCTGACTCACGTCTTCACATTCCTGTTGGTGTTTCCTGGGATCACTTCCCAAATAAACTACTTACACCTGAATCCTTGTCTCAGCATTTGCTCTTGAGGGAATTCAAATTGAGACTCTCTGGGACAGAAGACCAGCCTGTGATGTGGTTCTGGCTTGCCTGGGGGGAAGGGGCTCCTGGGATGTGGGGTTCTCAGTGCTAAAGCAAGAAAAGTCCTGGGCAAACTGGGATGTGTTGACTATTCTTATAGGAGGCTTGTATGGTACCAGAGATACCAAGAAGAGAAAGCTTAAGGAGAAAAGGGGGTAAGGCATATGTAGATCAAACCATCATGTACAATTTTTATCTGTCAGTCATACCTCAATAAAGCTGGACAGAATTAAAATACTTGATTATTAAAAAATGAAGAAAAGAAGTCCAGTGCAATTAAATGTGACCCAAAGGTCAAGTGAGAAAAGATTGAGAAGCCTCCATCCTCAGCACAGAGGAAGCGTTTGGGACATTGAGCCATTCCTGGGTGTGTAGGACGCAGAAATCAGACTACAGTGGTTGAGCAGTGAGGGGGCGGCAGGAAGTGGGGATAACAGAGCGTAAACAGCTTTTCTAGAATGTTGAGTGGAGAGAAGATATTGCAGCAGAGAGGATTTTTTTTTTTTTATGTAGAAGGGACTCAAATGCCTCCACCCTACTCTTCCAAAACCCACTATCATTCCCATGTCAGATCTCCTGGGTCTCCCAGACTAATTTTTTTCCTTCACAATTTTCATCTTTTGGCATTTTTATCTGTGCTTTGAGATATTTCTTCCATAGGGTCTTCCAAGCCACTAATTTGGCTGTTGATAGTGACCATACTCTTCTCTAATTCATCCAGAAACATTTCTCTTCTTATTTAGCCCATTTTTATTCAGTTCCAAAGAGCATTTTGGTGCTGTACTTGAATCTCCTTACATTCTTATTTTATTGTGTTCAATTCTTACTGGAATTAGTCTTGTTTTAAGTTGTCTGTCTACACTCCAGCAGGCCTACTTGATGGGTGTCAGTTACATTGGGCTGTGTCCCCTGTCCAGCTGCTGGGACCTCTCTGTGTTGTCATTTCTTCTTGGGGCTCAGACATGGGGGTTGAGAACTCGAAGTAGGGACAGTTCCCCAAGTGATGAGAGGAGATGGGTTCTCCACTCCAAGAGGTGCATGTGCACAGGCAGGTATGCAGAGACCCTCCTTGCTTCCCAGTCTCTGCTTCCTTCTAGATTCAGAACTCTTGGAAGAACACACACACACACACACACACACACACACACACACACACACGGGAGTGATGCTGGCCTATCCCAGGAGGTCCATGGACCCCTGTGGGCCAGACTCTTCCTGGGATGGACGGTGTCTGATTTTCCACCTAGAGTGTTCTTCAGCTTATCTTGGGACTCTCCACCTGGTGCATGGGGGAGATATTTCAACCCCAGATCTCCCTTTGGGGTTTCCCCCCAAGATACCACCCTCATCTCTACCCAGCTGCCATTGGTCCCAGCAGACTTTGGGTTTAAAGAAGCAGATATATGCAGATGTATTAGTGTGGGGGATGGAGAGGAATTGAGAAATGTACAAGTGGCCATTTTCCTAGAATCAACCATTTCTCTTCCTTTAGCACAGGGGCCAGCAAACTATAGCTTGGGGAGAGGTAGTTCAAATCCTGAGTGGTGCAGCCTGTTTTTTTGTATGGCCAGTGAGCTAGAAATGGTTTTTATATTTCTAAGAAACACACACACACAGATCCTGAAAAGTCTGAAATACTTGTTATTTGGCCATTGGCAGAAAAAGTTTGCTGACCTATTTTTAGTTTATTTATTTATTTTGGGGGGGCAGAGAGAAAGAGGGAGAGAGAGAGAGAGAGAGAGAGAGAGAGAGAGAGAGAATTCCAAGCAGATTTCACACTGTCAGCACAGAGCCTGATATGGGGCTCGAACTCACAAGCTGAGAGATCATGACCTGAGATGAAACCAACAGTTGGATGCTTAACTGACTGAACCACCCAGGTGCCCCTTTAGTATATTTAAATACCACTGGGAAAGAATCAGGAGAGAGGATGTCAGAGAGATAGAAGACTCAAGACAGAGGGAGGAGATATCAGTGGAGAAAAGTACCCAAAGAGGCAGGAGGGGATGAGCAAAGCACAGAGGGAGGGGTTAGTCTTAAACAAGAGGACAGATCCCTTTGCTGTTGTGGAATAATGGGGGAAGGTATGGATGTGGATGTATTTGTAAAGGATGTCAGGAAGTTGGGGTAGTTTCCCTCAGCTGGTGTTTATTATCTCTGTGAAGTAGTAGACAAGGTCTTCTGCCTCATGTAAGGAGAAAGGTGGGGAGACTGAGGAAGGAAGTGAAAGATACAACTTTTCATGGGGGGACGTTGACTAGATATGGGAAGAACAAGTTCCGGGTAGCATGGAGAGTCTTGTTTATGTCAGAAAGCATCTATCTGAAATGACTCCAAGATAAGTGATTCTGGGATCTCACTGCCCTGATAGAGAAGTGGTTGAGATGTGGTTTGTTCATAAGGAAGGATTATTTGGACTACAAATAACATTACTTGACCCAATGTGGCTTAGCAATAGGGTCTTATTTGTTTCACAGAGGAGGAAGTCCAAGGTTTGGTTCAGCAACTCAACAATGTCATAAAAGCCCGGATTATTTCCATCTTTCTACATCCTCAGTATTTACATGGCACCTTCTCTCCAAGCATCGTATTATTGTATAGCAGCCCAAACCGGAAAGTCATGGGCAGGCTGTCCTTGAATTCGTCTTGTTTCTATCAAGGAGAAAAAGTATTTTCTAGTAGATGTTTCTTATATCTCATTGCCTAGAAATGGTCCAAATGCACCCATCCTAAATCAATCACTATGGTTAGTTTAGATTGAGGTTTCTTGACCTCAGCACTACTGGCATTTAGAGATTGATAATCCTTTGTTGTGTGTATGTAGGGGCTATCTTGTTTATTATGGGATGTTTACAGCATCTCTGCCCTTTACCACATACATGCCAGTAGCATTCCCCTGCCTTTCCCCAGTCATGACAACAAAAAATGTCTCCAGATTTTGTCAAATGTCCCTATGGGTGGGGGGGAGGGAATCACCTCCAGTTGAGAATAACTGGGCTTAGACCAATATTAACTGGCTTCCTATGTCCAGGCACATGGCTGTCCCAAATCTGCAAATAACCAAGGTTCTGCTGACAAGGAGCATATGATATGGCAATGGCTGCTTAGTAAGCAATCTGTAATGACTGCCATTGTTGGACTGGTCCTGGATCAAGGTTTTCCAAGGTAATTATGGAATCAGAATGAGAGAGTAAGGTGTTGAGATTATGGGAGAAAATCATCTGACACGGTTGACCATGAGATTTAGCCTGGATAAGAAAGGAGGTAAAGCTGATGGTTTGGAAGAAACTGATGGTCTGAAGGACTGGATGAGTTTAAAGAGCAAGGTTAGGAAGAATGAGTGTAAGAACTTGAGGAAAAGCCTTTAAAGGGGCTTCCTTGTTTACAAAATGTCAAGGGAGTATTTGCGATGGTCATGATTTGGGTACCTAGAGACAAGCACTGACTCAGCCCATGATAGTGAAGAGAAATCCGATGCAACACACATTTACTGGGAGCCCATTATGCAGACCAAACACTTAAGGAAGTAAAGGCTAAACATTTCCTCTCCAAGGATGTCATAGGTAATGATTCCGCTCGTCTTCAGCTTTGTTCTTCACAACGTCAGCCAAATCCATGGGTGTGACTTTCTATGTGGAGTTGAAGGTTCTAGTTTGAATATTTTCTCTTCAGTTCATCTGGAAAAGCAACCCCCCAACAGAAGATGTTTAGATTAAAGATAGATGGGAGGATGAAACAGAACAAACCACCACCACCACCACCACCACCACCAATAAAACAGAAAGAGCAGAAGTGGATTAAAGGCAGAGAGTGTTACTGAAGTGGTAGGTTCTTTCCCTACTCAATACCATTTGTCAAATAGGCAGACTTCACGCTCAGACAGAGCCCAAAATGGGGCTCAATCCCATGACACCATGACCCTGGGATCATGACCTGAGCAGAAATCAAGATTCAGACACTCAACTGACTGAGCCACCCAGGCGCCCTGGGAAGCTCATGTTCTAAAGGCACCTTCTCCCTGATTAGGCTCCATGGTCAGGGCTTTATGGGGTTAGGCTGATTAAGGGGCTGATAAGCAAGCTGATGTGGGGGGGTTTTAGGCGAGGGGGAAGAGGCTTCTAAGAATCAAAGCACCACCTCTTTTCTTCCCTCCTGGGGACACAGTTGGATCTGTCATAGTGCTGGTAGGTGTGCTTTTGTTATTACAGTTGGATGGAAATGATATTGAGGTCATCTGGAGGGTCTGAACTGGATCGAACTGGTCAAAAGCGGGGTTATTGTGGCTTTTTCGGAGCCTGTTAGCAAGTCCCTGGTGACAAGAGCTCCATCCAGCAGGCGAGGATGACAGGGGTGATCATCTAGCATTTTGGAATCTTAGGACAGGTGTGGCCTTCTTCAGCTTAAATGGGAGAACTTCTTGGGGCGCCTGGGTGGCTCAGTCGGTTAAGCATCTGAAATTCAGGTCAGGCCATGATCTCATGGTCTGTGAGTTCCAGCCTGTGCTGGATTCTGTGCTGACAGCCCAGAGCCTGGAGCCTGCCTCGGATTCTGTGTCTCCTTCTGCCCCTCTCCCACTTATGCTCTGTCTCTCTCTCAAAAATAAACATTAAACTTAATTTTTTTAAAAATGGGAGAACTTCTTAAAAATCCCAAATGAAGAATTGTTTTTTTTTAGTTTTAAAAAATGTTTATTTATTTATTTTGAGAGAGGGAAGGGGGGGGGAGAGAGAGAGAGAGAGAGAGAGAGAGAGAGAGAGAGAGAGAGAACCTTAAGCAAGCTCCATGCTCAGCACAGTGCTCAAACCCATGACTCTGGGGTCATGACCAGAGCCAAAATCAAGAGTCAGATACTCAACTGACTGAGCCACTCAGGCACCCTGAATTTTTTTTTTTTTTTTTTGCTTTTTAATCATACTCTGTGCCTAGAAAAATAAAATCTTAAGAGATTCTTTCAATTAAAGTGAATGTATTTCCTACAGGGAGCTAATCCATATATTCCCCTTTCAAAGATACACACATCTTATTCAATTTCCACAATGTTACATAACAATAATAAAAAAATTTGTTTCTTTATTGTGGGAAGCCAGTTACTGGAATGCTGGAAACTTTGGGAATTATTCTGGATTATCTAGGAAGTCTTTTAACGGTCGCAGCCAGCAGTCAGCCCTTTTTACAATTTTACTCTTATTGGGAATGATTTAAACCTAATACTCATAGTTTTTTGTTTTTTGTTTTTTTTCCTGATCACTTGACTTGCCCTAAGAGTTTTTTCTTTTTCTTTGTTTTTTAAATCAGGTGGAGGGAACAGCCTATACATTTTTATTACTAGTTTTACACATAGTTTTGAGTTAATAAAGTCCTGGCCATAGGAATACGTAGGAAACATGGTAACAGAAACATAAAGATGTCAAACAAAGCAAATGCACTCTTTCTAGGTAAAATTCTGGGGATGGAACAAAGTTTTATCAGAGGAATTAAATCACAGAATCAGTTTTCCACCATGCTTCATTTTCCCTCCTCAGCTGAGCATGTCCTGTGAATTCGTCAGCCCTAGCTTCACCCACTGGAATCACTGTGCAGCTGGCAGTAGTGGCATTTGTTTAAGACTTTTTTTTTCCTGGTCCTGTTTTCCTTTTGGCCCTTTTGTAAAGATTTAGAATAAATTCCCCTTCCTGCTTTCCAGTTAGGGATAGATGTTTCATTAGTGGCGCAATATTTCCAGTGCTGAGAATATCACAGATTAGTTCAAAGAATGTGCAAAACCATGTGTCTCAATTCTGCTTATTTAAATTTTTTTAATGTTTTATTTTATTTATTTCTAGGAGAGAGAGAGAGACAGCGTGAGCAGGGGAGGGTCAGAGAGAGAGGGAGTCACAGACTGAAACAGGCTCCAGGCTCTGAGCTGGCAGTCAGCACAGAGCCCGACGCGGGGCTCGAACCCACGACCCGCGAGATCATGACCTAAGCGAAAGTCGGACGCTTAACCGACTAAGCCATCCAGGTGCCCCTCAATTCTGCTTATTTAAAAAACAACACATTCGAAAGCTCCTTGGCTAGCAGATGTGGTGGGTGGACACGTGGGAGTATACAAATGAGATTAGGAAACATTTTGGATTATGAGTTTTGGAGCCCTTCTTGCTTATCTAGGGGCATATCTTCTTGGAGAAGTATGTTCTCTCATTTCTCCTAAAAGACACATAAAGGACAACTGTAGAGGGGTCCAAGGTAGTGCCAGAGGCTCATTCCTTGGTGCATTGAGTCTGAGTTAAATCAAGGGAAGAACAGATGAATACCAGCAATCAGGTTCCACGGAGGTCCTCTTTCTAACAGGACCATTTCCTCCCCCTGGAAGGTCCCATTATTCCATGTGCTCCTCTCCTATAATTATGTAGAGCAGCTGGGATGAGGTCCCTCTCTGGAGCCCTTTCCAGGTATCTGTCAACACCACTGGGGTTACATCCACCTGTCTACAGGAGAGCGGGATTTGAGGATGATGACCACTGTGCTATGTCTGTGATTGTATGTCCCCCTCTCCCCTCCACAAAGGATTCTACATTAGATGGTAGTGGTGCTGGTGATATGTTTTACTCTTACTCATTTTTTTTTATTTCTAGGAGAGAGAGAGAGAGAGAGACAGCGTGAGCAGGGGAGGGTCAGAGAGAGAGGGAGTCACAGACTGAAACAGGCTCCAGGCTCTGAGCTAGCTGTCAGCACAGAGCCCGACGCGGGGCTCGAACCCACAAACTGTGAGATCATGACCTGAGCCGAAGTAGGACGCTTAACCGACTAAGCCACCCAGGCGCCCCTACTCTTACTCATTTGTATGACAACAATATATACAGAAGCCAGGTTAAGCATTGTCAGTGATCGCGGAAGAGTCACTGAGGAACATTATAGTAAGAATGAGAAATGCAAACCAGGTCATCAGGAAAAGAGCTCTTTGTCATACCTTCCAGGGAAGGGAGCTCATACTAAGACACGGAGAGGGGGGTTTGGGTATCAAGGGAGGAAACATTAGAATAAATCACAAGTCCTCTTACTTCACTGGGTCTTGAGTTTGTGCCAGACTTGGTGGAAAGCGTGTAGGTTTCAGACTCAGGTTTAGATGTCATGATCTCTCTGAACCATTTTCGGACCTGGAATATCAAGGAAAATACTGGAGTTGTTTTTGTTAACATTGGTGGGTGAATAGAAAAGCCAGTGAGTCAGGAAGAGAATAAAGGCATTATTAAAAAAACTTTTCCTACAACATGTGGCATATATGTACAATGAAATATTGTTCATTGAGCCTTAAAAAGGAACGGTATTCTGACACAAGCTACAACATGGATGAACCTTGATGGCATTCTGCTGAGTGAAATTAGCCGGGAACAAAAGGACAAATATTGTATGGTTCCACATACAGGGGGTCTTTTTAATAGTCTAATTAATTGAGCCAGAAAGTAGAATAGTGGTTACCGCTAAAAGAATGGGTGGAAGGATGGATATGTGGATAGGCAATGTGATAAAACAAATATAGCACAAAGATCATTGAAGTGATTGGTATATATGTGTTCCTTGCATAATTGTTTTAACCTTTTTATGTGTTTTAAAATGTTCATAACAACACGTTGGAAAAAGTAGCTTGTTATTTAATGCCATCATAGAACTATTAAAACCTATTAGTATGGAAACTATACCGTCACATGGAAATGTGTTTAAGAATTCATGTGTTTAAGTGGTGTGGTGGATTGCATTATAGATTTCAATTATTCACTCCTCTGTCATAGTATTATATATACTCCGTCTTAGCCTCATGGTGGGTGGAGGGTTCTGTTCCCTTGACTTTGGGCTTGGACGAATGACTTTCTTTGGCCAAGGGAATATCAGTGGAAGTGATTCAAGCAGGCCCACAAGGCTTGAGATGGTCTTGTCTAGTAGGGCTTGTCTTCTCGTGATTTTGCCATTGTCATGAGAAGAATGTATCCTAGGGAGCTGCTCCCTTTCCGCTAAGCCTCAGAATGAGTCTCAAAGAGAAGACCTGAACATGATCTGCGTCCTGAAACCAAGCCAAGCTGAGTCCAGACAAGATCAGCTGAACCTCAATCAATCTTCAGACTTGAGAATGAGAAAAGTAAACATTTGTGTTTCAGCTATGGAGATTTTTGAGGTCATTTGTTACACAGCAGTAGCTGACTATTACAAACGGGAAAAGAAGAAAAACATATTTGCTTGATGTAGCAATTATATACTTTCTGACAGCTGTTAATAAATTCATGTATCTTATAATCAATAACATCTTAGAGCAGAGAGAATATAGATAGTGTTTACACATGGCTTGCAGCTTATATGAAAATTTAGAGAACATAGATTTAAATGATTCAAATGTTCATTACACAACATACTTCCAAATATGTCCTAACATTACGACAATAAAAAAAGGGGTTGGTGTTCACCTGCTGGCTGAGAAGGCAGTAGACCAGGAAGATGAAGATGCCCTGTAGGCTGTTGATGATGGTGAAGAGGTACGCCATGACGTGGGTGGCTGACCCCACCTGCAGGAGGCCCAGACACCACGTGCAGCCCAGGATGAAGAGCTGAGCCGTCGCTTTGAATGTCAGCATCCTGAGGGGAGTCATATACAATGCTGTGACAAAGCTAATAATGGACAAAGCTAATAATAATGGTTGTGTAGTTGTTACTGGTGAGGACTCTTGAGCTAGACTGGCTGGGTTCAAATCTAAGGCAGAACTAGCCAGCCTTGTGACCCGGGGCAGGTGACTTTATCTTTCTGTAACTCAGTTCCCTCATCTTTGTAATAGCCCTATTTCACAGGGTTGCTGGCAAGCTTAAACGGGACTCTCACCTATGTAAACTATTTAGGACAGTACATAGAACAAAACTAGTTCCTCCATAGGGCATTCTAAAATGGGGTGCTTTTCTTTTTCAGATTCTGGGTCTCCCTCTCCCTCTGCATCACCCCTACCTTGCTTGTGTTCTGTCTCTGTCTCTCAAAAATAGATAAACATAAAAAAAAAACCCTGGGTGCTCTTTATCTCTCTCTATACCATTGATAGATGAAGTGTCATATAATTTATTATTCAGCCAGGGAGGATTTTGAGATAAAAGTGGTGCTAGTGAACACTTACAGTGGGTCAGCAGGCATAAACTGGGACTGTCTCAGGCAAACTAGGGTGTGATAGTCACCTTACTTATGCATGCATATATTCCTAATTTAAAAATACAGTAATATATAACTGAGGAAAGCTAGCTGGAGAACAATTTTTATAGTTGCTGTGTGCCTATCTGTTCTACAGAAAGTGCACGGAAAAAGGTTCTGGGGAAAATATTTTCCGTATCATACAGTTTGTTACCTCTGGCTTCCCTGGGAGGTGGAAGTAGCGGAGAAAGGGGGGAGTTAGCCACTTCGAGTTTTACTTTATATATTTTAAACACTTTTGAAAAGAATTTTAACAAATGTGCTCTTTTTGTGATTACAGTGAAAACAACAACAAATTACATGTTCACGTAAAATGGGGAAAAAAATGAGAAAGTACCCTCAGCCCAAAATGTTTTGAAATAGTATTATAATTTTTTTATAGCTTATTTATTTTTTTAAAAAAATATTTTTATTTATTTCTAGGAGAGAGAGAGAGACAGCGTGAGCAGGGGAGAGTCAGAGAGAGAGGGAGACACAGAATCTGAAACAGGCTCCAGGCTCTGAGCTGTCAGCACAGAGCCCAACGTGGGGCTCGAACCCACGAACCGTGAGATCATGACCTGAGCCAAAGTAGGTCGCTTAGCCAACTGAGCCACCCAGGTGCCCCTGAAATAGTATTATAGAAAATACATATTTTAGTCTAAATCCTTCCCAAACCTCTTGTATCTTGTGTTATGTGGCAGAGATTGCTGCTTCCACCCCTCCCTCCATCTTTTCTTCATTTTTGTGTTGGAGCCCTTTCCTTTATGAGTTGTTATCAAGGACACATGGCTAACCAGTTAGAGACTACATTTCCCAGCCTGCCTTGAAGGTAGTTGTCACCATGTGATCAAAGTCTAGCCATTGAGATTCTGGGCAAGTGCAACTTCTTCCCATGGATGGGATACTGGCAAAGACAACATCCTAGGGACTGTGGAACAACAGAAATAGAAAGGACTTGAGTGTTTGGATGACTCTGTGGGCCAGAAGTTCCCCACTAGCCCTGGACTGCTCACCTGCGGACTCTGACATGAAAATTTCACTCCTTTCTTGGGGTCTTTTTGTTACCAAAGCATAGCTTGTACTACAGCTGATACAGCTTCTCACGAATTGTGACACTGGGAGATGCAGTGGCCTTGCTAGGTCCTGAAGCTCAGTTGTGGGGTGTATGTGTGTGTGGATATGTAGAGGGGACCCGTGGGAGGTGAGTTGAAGAAAGAGGGGTCAGAGAATACCACTTACCCCACCTTACCTTATATTGTGGATGGTTGACACTTCACTATTGAGAGAGGAGAGTTTCCTTTTCAAAATCCAAAGGGTCAGGAGAAAAAATACTAAATTTACCTGCGGGAATGACACAGACCATGCAGAATGCAAGTTAAATCATGCACTGTATCCACTATAAGCGGCACACAATTCCTACCCTCCCTGCATGTGGGATTGAATTGGGGGCCAGTGGAAATAGCAGTTCATACAACGGGGACGTGTATGTCCCTTGTCTTATCTTGCACCCAGCACGACTGGCACTTCTCCTTCGGTCAGGAACATTGGAGCCAACAGTCAAACTCACACAGATAATCACGCAGACAGGGCCAAGGAAACTCCAGATGAATCCCTGCTTCAGGTCGAGCCAGCAGCTGGGAACAATGGGAAAAGGGGCACAAAGAGAGATCAGAGAAAGCGCATGAAACAAACACCTTTCCCTAACACTTTTCCAACATCACCTGAGAAGGGCAGCTGATGACACGAAGGCTTTGATTGCTCACTACCGCATGTTAACCTGACATCAAACATTTTACAATGTCCTGTTGAGGTTTTAGACCAGCAGTGTGAGGGTGGGGCTTCAGGGACAACCATTATCCCTATTTCACTAATGACTGAGACCTGAGGACTCGAGGTCCCAATTACGGGAAGGATGAAGCTGGGGCCTAACCACAAAATGCCCTCCTTCCAGAACCTTCCACACTCTTATTGTCATCTTTCTCAGTCTCACCAGGAAGAAGGTTAGAGCTGTTCTAGCCAAGGGGAAAGGAGAGTGTGTTCGACATGCATATCCGAATCAGCATTGTTAACACTGCCCTCAAAACTGTCCACAGAACAGGCTGAGAGGTGAGCTCACCGAGTAGGTGTTCCATAAAGGTAAGGTCTGGTTGCAGCAGAAATGGCCACAATTAGAGCCGGGACTCCATAGCCCACAGGGAACATGAGCCTCTTCATGAACCTGTTCACGCTGGAGTAGTTGACCACCGTCAGGTTGCGTGCAGTGAGGAAGAGGTGGAGACCCTCCAACAGCATCCAGGTGAAGGAGGCCAGGTAGAGATAGTGTAAGGCACCCGCGATGATGGCGCACAGCACCTGGGGGAGGAGAAAGGAGTCACCAGGAGGGACTGCTGGGGAGGAGGGTGGCCCCAGGACCTCTCCCATACCTTGCCATCAGGGAGAACTCTTATATATAAGGTGGAGCTGTTGAGAGAAGATTGTCTAAATAGACTATTACCTCTCCAACCTCCTGGGGCCCAAGGATATTGTATTAAGGTATCAGTGCAATAATGGCTCCATGAACTGAGCACCCCATGGTTGGGGGCGGGGGTCTTCTGTGTCAGTGTCAGTACCTTGATCTTGGTCTGGTTGATGGCCGTGAGGAAGAGCAGGTGGGCCAGGAAGAGGCAGACTGAGAGCTGCAGGTGCAGCGAGGTGCTGATGTTCTGGATGGCTTTGCACAGCAGGAAGGTGAGGGCTGCCAGGAGGAGACACAGCAGAGAAAGGACCAGCCCCACGTAGGTGATCACGACCAGCACGGGATCCTCCTCCTGGGACCCATCGAGGAGGACATCACAGTCAGTCTTCAGGATTAATTCCCCCCCACCTTTAGAATGTGGCATCCCAAACATAGGCATGAAGCCAGATGATGGAGAGTTTAAGAAGTGTCTGCCAGACTAAGTCTTTTTCTTCCCAGCTTTACTGAGGTGCCTAACATACAAAATATTGCACATATTGAATGCAAACATTTTGATGAGTTTGGGCATAGGCACAGATCTATGATGCCGTCACCGCAGTCAAGGTAATAAACATATCCATCACCCCCAAGATCTTGTGTCCCCTTGCTTTCTTCTTTCTGTGGTAAGAAACAACACGAGATCTACTCTCCTGATAAGTTTTCAAGCGAAGAAGACTGTATTAACCATAGGCTCTCTGTTATACAGCAGATCCACATTGAAATGGATGCTAGGCTACATCGTGCACCAAGGGATGAAGGAAGCCCTGGGTAGCAGAGGTGCTTCCCACTCTCTGGTGCCTGCCCTTCGGCTGCTTTCTGTGAAATCCAGTGACCCTGCCTGAGACTATTTCTTCTGCTACATGAGCATGCTTGGAACATGCCAGAGGGGTCACAAGTACCGTGATGTTAATGCCTCTTAAAGCTGCCCTCAAACAATAGAAATTATAGCATTGGTCGATAAATATCCCAGCTCCCACACCTTTATGTGGGAAGGCTCTGAGAAGCACGTTCTATATCTCTCGGAAGTACCCAATGGGATTGAGTCCCACTTGTCCAGGTTGGTAATTCTCTCTCTCTCTCTCTCTTTCTCTCTCCTTTAGAGGGAAGGAAGGAGCACAGGGAGAGGGAGAGAGAGAATTCTAAGTAGGCTGTCTGTCTAGTGGGATTCGGTCTCACGACCCTGAGATCATGACCTGAGCAAAAATCGAACCGATGTTTAATTGACCGAGCCACCTGGGGGACCCCAGCAACTTTCTCTTTAGTGGCTTCCTTCTCTTCTGTCTCACCTCCCTACTGTCCTACTCATGTGTCTTGGGGTCGCCTCCCAGAGAAACTAGTTGCCCTCAAATTTTTGTCTCCGGCTCTGCTTACAGGAGATTCCAAACTAAGACATCTGTATAATTCAGCTCTTGGGGATGCGTCTCCTTAAAGACAGAAGCCAGGAGTCTGGTGAGTCATGCAGACTCGGCAAGACTCACAGTGGGAAATGATAGTTGCCGTCTCTTATAATCATAGGGGGATCTTCACTTATTTCAACATCACTTTATAGAACTTTTTAATCCTTTGTTTTTTTAACCTTAAAAAATTGTGAAATATAACACACATAGAAAAGAGCACACACATAAATGTATCATATGACTCATAATTATTAAATGATTGGTGAGATCTTCAACTGGCCTGTACACATTATTCCAGAAGCTCTTTACAATTGCAAACCACCTTCTCCCCCGGAGGTAACCATGATCCTTTTATGATAAACAATTCCTGCTTATTTTTATAGTTTTACCACCTAAGGATGCAACTCCTGAGAATATGGTTTAGTTGTGTCTGCTTTTAGATTTTTTAATTTATTTGCTTATTTTCTTTTCTTTAAATTCTTTTAAATCTTTATCTTTGAGAGGGGGAGACAGAGCATGAGCAGGGGAGGGGCAGAGAGAGAGGAAGCCACAGAATCTGAACCAGGCTCCAGGCTCTGAGCTAGCTGTCGGCACAGAGCCCAACGCGGGGCTTGAACTCAAAAGCTGTGAGATCATGACCTGAGCTGAAGTCAAACACTTAACCAACTAAGCCACCCAGACGCCTCTATTTTTTTATTTTAAAAAATTTTTTGTTACATTTATTCATTATTGAGAGACAGAGAGACAGAGCATGAATGGGTGAGGGGCAGAGAGAGGAGACAGAATTTGAAGCAGGCTCCAGGCTCTGAGCAAGGTGTCAGCACAGAGCCTGACTCAGGGCTTGAACCCACAAACCATGACATGACATGAGCTGAAGTCAGGTGCTCAACTGACTGAGCCACCCAGGTGTCTCTGTTTTTAGATTTTTGAAGTTTATTTATATTGAGAGAGAGTGCAAGCAGGAGAGGAGGAGGTGGAGGGGACAGAGAGAGAGAGAGACTCCCAAGCACTGCCAGTGCAGAGCCTGATGTGGGGCTTGAACTCACAAACCACAATATCATGATGGGAGCTAAAATCAAGAGTTGGATGATGAACGGACTAAGCCACCCAGGTGCCCTAGTTATTTCTGGTTTAAAAACTTTAAAAAAATGTTTATTTATTTTTGAGAAGGGCGTGCAGAGAGAGTAGGAGACACAGAATCCAAAGCAAGCTTCAGGCTCTGAGCTGTCAGCACAGAGCCCGACGTGGGGCTCGATCTCATCGTGAGATCATGACCTGAGCCGAATTCAGATGCTTACCTGACTGAGCCACCCAGGAGCCCCAAGTTGTGTCTGTTTTTAAACTCTGAATAGATGAGGCCACATTCTGCTCCACCCCTTCACTCAGAAAACTATTACAGGGGCTTCACCATCTGGAGTATGTTGCTTCCTCATCCCTGTGGAGGATCCCACATGGGATTTCCTATGTCTCATCCCAGAAAAGCATTGCTTTTAATGGCCCCCAGTGGGGAAAGCCTCAGGATGCATTAACTACTAGAATGGATAACTCAGTTCTAGAACAGCCATGCAGGAGGATATTATATAGAACTGAAAGTAAGTGAACTCTGTCCAACTCATAGATGTCATGATGGATGAAAGACATCTTTTATGTTTTCAAACCTATTTTACCTTGCCTTCTGCCGTCTGTAAGTAGGAGAGGTCAGAGATTCCCACCAGGCATTATTCTGGGGGTACTACCTCCATCTCTGAGAGGAGGGCTGGGATCAGGACTTCCTGGGGACTGTCACCCAGCCTACGTTATTGGTGACTCCTCTGCCCCCGCCTTGGGAACATGTGTCCAGTCTGACTTTCTTTCACCACCTCTACTCCTGCCGCCCAAATCCTGGCCACCGTCCTCTCTCTGCGAGCCCACCATTGCTGTGTCACCGTCCATTGCCAAGCTGGGAGCCAGAGGAATGTTATAGTGATATAATACGCAGCATCTCTGAGGCAGACCCTCCATTGCCTTCCCACTGCGGCTCAAATGAAATCTAAATTCTGCCCATGGCCTTGGGGGGTCTGACACATTTTCTCTGCTCCCATCATCATCTCCCACTTGTCCGTCGTTCACTCTGCTTCAGCCGCACTTCTTTCTGGAAGACACTACGTTTGCTGTCTCTTCAGGAACTTTACACATACACACAGCTCTTCTGGGATGCTTTTTTCCGAGGACTTTTCCTACTAGCCTTTTTTTTTTTTAAATTGAGGTAAGATCCAAACAATATAAAATTAACCATTTAAAGCATACAATTCAGTGGCGTTCGGCACATTCTCAGTGCTATGCACCCACTGCCTGTGTCTAGGACCAAGACATTCTCACCAGCCCCTAATGAAATCCCTATGCCCACAAAGCACTTACCCCCACTTCTTGGTGTGGGATCATGACAACAGGCAGCCCTTTGTGTCTGACCTCTTTCATTCAGTGCGATGTTTTTGAGGCTCGCCCACATAACAGCACCACAGACTCAATATTCAGATTTCAGCTCAAACACTGAATTCTTGGAGACGCCACCCTGACCTTTCTGTGCTGCAATCGCTTACTTCAATCACTTGAGTTTATTTTTCCCATTAATTTTTTAAAAAAATATTTATTTTTGAGAGAGAGAGACAGAGCATGAGCAGGGGAGGGGCAGAGAGAGAGGGAGACACAGAATGTGAAGCAGGCTCCAGGCTCTGAGCTGTCAGCACACAGCCTGACGCGGGGATTGAACCAACCATAAGATCACGACTTGAGTTGAAGTCGGACGCTTAACCGACAGAGCCACCCAGGCGCCCCTATTTTTCCCATTTTTTAAGCGTATTTATCATCCCCCCTGAGGGGCCCCCACAGGTCTAGCTGGAGGAATTAGGGGCACACGTTGTACCTGGTTGGTTAGGGCCATGAGGACAGCAAAACTGGACAGGTGGGTGGAGCGGCATATGGTGTGACTTTGGTTTGCTTGGACCAGGAAGCAGCCGTCGCTGGACCACTGGCCGCCCTCCTTCGTGCTTTTCCAGTAGACGCAGACCGCCGTTTCGCTACTGAGCTTCGTCTGAAAGTAAAAGGGGCTCATGATGTTCTTCCTTGGGGGGCACAACCCCCAATGTAGCGTCAGTCTACACCGGGGGCCAAGAGAATAGACACATGGCTCAGAAGTGACTCAGGGATTTTTATAAAAAAAGTTTATTGTCAAGTTGGTTTCCATATAACACCCAGTGCTCATCCCCACAAGTGCCCTCCTCCATGCCCATCATTCCCCTTCCCCTCCCCCTCTCCCCTGTCAGCCCTCAGTTTGTTCTCAGCATTCAAGAGTCTCTCATGGTTTGCCTCTCTCCCTCTCCCCCACATTTCCCACCTTCTTCTCCCCCACGGTCTTCCGTCAAGTTCCTCCTAATCCTCCTATACGTGCAAACATATGGTATCTGTCCTTCTCTGCCTGACTTATTTCGCTCAGCATAACACCCTCAAGGTCCATCCATGTTGCTACACATGGCCAGATTTCATTCCTTCTCATTGCCATGTAGTATTCCATTGTGTAGATGAACCACATCTTCTTGATCCATTCGTCCGTTGATGGACACTTAGGCTCTTTCCATGTTTTAGCAATTGTTGAGAGTGCTGCTATGAGCATTGGGGTACTTGTGCCCCTGTGCATCAGCACTCCTGTATCCCTTGGGTAAATTCCTAGCAGTGCTATTGCTGGGTCCTAGGGGAGTTCTAGTGTTAATTTTTTGAGGAACCTCCACACTGTTTTCCAATGACTCGGGGATTTTTATTTTAACTGAAGAGGATGGCTGCCAGGACACCTGCTCCCGTAGTCCCAGCTCTATTGCGAGTCCACATAACATGAAACACGATCCAGGCTCTCTGGGAGCCAGAATTTTACAGGATGTCGTTGGTTTCAGGGCTTTACCTGCCACCAGGGGAGCACCTGGGTTCAGTCCGTTGGGCGTCTGACTTCGGCTCAGGTCATGATCTCACGGTTCGTGGGTTCAAGCCCCGCGTCGGGCTCTGTGCTGACAGCTCGGAGCCTGGAGCCTGCTTCAGATTCTGTGTCTCCCTCTCTCTCTCTGCCCCTCCCTTGCTTGCACTCTATGTCTCTGTCTCTCTCTCAAAAATAAGTCAATATTAAAAAAAAATCTGCCACCAGGGAAGTCAGACAAAAAAAAAAAAAAGAAGTAAATAAAATAGGGGTGCCTGGATGGCTCAGTTGGTTAAATGTTTGACTCTGGATCTCGGGTCATGATCTCGCAGTTGGTGAGTTTGAGCCCCACGTTGGGCTCCATGCTGACAATGCAGAGCCTGCTTGGGATTCTCTCTGTCCCTCTCTCTCTGCCCCTACCCAACTCCCTTTCTCCCTTTCTCCTTCTCTCAGAATAAATATATAAACTTTAAAATAAAATAAATAAAATAAAATATCTGTGGCTCATGAGTTTTCTCTTAAACACTCACTAAGGCAAATTTTCCTGATTTCTTCACACCAATTCTGTCCCTGGCGCCTTACAAAGCAATAATTACTCATGCAATGAGAGGGGAAGTTTAGGAAAGAAGTGTCTCCCGGAGACAGAGAATGGAATCAGCCTTCAACCTCTTCTTTTTGTCCTAAGGGTTTCCAGAGCCTCACTTCATGGGGCCAAGGCAATGAGCCACATGCTCTCCTGTTTGGGGGGGGGGTATATCTCCTTTCCACTAGACCATCTCCAGATTTCTTGCTCCACTCCTGCTGCCCCATGCCATATATAAAAACTTCCACACTTAGATTTTGTGCCTCAGATAGAGAAAACCTGCACATCCCCACTTTCTGCCCCTCAGTTCTGATTTTCTTTAAAAGTAAAAAATAATTTTATTTATTTTTCCAGCTTTCTTGAGACATAATTGACATAGAAATTATGTAAGTGTAAGGTATTCAACATAATTATTTGATCTATGCATACATTACAAAGTAAAGTTAATATTCACTGTCTCACGTAGTTGCAATTTTTACTTTGTAGTGAGGACTTAAAATCTACTCTCTTAGCAGCTTTCAAATATGCAGCATAGTTTGGTTAACTGGAGCCACGATGATGTATATTATGTCCTCTGAAGTTATTCTTCTGGTAACTGGAAGTTTGTACCTTTGATTTCCTGCATGTATTTCTCCCATTCCCCACCCCTGGTAACCAAAAGTACAGTCTCTGTGTGTCTATGAGCTCAGCGTTTTTTTAAGATTCTGTGAATCAGTGAGATCATAGAATATTTGTCTTTCTCTGACTTATTTTACTTAGTATAATGCCCTCAAGATACATCCATGTTGTTGCAAATGGCGAGATTTCTTTCAACTCTTACTTTCTTTTTGTTAATTTTTTTTTTAAATTTCTGAGAGACAGACAGCATGAGCAGGGGAAGGTCAGAGAAAGAGGGAGGCACAGAATCTGAAACAGGCTCCAGGCTCTGAGCTGTCAGCACAGAGCCCGATGTGGAGCTCAAACCCATGAACTGTGAGATCATGACCTGAGCCGAAGTCAGCCACTTAACCGACTGAGCCACCCAGGCGCCCCTCCCCACTTCCTTTTTAAGTAGACTTAACACCCAGTGTGGAGCCTAATATAGGGCTTAAACCCACAACCCCGAGATCAAGACCTGAGCTGAGCTCAAGAGTCAGATACTTAACTGACTAAGCCACACAGGTGCCCCTGGATCCTGCTTCCTTTAAAAGTTTGGGCAGAGGGGCGCCTGGGTGGCTTAGTCAGTTAAGTGTCTGACTTCGGCTCAGGTCATGTTCTCATGGTCCATGGGTTCGAGTCTCGCGTCAGGCTCTGTGCTGCCAGCTCAGAGCCTGAAGTGTGTTTCAGATTCTGTGTCTCCCCCTCTCTCTGCCCTTCTCCCATTCATACTCTGTCTCTCTCTCTCTCAAAAATAAATAAATATTTAAAAAAATAAACAAAACTTTGGGCAGAGAGAGGCTCCTGGGTGGCTCAGTCGGTTAAGTGTCTGACTTCAGCTCAGGTCATGATCTCGCAATTTGTGGGTTCAAGCCCTGCATCAGGCTCATCTCATGGCTCAGGTCATCTCTACCCTGAATGTGGGGTTCAAACTCACAACCCTGAGATCAAGAGGCACATGCTCCACGGACTGAATCAGCCAGGAGCCCCTTAAAAATTATTCATGAGTTACTCTGCATGGTGTTTTTCTTATGATGGCTCAAAATCTGGAAATACTGAGTGTAAATCTAGAAACACTACATCTTCAAAGTCTCAATTTGAACCCACCACATTTCAAGGGCTCCATAGCTACTTGAGGCCCCTGGTCACAGTATCAAACAGCACGTTCCAGAAGCACAGACTGGGGAGGAAATGCACATTGTTGGGTCCATGTCCAACCTAAGAACGCTCAAAGCGCAGCTCTGACCCACCTTCACGTGCTGAAAATTCAGAATCACAGACTTGGAGAGAGATGTATTCCTTTTGGGTCCGATGGCGGCACTCACTACCTGAGAGTTCAGGTAAACTCGGTCTTTGTCCTTTGCCTCTTCAAAAAATGTTGCATTTATGATGTTTCCAAGAGAAGAGTATGAAATAAAGGCAACTGCAGTGGGACCTGAAAAACAGAAAAATGAGAGTCTTAAAAAAATGCCTCAGTCCCTTCCCCACACCTACCATGCGTGCACACGTGTATATGTGTGCACGCACAGTCACGTACACAAGGGGCAGATGAAATAGAGATTCTCACTGTCTCTCCCTTTTTCCCTTCTGAGACAGACTTTGTGGTTTTGGCCCTGGACCCTTTTTTTGTACCAAATATGGGGAAACTTGGGGGAAGAACTGGATGGACCAAGAGAGGTTAAGCTGATTTGGATAAGAAAGGACACTTCCGGCCTTCGGAGAAAATGATATAAAAGTTGGGGTGAGAGCAAAGAGGAGGCTGATGGGATTTTGAGGGAGGAGGAGTGGAGAGAGGTGGGTCAGTCCTCAAAGAGGAAACTCAGCAAGTTAGGTAGGTCTTATGTGATGCTATCCACTTCCTCCGCTGCCTCCTGGAGACTTCCGGAAAGACTGACTTATTTTTCAAGACTTTTAGAATTGGCGTTGCATTCCCTTTGGATGAAGAATAATGTTGAGACTGGACTTAAGGAAATTCGTTAACAGTTGGGTTACACGTATGTCTATTTCTTTCTATGGATGAATGTAATCATCTCCTTCCATATATTATGTATGTAAACCAGATCTAGAAATAGTGTAGACAGAACTCATAATAGGGGCGCCTGGGGGGGCTCAGTCAGCTGAGCGACCAGCTGTGGCTCAGGTCATGATCTTACAGTTGATGGGTTTGAGCCCTGTGTCGGGCTCTGTGCTGACAGCTCAGAGCCTGGAGCCTGCTTGGGCTTCTGTGTCTCCCTCTCTCTCTGCCCCTTCCCTGCTCACACCGTCTCTCTGTCTCTCTGTCTCTCTCAGAAATAAAAAACATTAAAAAAAAGATTTTTATTTGAAGTTAGTGGAAAGGCACTGAAGGATGTTAAGCAAAGGAATGGCATAATTTAACATACTTTATTAATAGGCTAAAAATATCTATGCACACGATATAGTCATATATCAAAAATGACATATTCAGGACATATTCGTATCATGTATTTATAACTTTATTATATAGTAGAAGGACTTGCACATGACATATGTCAATAGGACACTGGTATGGGCCATACTGTGTCCCCCCTCATAGTTAGTTTATTAAGTTGATGTCCTTCAGAATGTGATTGTTTGAAGACAGGGCCCGAGGAGGGAGCGCCTGACTTCAGTGCTGTGATGGAAACAGGCAGTCCTGGGAGGCATCACGGAGGGAGTGAGAGCTGAGCCGCACTGAAGAATAAAGAAGAAATCTGGACACGGAAAGAGAGACCGGGGATGCACACTCACAGAGAAAAGATCAGGTGAAGACACAGGGAGAATGTGGCCATCTGCTGAGGAGGAAGGCTCCAGGAGAAACCCACCTGCCTGTGTCTGGGCCTCCAGGGTTGTGAGAAAATAACTTTCTCTTGTTTATATAAAAGGAGAAAACATATTTATCTTTTAGGTTAATAGGTTCCTGGATTAAAAGCCCAGCTTTGCCTTTCTTACCAGCTCTGCAGTTAAAAAAAAAAAAATCTTGTTAGAATAAATTCCTCATAGGCTTCTCGACTCAGGCTTCTCTGGTCTGGCCTGAGGGATCGGAAACAATTCACTTCTATTTCTCTGAGTTCATGAGTGTTTCCATTTGTCAGAATGAAACAGTGGTAGGTGGGCTGGAAAAGACAGGCAGGTGATGTGTTCACCTGCTCTGATGCTTAGAAATAGCTTATTTTTAGGCAGGGGTATTCTGGTTACGGGCAAAATCACGAGCAGAAAAGAGGAGGGTGGCTTTACTTTTCCAAGGTCAGCCTCTGTGGCCTGGGTTTGCTCTCTGAGATGTTTTACAGGGGGGTGGGGTCATGTGATTGTCTCGAATTGCCTGGGACTGTCCCGGGTCACCACCGATGGGTGTCTCCCGGTGATTGGATAACATCTCCTTTGAATCTTAAAGTTGTTGCTCTTTGAAGGTCATTTATAAGGTCGCCTAGATGAGCATTTCTCAGTTGGGGGGGAGGGGTCGCAATTCCGTCCCCTCTGGGGACACTGGGCAACGTCTGGAGGCATTTTTGGTTGTTGCCTGGGTGTTTGCTACTGACGCCTAGTGGGCGCAGGATGGCCCGCATGACAGACAAGGATCCTGCGCTAGACAGAGCCTGAGGGACAGAGACACAGCCCTCTATGAGCTTGTCACACATCTGTCAATGGGCTCATTTCTGTCATTGCGAACGTTGAGGCATCGCCCTAACTGTGGATTTAATTCAGGGAACATTTGTCACTGTCCTCCAGGTAATGTGCCCCTAATGGTGACGGTAGAGAGAAGTCCTTCATGGTTCCGGTCCTTGTGGGGATACCAGCACAAGGACGTCAGTCAAGACAGAACACAACGTGTCAGATGCCAGGATAAGGTAGGTTCGAGATGCTGGGGGAACGTAGAGGAGGGAGGGTGGGACTTTGGTGCCGTGCTGGAAGCGGGCAGTCCTGGGAGGCCTCACGGAGGAGGTGAGGGCTGAGCTGCGTTGAAGAGGAACAGTTCACCCAGCGGAGTGGTGGTTGGGATTCCTGGCAGAGGAACAGCCCATGCAAATGTTCAGAGGTGAGACTACGGGGCGTCGTTGGGGGAGGGTAAAGAGTCCCGGGCATGTGTTTGTTTGGCCTGCACTGTGAGTCTCGCACACCCTCCACAAATCCTGAGTTTCAGGAGAACCTGGTGACAACGCCGGTGTGGATTACGTGGCTGGAGGTTGGCTTCCATCCCCCGCCTGCCCCGTTCTCAAACGGGGCAGATTCAAGTCCTTATCTTCTTGGGGGAGGAGGGGAGTAATAGGAACGAATTGCCTCACTTCCTCAGTTCGGCATGTGGTTCGCTGTCCATGTTTTGTTCTCTTTGCTTTGGGACTTTTGCTGATAGCACAGGCCAGCTGCGCCCACATTTACAGGATTGGATTTTTTAAAAAATGTTTTATTTATTTCTAGGAGACAGAGAGAGAGACAGCGTGAGCAGGGGAGGGTCAGAGAGAGAGGGAGTCACAGACTGAAACAGGCTCCAGGCTCTGAGCTGGCAGTCAGCACAGAGCCCGACGCGGGGCTCGAACCCACGAACCGCGAGATCATGACCTAAGCGAAAGTCGGACGCTTAACCGACTAAGCCACCCAGGCGCCCCAGGGTTGGATTTTATGACTCTGTTTATCATGTTACACTAGTTATAAAGATATAGCAGCTATTGTCAGGCCAAATTTGAAAATTGAAGGTAGTCGGGGCGCCTGGGTGGCTCAGCTGGTTAAGCATCTGACTCGCGCTCAGGTCATGATCTCATGGGTTGTGAGTTTGGGCTCCGCATCAGGTTCTGTGCTGATAGCTCGGAGCCCAGAACCTGCTTTGGATTCTGGGTCTCCCCCTCTCTCTGCCCCTCCCCTGCTCGTGCTCTGCCTGTCTCAAAAAATAAACATTAAAAAAATGGAAGGTATTCATGCAACCGACCTGATTTTTGGTCTCTCTTGAAAAACCACAAAGTCTGGCAACACTGGGACACTTAATAGTTTAACAATCTATTCCTTCGTACACAGGGTGTAGTAGATGCTGTAGGTGCCTTGACTATTCCCTTGGCACTCTTGGGTTTCTTTTTTTTTTTTTTATGGTTTATTTATTTTGAGAGAGAGAGAGAGAGAGAGTGAGCATGAGCAGGGGAGGGGGCAGAGAGAGAGGGAAGGAGAGAATCCCAAGCAGGCTCCACACTTAGCATAGAGCCTGATCCAGGGCTCAATCCCATGACCCTGGGATCATGACCTGAGCTGAATCAAGAGTCAGATGCTTAACTGACTGAGCCACCCAGGCGCCCCAGGTTTCTTCTATGCTGCTGGGTTCTATTGTAATCAACTGTAACTCTCTGCCTGGGGGCATTCCCTGTAGGGAATGCATTTGATTTGTACACAGGGCAGAATGGAAGGGCCTGGGAGTCAATCCTCCTAGAAGGACCCTCAGCCTGAGATGGATCAGAACAGCTCTTTCTCCTTGAATGGGAGAGCTCAGTAGGGTGGGTCACAGTTACCACCTGTAGTAATCTGCTCACTAGTGTAATAATACCAGTATTGGCTGCTCTCTCTTGTCTGTCTCATTTCTTCTCTCCCCTACTGGGATGGTTATTTATTTATTTATTTTCTTAAATAGTTTATTGTCAAGCTGGTTTCCATATAACACCCAGTGTTCATTCCGACCGGTGCCCTCCCCCACGCCCATCACCCCCCTTCCCTTCTCCCCCACCCCCATCCACCCTCGGTTTGTTCTCAGCATTCAAGAGTCTCTTATGGTTTGCCTCCTTCCCTGACCCCAACTATTTTTCCCCTCCTTCTCCCCGACGGTCCTCCATTAAGTTCCTCCTAATCCACCTATATGTGCAAACATATGGTATCTGTCCTTCTCTGCCTGACTTATTTCGTTCAGCATAACACCCTCTAGTTCCATCCATGCTGCTACACATGGCCAGATTTCATTCTTTCTCATTGCCATGTAATATTCCATCGTATAGATAAACCACATCTTCTTGATCCTTTTGTCCGTTGATGGACACTTAGGCTCTTTCCCTGTTTTGGCTATTGTTGAGAGTGCTGCTATGAACATTGGGGTACGTGTGCCCCTATGCATCAGCACTCCTGTATGGGATGGCTAATCTTGTGTCCATGTGGGTAGGCCATGCTACCTAGATATTGGGTCCAAATGTGAGTCTGGGTGTTGCTATAAGGGTATTTTTTAGAGGATGATAACATTTAAGTCAGTAGACTTTGAGTAAAGTAGATTACCCCCAATCATCCAATCAACTAAAGGCCTTACGAAAAAGAATGACTTCTCCCCAACAAAAATGTATTCTGTCTCTAGACTGTTTTTGGTCTACAGCGACCACATTAACTCTTCCCTGGGTCTCCAGCCTGCTGTCTAGATTTTAGACTTGCTACCCTCCATAATCATATGAGCTAATTTCTTAAAAATCTCTGTTTCTCTCTCTCCCCACATGTGCATCCTACCGATTCTCTTTCTCTGGAGAATCATGACTAATTCACCTCCTGATGCTTCCTACCCTGTCTGAGACCTGGACAGAAAAGCTTCCAAATTGTAGAGAGGTGTCTTCCGTGCTGAGGAATAGAAAGCCTCCACTTTGGGAAGTTGTTTGTTTGTTTGTTTGTTTTTAAAGGAAAAGGCTCAAATGACACAGTCTTAGGGTAACAAACCAATTAGGAAAGAGCTTATTGGCAAATCTCCAAAGGACTCACACAATAATGCTGATCTGTGTGTCCTAGAGGTTTTGACCGCAGCCATTCCACGTACCTGGCATGTTTTCCTGCACGACGTCATTGCAATGGATGTCCATTGAGTTCATGTAGGTGTTCAGGCTGAAGACCTTTCCTCCTTCAGAGCAATTGTTTGTAACAACTAGGGTTTCAATAGCTGGTGAGAAAAATAACAGGCAGGTTTATCATTATTATAAGCTTTAAAAATGTGAACAGCAACATGAATAGGTCACATTTACTGAATGTCTAGAATGTTCCAGGCACTGTACATTGTCATATAACCCCATGAGGGACATTATCCAAAGGAGGAAACTGAAGTTAAGAAGTTAACTCCTTAACTCCTGAAATACAAGGTTGTGTTTTTTTTTTTAATGTTTATTTCTGAGAGAGAGAGAGGGAGAGAGGGGGAGACAGAACATGAGCAGGGGAGGGGCAGAGAAAGAGAGGGAGACACAGAATTTGAAGCAGGCTCATGGGGGCTTGAACTTACAATCTGTGAGATCATGACCTGAGCCAAAGTGGGACGCTTAACTGACTGAGCCACCCAGGCGCCCCCTGAAATATAAGTTCTTAACTAACACTCTCTAGCAATCATCTTTGAAGCAACAATTCTGTTCCTAGGAATTTTATTCTCAGAAAACAACATGGATGGGAGGGCAGATTTAGTGATGAGAAAGTTCATAGCAGCATAGGTGATCATGTGGAAAATAGGAAATGATCTAAATGTTCAACAAGGAGGAACTGATTCAATAATTGATGGCTTATCTCTATCATGGGGAGCCAGGCTTCCAATGAAAATAGCTCGTGGAAATATTTAACTTAACCAGTAGCAGATGGTTGGAGGCTGGTTGTGGGTTGGAAACTGTTGAAGCTGGGTGATGGGTACAATCAGGTTCTTCCTGTATCTCCCCATTCATGGTATTATCCCCACTCACAGATGAGGGGAATGAAGCCCACTGAGGTGAGGACACTTGTTTCCCATCAGTTAGGACCTGGCCAGATCAGGAAAGGTGAGAGCTACTTGTAATCTGAAAAACGGTTTAATTTTGAATGAAATGAATGAGTGAGTGAATGAATGAACAAATAAATTAATAAATGAATCCCGATTTCTGTTTCCCAAGAAGGTAAGACATTGGATTTTATTTTATATTAAAAATTATTATTATTATTATTATTATTATTATTATGGAACATAAACTATCTCATCATGAAAATTGGTAAAATAAAATCTTTAGGTAGGCATACACAAATTCTTTGATATCCCTGAGGTGAATAAAAACACAGCAAATGGGGGTGCCTGGGTGGCTCAGTCAGTTAAGCATCCTACTTGGGCTCAGGTCATGATCTCGCAGTTCATGAGTTTGAGCCCCGCACTGGGCTCTGTGCTGACAGCTCAGAGCCTGGAGCCTGCTTTGGATTCTGTGTCTCCCTCTCTCTGCTCCTTGCCTGCTCACATTCTCTCTCTCTCTTTCTCAAAAGTAAATAAACATTAAAAAAAATAATAAAAAACACAGCAAACACCATTTCTGGATGCCGATATGGTGATATGTAACAAAGTCTATAAAGTGTTTCTTTTCTCCTTGACCTAATGATTCTTCCTCTATCAATTTATCCTAAGAATATATCAAACAAATGTACACAGTCAAATTTTCAATGGTCTTTTTCTGAGGGTATTTGACAACAACCTACATTTCCCAGAATAAGGAAATAAATATAGTACAAATAAATTATATGTAATGCAATTTGGCAAACCATTGAAGACAGTAATGTAAGTAATGATGATGTATACAATTTATATGGAAATATATTGGTGATGTCATAAGTGAAAACTGTATGTACAATATCACATACCCAGCAAATACATTCCTTCATCAAACATGTACCTATGTGGCTATGGGATTGGAAGACTGGGCTGTGGGCAGATTTGGCTGGTCTAAATTTAGTTTTGTTTATGTGTTTTTTCTTTTTTTTTTTAAATTTAATACTTGGTTTTGCTATGGTATTTTATTTACCTTTGTGTTTTTTTAAATAGTTTATTGTCAAGTTGGTTTCCTTACNTTCATTCTTTCTCATCGCCATGTAGTATTCCATTGTGTAGATAAACCACTTTTTAAAATAGTGAAATGATTACTAAAGTCAAGCTATTTAACAATATCATCTCCTCACCTGGTTATATTATACATATGGATGACAAGTGTGATAAAAGTATTTTTATTTTAAAAATATGTAGTAGGACGTTCCTTCTGGGATGCCATACAAACCATGACTGTGACATGTGCCAGTAGGTATTAGACATTGCATTAAAATCACCCTACATTTTGGGGTGCCTGGCTGGCTCAGTCAGGGGAGCATGTGACTCGTGATCTGAGACTCAGTCCGAATTCCACATTGGGCATAGGGAATACTTAAAAATAAAATCTTAAGGGTGCCTAGGTGGCTCAGTAGGCTAACTGTCTGACTTTTGGTTCTGGCTCAGGTCATGATCTCACAGGTTCGTGAGTTCGAGCCCCACGTTGGGCTCCACACTGTTAGCGTGGGGCCTGCTTGGGATTCTCTCTCTCTACCTTTTTCTCTGCCCCTCCGCTGCTCATGCATGTGCGTGTTCTCTCTCTCAAAATAAATAAACAAACTTAAAGAAAAAACACTACTTTAAGCCAAAATGCTAGACTCAGGATTGGAAACAACTGACCATCTTTTCTTTTCTTTTCTCTTTTGTTTTCTTTTTTTTTACTTTTCTTTTTCTTTAACAGCTCTTTGGAGGTGTGATTAATGTACAATAAACTGCATATAAAACAGTGTACAATTGGGGCACCTGGGTGGCTCAGTTGGTTAAGTGTCTGACTTTGGCTAAGGTCATGATCTCACAGTTTGTGGGTTCAAACCCCACATCGGGCTCTGTGCTGACAGCTCAGAGCCTGGAGCCTGCTTCGGATTTTGTGTCTCCATCTCTCTATGCACCTCTGCTGCTCACACTCTGCCTCACTTTGTGTCTCAAAAATAAATAAATGTAAAAAAAATTTATAAAAAATAAGTGTACAGTTTGACGAGTTTTACAGAGTGTGTATATGCCTGTGTGTGTACATGGCATATACCTGTGATACTAACACCACAACTGAGATACTGAACATGTGTCCCATCCCCAACAATCTCCTTAAATTGTCTCATGCTCTTTTACTCCTCTCTCCCCCCTCTCCTGTCACTATAGATTAGATTGTATTTTCTAGAATTCTATATAAATGGACTCATGCAGTGTGTTTATTTATTTTTCTAATTGTGTAACCCAGACTCCAGCTCATAATATCCCCCGTGCATATCAGGCCAGATCGTTCTTACCCACAGTACTGTTGTGAATTTTCTGGCTTTCTTGGTCTGGGGCTTTCAAGGCAGTTTCTAGAGCACTCGATTCTATAGTCTGGAGCACAGTCGTGGCCCAGGTCGCGACTTTTCTCTTCTCTCCCGTTTCCCACGCAGTGTCATTAGTGAGAAGTGACTCGAATTTCTCAACAACACGTTGCAGCTTTGAAGACACAAAGGATAAGAAAGAAATCCAATCTGATAGGTCTCACATCCCAAGGGGAGGTGGAAGGCACGAGAAATCAGGATCTTCAGCCAGAGGACTGGGTTGGAATCCTGTCTCTGCCACTGACCAGCTGCATGAACTTGGGAAAATAACTCGATTGCTCTGTGCCTTGGTTTCCCCCCTAAGGCTGAGGACAGTAAAAGGACCCCATAGAGTTTTGGGGAAGATTAAATGAATAAGAGATGCTACCTTTGAAGAACAATGTCTGTGCCTGGTAAACACCAGATGAGGGTAGTTACTTGAATGTCTTTTACCAACAGGGAAGCGATAGGCTTCCTAGGAATAGTACAGTGGTTCTCCAGTAGGGCGACTTTGAACTTCCAGTGACATTTGGTGACATCTAGAGACATCTGGATCGTCGCCACTGAGGGATGCTACTGGTGTCTAGTGGGTGGGGCCAGGGGTACTGCTCAGCACTCTAGAATGCACAGGACAGCCCCTCCCACACTGCGGTAAGGAACAACCCAGGCTCAGATGTCAGTGGTGCCAAAGCTGAGAAAAGGTGGAGTTGTTATAGCTCAAAAGACATTCTAGGGGCACCTGGGTGGCCCAGTCGGTTACACTTCCCACTTCCACGCGGGTCGTGATCTCAAAGTTTGTGGGTTCACGGCCCCCATCAGGCTCTGCAGTGAGGGGCCTGTTTGGGATTCTGTCTCTCTGCCTCTCCCCCCTCCAAATAAATAAATACGCTTTAAAAAAAAAGCCTTATGGGAATATGTCTTCTAGCAGTTTCTTTCCTTGTGGAAGAAGAAGAAGAAGAAGAAGAAGAAGAAGAAGAAGAAGAAGAAGAAGAGAAGAAGAAGAAGAGAAGACAAGACATTCTAACTGGCCTTTTTATTTATTTATTTATTTTTTAATATTTTTATTTATTTCTAGGAGAGAGAGAGAGACAGCGTGAGCAGGGGAGAATCAGAGAGAGAGGGAGTCACAGACTCTGAAACAGGCTCCAGGCTCTGAGCTGGCAGTCAGCACAGAGCCCGACGCGGGGCTCGAACCCACGAACCGCGAGATCATGACCTAAGCGAAAGTCGGACGCTTAACCGACTAAGCCACCCAGGCGCCCCTAACTGGCCTTTTTAAATCAAGAAATTTGTCTATGAAGCAAAGAGATGAGCCAGAAGGTGAAAAGAATGAAAGGCTGAGGTGAAATTTTATAAATATAGGTGTAATAAAATTGTAACATAGGTGGACTTGAAAGGCTATTTTTATGCAAATTGCGTCCTTGCACTTAAAAGTGTGGTCCTTGGACCAGCAGCGTCAGCATCACCCAGAAGTCTGTTTGGAATGCAGACTCTTGAGGTTCTGAGTCCAAATCTGCATTTTAACAAGAGTCCCAGGGCATTTGTGGGTTCGCAGGTTCGGTTCCAGACCACAGTAGCAAAGTGAGTATCACGGTAAAGCTATTCAAATAATATTTTTGGTTTCCCAGTACATATAAAACTTTTGTTTACACTGTACTGTAGTCTATGAAGTGTGCAATAGTGTGTCTAAAAAATGTACGAGCTTTACGTCACCCAGTGCTCATCACAAGTGCCGTCCTTAATCCCCATCACCTATGTAACCCATGACCACCGGGTGAAGTATGGAATTGTTGAATCACTGTCGTGTACACCTAAAATCAATATAACACTGTATGTTAACTAACTGGGATTAAAATAAAAACTTTGAGGGCGCCTGGGTGGCTCAGTCGGTTAAGCCAACTTCGGCTCAGGTCATGATCTTACAGTCCGTGGGTTTGAGCCCCACGTCAGGGTCTGGGCTGATGGCTCAGAGCCTGGAGCCTGGAGCCTGCTTTGGATTCTGTGTCTCCTTCTCTCTCTGTCCTTCCCCCGCTAACACTCTCTCTCTCTCAAAAATAAATAAGCATTAAAAATATTTTTACAAGCCAACCAATCAAGTAAAATTAAAAAATGTGCAAACCTTAAGTAAAAAAATACTTTATAGCAAAAAAAAAAAATGCTAATCGTCACCTGAGCTTTCAGTGGCTCATAATCACTGATCACAGATCACCATAACAGATGTAATCATAATGGAAAAGTTTGAAATACTGCGAGAATTATCAAAATGTGACACAGAGACACGAAGTGAGCAAATGCTGTTGGAAAAATGGTACCAATAGACTTGTTCCATGGGGAGGGGGGACTCCTCAAACCTTCAATTTGTAAAAAACACGATACCTGAGAAGTGCAGTAAAGTGAAGCCCAATGCCACGAGGTACACCTGTGTGTTCAGTTACTAGACAGTAAAACCCATCAGGATTAGGGACTTTGCCTTCGTCACAAAACAGCACCTAGAACAGTCCTTGGTGAACGTAGGTGCTCAATGTTTATGGGCTGCATGAATGCTCTTAGGAGGAAAATGCTATCGCACCGAAAAGTTATAAGCTGAGGGATATATTAAAAAAAGGGCTGGAGGAACATTCAGAACCAGGGTTCAAGTAAGTCTTTGGAAGGCTTGGCTCCTTCAGTCTGAGCTCTGTGGAGATTCTGAGCTGCGTTTGCTAGTTTACAAGCAGCTTCTAAGCTTGCCCAGTATAGGAAACATACCTCTGTTCACTAAATGACTGCTGAAATCTTCGTGGTTTAAACTCATTTATACACAGCGTAGGCACCAAAGTATTTGCCCTTCAGAATTGCTATTGTAGTATCTGATTCAGCAAGGAGACTTTGCACCTTTTTCTGGCAATGCATTTGTTAACTGAGGTGTACCTCACACAGCATGAAATACACCCCCCCTTTTTAAATGTTTATTTATTTTTGACACACACACACACACACACACACACCATGAGCGGGGAAGGAGCAGAGACAGAGGGAGACACAGAATCCGAAGCAGGCTCCAGGCTCCGAGCTGTCAGCACAGAGCCCGATGTGGGGCTCGAACTCAGAAACCATGAGATCATGACCTGAGCTGAAAGTCGGGCGCTTAACCGACTGAGCCACCCAGGCGGCCCGAAATACACCCTTTTAAAGTGTGGTGGCAATTTAGTAAATGCACAATGCACCACTTCTACGTAATTCCAAAACATTTCCATCACCCCAAGATAAAACCCTCTAAGCAATCACTCCTCCAATCTCCCCTCCCTCAGCCTCTGGAAACCACTAATCTGCTTTAGTGGATTTGCCTGCTTTGGATGTTTCATAAAAATGGAATCCTACACTATGTGACTTTTTGTGTCTGGCTTCTTTCACCCAGCAGGATGGTTTCAAGGTTTACCCGTGTTGTAACGTGAATCAGAACCTTACTCCTGTTTATGACTCAATAATATTCCACCCTATGGATCTACCATTTTAAAAAATCCATTCATCTATTGATGGGCAATTGGGCTGTTTCTTCCTTTTGGCTACTGTGACTAGTACTGCTATGAACTTGGGCGTGCAAGTATCTAAGTCTCTGCTTTCAATTCCCTGGGGTATATTCCTAGGAGTGGAATTGCTGGCTCATATGGTAATTCTATGTTTAACTCTTTTAATATTTTATTTTAGAGAGAGAGAGAGAGAGCAAGCAGGGGAGAGAAGGAGAGGGAGACAGAGACAGAATCTCAAGCAGGCTCCACCCTGAGCATGGGGCCTGACATGGGGCTCACAACCCTGGGATCCTGACCTAAGCTGAAATCAAGAGTTGGATATTCAACTGACCGAGCCATCTAGGGGCCCCGCTCTGTTTAACTTTTTGAGGAAATGGGCAATGAAACTTCATAAAGAAACGCTCCTGTTACATGATAATTACAGTTATTTGTTCACTACTTCAGTGAACACTTGCCCTCCCAGTGTGGGCTTGGGCTGATTCCTGCCCTCAAGAAGTACACTGCCTAGGTGTTGACGACACATGATTGTGGCTGTTGTGGGTTCGCGGGAGAGAACACTGGAGAACCCGGATGGAAGACGTATTACAGACGAGGCATTATGCAAAGTATTCCACATGTACTATTTCATCTAACCTTCCCATCCTTCCAAGGAGGTGGATGCCGTCGTTACCCCCATCTTACAGATGAGTAAATCGGTCCTGGAGAGTGCGATGGTTATTTTTATGTGTCACCTTGGCTGGGCCAGAGGTGCCCAGATATATTTGCTCAAGCATGATTCTGGGTGTGTCTGTAAGAGTGGTTCTGGATGAAATGAATGTGTGGATGGGTAGACGGAGGAAAGGAGATTGCCCTCCCCAAAGTGAGGGGGCCCCACCCAGTTGGATGAGGGTCTGAATAGAACGAGAAGTCTGAGTAAGAGGGAACTGTCTTCTGCCCGACTGCCTGCTTGACTGCCTGGATCTGGGGCAGGGGTTTTGTTTCCTTCATACTTGCCTGGAACATTGGCTCTTCTGGGTCTGAACCATAACGCCAGCAGAGGCTGTCCCAAATCCCTAGCTTGTTTACTGCGTATCTTGGGACATGTCAGCTTCTGTCATCACACGAGCTAGTTCCTTATAACAAATCTCTTCTCTGTGTCCCCTATTGGTTGTTTCTCTGGGGATCCCTGACTAATGCAGAAAGGTGTGTCATTTTGCCCATGGCACTTGCCACCGAGGTGCTGAGATTTGAACCTCTGATGGCACATCTAACCTCTGCACCCCTCCAGCAGAAGAAACTGGGGAAGGGGGTGTTAACTCATATGGAAGGGCTTAGGGAGGCCATTCAGGAGGATGTGACACCTGAAGTGAGTCTTGAGCAAGAGAAGAGAGGAAGGAAGGCAGCCGGGTGAGGTACTGGGAACAGTTTCAGGTAGAGACAGCGGCATGTAGCTGGAAACCTGGGGCTTGGAGGTCAAGATGTGAGCAGTCCCTCTGGAGTAGAGCAGGGTGAGGGTGCAGAATGGGGCGAGGAAGGGACCAGCTCATTCTGCTAGACTGCAGATTCGCAGAGACATGGGTCCTTCTCTTTGTTAACATTCAGAGTCCATTTACAGACACTAAGTGATTGCTACTTATCAGTCACGTTCTTGGTCTGTCTCTTGTAAGTGCCTGTAATATCCATTCCCCTCCCCCTTCCTTTTAATTTTTTTTAAGTTTATTTATTTATATTGAGATTGAGAGAGAGAATGAGCAGGGTAGAGGCAGAGAGAGAGAGAATCCCAAGCAGGCTCCACACTGTCATCACAGAGCCCTATGTGGACTTGAACTCACGAGGCGTGAGGTCATGACCTGAGCTGAAATCAAGAGCCAGACACTTAATGGACTGAGCCACCCAGGTGCCCCTCCTCCTTCCTTAAAAAAAATTTTTTTTAATGTTTTATTTATTTCTAGGAGAGAGAGAGAGAGACAGCGTGAGCAGGGGAGGGTCAGAGAGAGAGGGAGTCACAGACTCTGAAACAGGCTCCAGGCTCTGAGCTGGCAGTCAGCACAGAGCCCGACGCGGGGCTCGAACCCACGAACCGCAAGATCATGACCTAAGCGAAAGTCAGACGCTTAACCGACTAAGCCACCCAGGCACCCCCCCCTTCCTTTTAATAACTGAATGAATTCCTCAGATTTTACATGGACCATGTTCCCCATGTACAGACCACATTGTCCCAGCTTCTCTTGCAGCTAGTTTTGGCCGGGCTACCTTCAGCTTCTGGATTGTTGCTTTAAGGCAGCTCTCAAGGCAATGATCACAACTTCATTAGCGTATTATAGAGTGAGCAGACGTATCCCTTTTCTCCACTCTCCCCTCTTCACCCTATGCTCCGGACAAACTGCCCTGGGCTCTATCTCCCCACGATCCACCAATACAATGGGTTGTGGCTTTGGAGCAACCCAGTTTTGGTCATGTCATTGAGGACAAGGTGCTGGGGGGATTGTGGGGCAGCAGTACAGGAAGAACGTGGGTGCCCTGAATGGCCTCACCCGCCTGGACTGTTAACTCAGAAAGTAATAAAAATCAGGACACCTGATTTGGGTGGGTCAGTTGGTTAAGGGTCTGACTACAGCTGAGGTCTGCCTTTCTTGGCCTGGGAGAGATCCTATCTTTAGGGAGCAGTTTACACACACACACACACACACACACCCCCATATGTACATACACACACTATCTAACTTTACCATGAGATATATAACAATATACATATAGTGATTAACTGTATGCATATTTCATAGTTACACATAATATAAATTACATATAATATTGTACTATTATAATTAATTTCTATTATATTATAATTTAAAACTACATTAAAACATACTACGTACCATAACTTGAAATATAAAATATATAGCATATCACACTTACATGGTATATATATGATACACAATGTCTAGCACACATATAATATATGGTATCCACACCCACATGCTAATTTGGGGCTTTGTAGATACTTGGTATCTGGCGGGGCTCCAGGACTCAACTTCCACTCACCTCTTCTGTATCTTTGGTTGGCTTTGAGGAAGTGGTTTCTGCAAAAGATATCAAGGGAAGTTACTGTTGGAACTGAGAGCGAAAGGCCAGAGAGGGTGGAGGGTGAATAACTTTGCATCTAGAAGGTCTGAACCCATACTCTTTTTTATTTAAAAAAGCTTTTTGTTTATTTATTTATTTAAAAAGTTTTTATAGTTTTTTATTTATTTTTGAGACAAAGAGAGACAGAGCATTATTGGGGGAGGGGCAGAGAGAGAGGGAGACACAGAATCTGAAACAGGCTCCAGGCTCTGAGCTAGCTGTCAGCACAGAGCCGGATGCGGGGCTCGAACCCACGAACCGTGAAGTCATGACCTGAGCCGAAGTCAGACACTTAACCAACTGAGCCGCCCAGGCGCCCCTGTTTGTTTATTTTTGAGAGAGAGAGACAGAGAGACAGAGAGACAGAGCATGAGCAGGGGAGGGTCAGAGAGAGTGGGAGACACAGAATCTGAAGCAGGCTCCAGGCTCTGAGCTGTCAGCACAGAGCCTGACGCGGGGCTTGAACTCACAAGCTGTGAGATCATGACCTGAGCTGAAGTCAGATGCTTAACAGGCTGAACCACCCAGGCTCCCCTTTTTTATTTTTAAAAATTTTTATTATTAATTGTTAAATTCTAGTATTGTTAACAGACAGCGTTACATTAGTGTCAGGTGTACAGTGTAGTGACTTAACAAGTCTGTACATTAGTGCTCATCAGGATAAGGGCACCCTTCACCCCCATCACTTATGCTACCCATCCCCCCACCTACCTCCCCTCTGGCAACCACTGGTTTGTTCTCTATAGTTAAGAGTCTGGATTTTGTTCTTGTTTTTTTTGAACTCAAATTTTTTATGTTCAATGACAAAGCTCTGCCCTTTGGAGAGATCAGAGTCAAGTTCCTTATCATGGTAGAGAACAGTGTTTTTAGACGGGATGGGGGGGAATTCTGTGTGTGTGTGTGCGTGTGTGTGTATGTGTGTGATTTTGGCCCCAGGGGACGTTGGCAATGGTTGGAGACATTTTTGGCAGTCACAGCTTGTGATGGGGGATGCTAATGGCATCTAACAGGTGGAGGCTTGAGGTGTTGCCTGATAGCTTACTTTTTTTTTTTAATGTTTATTTATTTTTGAGAGACAGAGACAGAGCATGAGTGGGGAGGGGCAGAGAGAGAGAGAGAGGCACGGACTCCGAAGCAGGCTCCAGGTTCTGAGCTGTCAGCACAGAGCTCAATGCAGGGCTTGAGCCCATGAACCTCGAGATCAAGACCTGAGCTGAAGTCAGAAGCTTAACCGACTGAGCCACCCAGGCGCCCCAAGCTCCAAATTCTTTAATTCGGTCTTGGCTCGACAAAAATAATGGCAATGACCGAGGGAACAAGAAATTAGATACTTCTGGTTTTAAAATTCAGGCTGGTCAGGGGCGCCTGGGTGGCTTAGTCGGTTAAGCGTCCGACTTTCACTTAGGTCATGATCTCACGGGTCGTGGGTTCGAGCCCCGCGTCGGGCTCTGTGCTGACTGCCAGCTCAGAGCCTGGAGCCTGTTTCAGTCTGTGACTCCCTCTCTCTCTGACCCTCCCCTGCTCATGCTTTGTGTCTCTCTCTCTCCTAGAAATAAAACATTAAAAAAAAAAATTCAGGCTGGCCGGGAATGACAACTGAAACAAGAGTGTCAGTTTTCGGTGACCCCTCTCATTACCCCCAACTCATGAACCACAAGATCATGACCTGAGCCAAAGTTGGTCGCTCAACCGACTGAGCCACCCAGATGCCCCCAATCTGCAGGTGTCTTTAGGTCTGAAGTGAGTCTCGTACAAGCATCAGATGGACGGGTCTTGTGTTTTAAATCCATTCAGTCACCCTATGTCTTTTGATTGGAGCATTGACGTCTAAAGTAATTATTGATAGATATGCCCTGTTGATTTTTTTTTTTAAATTTTTTTTTTAAATGTTTTATTTATTTCTAGGAGAGAGAGAGAGAGAGACAGCATGAGCAGGGGAGGGTCAGAGAGAGAGGGAGTCACAGACTGAAACAGGCTCCAGGCTCTGAGCTGGCAGTCAGCACAGAGCCCGACGCGGGGCTTGAACCCACGAACCGCGAGATCATGACCTAAGCGAAAGTCGGACGCTTAACCGACTAAGCCACCCAGGCGCCCCAATGCCCTGTTGATTTTTAAAGCCAGACATTATGGGGGCTCGCCTTCCTGGTGCAGGTCCGCAGGTGGGTGTTGCGTGATGTGGAGCTTGAAGCCCCTGCTGCTCAGGGAGAACCTTTGTACTTGGAACATCCCTCCAGCCTGTGGGTCACAGCACTGGGGGTTTTGGTTCCTGACCCGACCATGTTTTTGCTCCTTCTACCCTTCTTGATGTGGTTTTCTCTGCATGTAATTTAGAAGAGCTGTTCAGCTAGTCTTCGGGTTACTCTCAGAGAGAGTTGCTCTGTATGAGGTTGCAGCTTGGTGTCTTCATGGGAAGAGGTACGTTCAGGATGCTCCGACCCCACCATCTACCCCTCACTTCTCCGAGCTATATTTCTTGTGCATAGATTTCCCTGTCTATGTGGCTTCCGTGAGAGTGCTCATGCTTATACGAGATGGTGCCTCTCCTGGACACAGATCCAAGGGTGGACATATGACTCAAACTGGACTAATTGGTACATTTCCAAAGAATTTATGATTGGGTCCAAAAGAGAGTCACTTGGTCTATCTGTGGGTGGGTGGGTCATTAGCAACGGTAAGACTTGGACTTGGTGGCCATATTTTCTGTCCTGTGGACTAAGAAGGCAGAGAAAGCCAGTCTGCAGTGAAAAAGAAGAAAGGGGCAGAGCTAGAGAGTATCAGAGACTGAGGTGCCCTGGTAGTGTGGGGTCTCTTGTTCCAATACATTCCAGAAGCCCAGCTCTATTTTTGTCCTTGAGTTCCAAGACACATCCAAGCATCCTTATCATCAATTCATCTTTTCTGCTCAAGTTAGCCTGAGTGAGTTTCTCTTTGCAATTCAAAGAATCCTGTCTTAGCATCTCATTACCCCCATTTCCAAAGCCCACTTATCTTATTAACCCCATTATTGCTCTAAGCTTCTTTCTTTCCTTTTTTCTCCCCTTTCCATCAACCATTTGCCTCCAAAAATGGAAACATGTCCTTGCCTCACCACACACACACACACACACACACACACACACACACACACACACACACTTTCTGGCATTAGATTCAATGTAAAATAAAGAAGAGAGACAAGAAGTTTCTTACCTCGACAAGTGTTCTGATTGGAATTCTCAAATCGTGTGTCCCCAGAGAGGAGTTCGTATCCGGGATTACAGCGACAGTGGAAACCTCCGTCGACATTTTGGCATGCAGCGTTAGACCCACAATATATGCTAGTGGGTGGCTTACATTCATCGATATCTGGAACAAAAGGAGGAATTTGGACCTTCATTTGACGAAGATTTATTTATGGGGCATCTAATATGTGCTATGCCCTTTCCGCCAGGGACTGTGCTGCCTTTCCAGGACAACTCAGTGAGGTGATGGATTGTCTTTGTTCTTCCCTTTCCTCACTGACTTTGGTTGAGTTCTCTGAGAAGCAGGCGTTGAGATAAGAATTCATGTTCAAGTACTTTATGTGGGAGGTGATCCCAGAAAACACTGGAAGGGAGGTGGTCAAATGAGACAGAGAAAGGAAGCCAGAAAATAGAGGGAAATTTCCATTGTGGGCAATAGGGACTCAACTCCCTTGGGAGCCTCTGGGAGGCAGTGTAGAGCACACACTTCAGAGTGACTCCCCAAGCGCTGGGGGGCTGGGATATTTATCAGCCAGATCTTTTTTTCTTTCAAGTTTTTATTTAAACTGTAGTTAGTTAACATATAGTGTAATATTGCTTTCAGGAGTAGAATTTAGTGAATCATCACGTACAACACCCAGTGCTTATCCCAACACGATACTAAGTGCACATCCCTCCTTAACGCCCATCACTCATCTAGTCCATCCCCCCCACCTCCCTCCATCAACCCTCAGTTTATTCTTTATAGTTACGAATCTCTTACGGTTTGTCTTCCCCTTTCTTTCCTCCTTCCCCATGTCCATCTGTTTTGTTTCTTAAATTCCACATGTGAATAAAATCATGGTATTTGTCTTTTTCTGACTGACTTATTTTGCTTAGCACAATACATGCTAGTTCCATCCACGTCATTGCAAATGGCAAGATTTCATTCTTTTTGATGGCTGAGTAATATTCCACTGTATAGACATACCACATCTTCTTTATCCCTTCATCAATTGGTGGACCCTTGGGTTTTTTACATTACTTGGCTATTTTTGATAATGCTTTTATCTGCCAAATCTTATCATTTATTGGGAGAGAAGTGGTTGCAGGGGTAGTTAACTATCTGATACTTCCTGTCCTGAGCATGAACTGAGTGGTCTCCCGTAGCCTGAAAGAGCCTTGGACTCGGTGTGCAAAAGAATGGCAAAGGCTGAAGGCATCTAAGTGGAATACTGACCGTGTCTGCTGTATTGAATGTTTGTGTGTCCCCTCAATTCAATATGTTGAAATCCTAACCCCTAGGGTGGCTGTATTTGGAAATAAGTTGTCTAAGGATGTAACAGGTTAAATGAGATCATGAGAATGGGGCCCTGATCTGATAGAATTAGTGTTTGTAGAAGAAGAAGTATGAGAGCTTCCCCATCTGCCCGACCTCTGTGTGTGTGCAGTGAGGAAAGACCATGTGAAGAGAGAGCAAGGAGACAGATATCTTCAAGATAGGAAGAGAGGCTTCCCCAGAGAGTAGAACTGTCGGAACCTTGACCATGGGCTTCCCAGCCTCCAGAATCCTGAGAAAAAAAATTTCTGTTGTTTAAGCCACCTGGTCTGTGGTGTTTTGTTACAGCCACCCGAGCAGAGTAATACATCTGCTAGATTAACTGAGTTAGAATGTCTTGATTAAGTCAACATGTCTCTGAGGGTACCAGTAGCCCCTTTCCAAATGTCCAGTGGGTAGCAAAGATGTGTGATTTCCCCATCTGATGTTCCAAACACGACACTGGGAATTTTCAGACTGCAATATAGCGTAGCAGATGATCTTTGTCACCTGCTCGATAGCCATTGTCTTTTGAGGAACATGACCGTCTTGTTCCCATCTCGCAGGCACTCTCTCCCCCCGCCCCCCGGTTCAGCTTTCACGTCACACCCGTAAGGCAATGAGAAGTAAAGATGTTCTTCCTGGGGAGTCTGTGAGGAACCTCACTGAGCCTGAGACAGAAGTCACCAGAAGGAATGAGACTCAGACCGGTACTAGAATTCCCACCTGCAGCCCTGCAAGCTTGAAGACAGTCCTGTGATCCCTGGGAGATTCACTGATGGATCACTTGGATAAGAGACGGAAGGACAAGATTCCCCACCTTGTCAGGATAGAACCGGCTCGCGAAAGTGAAAGAAATGTGAGATAACACAACAGTGGAGACAGTGCCCAGCGTAAAGAAGGCACATGAGAAAGTACTCCAAATAAAGGACAGATGGCAAGTACGGAATGAGGAAGAAGAGAAACCTCAGCTGGCAGGGAGATGGAGGGCAGAGGAAGCAGAGGCGAGCAGAACCTTGAGAAAATTTTAACTTCATGAGGATGTGGAAAGGGGAGAGCTGAGGAAGGGAGGGAAACAACAGTATTTTCCGATCTCACCTCTTTACTGGGAGAGGGGAAGGAAGGGTGAAGTGATGCATCTTTTTTTTTTTTTAATTCCTGTATCATCAACATGCGGTGTTGTACAATACAGTGAGTCTACACTTGGAGATGTTACTCAGTGCTCATCAGGTGTTTGCTGTTCATTCCTTTACCTGAAATGAAGCATCTTGCTTGGGAAACCAAGGCATGTCGGTGGGGGAAATAATTGCTGAGTTTAAAAGCTAACAGAACAAAAAATATAAAAGCTAACAGTACAGATACACATGTGTGATTATGAAATTAAGGAAAGACAAGGTAGCCATGAAGGGGATGAAAAGGTATATTAGAACTTCAAATAAATAAAAGATGCTGATTTCATGAATGTCTTTCTTTGTTTCTTTCTCTCTCTCCCTCCTTCCTCCCTTTCTTCCCTTTCTTTCTCCTCTTTCTTTCTTTTTCTCCCTCTCTCCCTTTCTTTCTTTCTTCCTTCATTCCTTTTTTCTTTCTTTCTTCCCTTTCTTTCTTCTTTCTTTCTTAATTTGAGAGAGAGAGAGGGAGAGAGAACACTCATGCCTGTGGGGGGATGGGCAGAGAGAGAGGTGGGGGATGGGACAAAGGATCCGAAGCCGGCTCTGCGCTGACAGCACAGAGCCCAATGCAGGGCTCAAACTCAGGAACCACGAGATCACGACCCAAGCCCAAGTCAGACACGTAACCGACTGAGCCATCAAGGTGCCCCAAAAGTGTTTCTTTCCTGATGAGTGTTGAGCTGGTAGATTTCTCAGCATGCAAGTTATTGGCAGTCGTCACCCCCAACGGTCCCCATGCCGCCTCCCTTCCACTCCTGCCTCTGGGTGGTTTGAAAATTACCCCTTTACCATTGCACGTCTCCAAGGGGAATGTGAAGAATTTCCTCCCAGACGCAGCAGTGTATCCGGAGTTGCAGGTACAGTGAGTGCTGTTGACACAGAGAGCATGTTGGGGGCAGGACCGACAGGTAGCTGCTGCAGGGAGAAGACGGGCAGGTCAGAGGTCACCATGGTTGAGCCATTTCCTGTTATCATTGCCTGTCGGACCAGGGCCTCTCAACCAAGAGGAAGCTTACACTCCTTTCCCCTTTGGAGATCTCAGTACCTGACAAAATCAAGGCTACCAAACCCAAGTTACAGAAGAAAGTGAGAATTCGTTTGCATGACAGAGGACTGAAGTTGGCGTTAATTTTCACACAAAAATTTCAAGGCGATATACTTGTGCTATTCTCAAGATCTCTGAGGGATTTCTATTTTTACTTATTTACCTATTTAAGTTTTTAATTTATTTTGGTGGGGTGGGGGGGCAGAGAGAGAGTCCCAAGCAGGTTCCGCACTGTCAGTGCGGAGCCCTACACTGGGCTTGATCTCACGGACCGTGAGATCATGAGCTGAGCCCAAATCAGGAGTCGCATGCTTAACCGACCGAGACACCCCGGCGCCCCCATTGCAGACTCTTTAAATGGGGGAATGAATTGGTTAAGCGCCTGGGGTCGATTCTGGCTCCACCACGTGTCAGCCATGTTTCTCTGCCCAAGTGTCTGCATCTCTCTGTGCCTTAGTTCCTTTCACAGCCCTCATCTGAGAAATGGATTATTGTGAGGAGCAAATGAATTAATACATGTAAAGTGTGTTGGGTAGTGCCTGGCACATAATAAGTATCAGCTAAGATTATAAAAACTTGAATGTGCAGGGACCCATAGGAGGTATATTTTGATACGAGTTCATATCATCTTTGTAAGTCTGTGTGTAACTCCATTTAGACAGATACACTAATGATCTTAAAAAAATATATTTTTATTAATTTTTTGAGAGAGAGAGAGCAGAGTGTAAGCCGGGGGAGGAGCAGAGAGAGAGGGACAGAGGATCTGAAGCAGGCTCTGCGCTGACAGGCTAACAGCAGAGCGCCTGACGTGGGGCTTGAACTCATGAACCGTGAGATCATGACCTGAGCCAAAGTCAGATGCTCAACCGACTGAGCCACCCAGGTGCCCCGCTAATGATCTTAATGTGAGCCCTCTTGGGAATGAATGGAGCTGAGGAAGCATCTCGAGCTTTGGGTCCGGTGGAGAAATGTGGCAATCATGCAGTGTTCACAGGGAGAGGGGGCTGGGAACCTGATGGGGCCACCATGCACGGTCTGGGTGCTCAGAATGTATCCCCTTGCACTTGGCTAGAAATGCAGAATCTGAGACCCCACCCTTACACCTGCTGAATCAGAATCTAGCAATATCTCCAGGGGATTAAAGCTAGCCTGAGATCATCTTGTTTATTTTTTCTGGTTTTTGGTGCCTCGCTTATTATCAGAATAAAACGATCACCATCATGCTCTGTCTCCCCCCTCTGGAGTGCTCTCTTCACTTCCTTTGTGTGTTTTAGCCTCTGTTCTATCTCTACATTGGGCACATTGTGGTGACTGAAAACAAACGACCAGACAAAGGACACTAAAATAAAAAGATACATTAAGGGGTGCCTGGCTGACTCCGTTGGGAGAGCATGTGACTCTTCATCTTGGGGTCGTGAGTTCGATCCCCGTGTTAGGTGTAGAGATTACATAAATAAACAGACCTTTGAAGATACACTAAAATTTGATGAAATGATGAATTAGAAAGAATTACAGGAGCAAGCGCCCCCAAATCGTGGTCTCAGGACAAGCCCCTTTGCTCCAACCCATCGGAGGACGTGAGAGGTCCAAGGCGTCCCCTTGGTCTCCACCCTTCCTGGTCTCGGGCTGTGGAGAAGTCAGGCGTCGAGCGCTTACCTTCGGTCATCTGAACCATAACTTCTGACAAACTCAGCAGAAAACAGAGTCCTGGAACAGGGAAGCAGAAGGGAGACATGTGACGTGACTGCGGAAAGATTCCAGGAAATTCCCCAAGGCTGCTATTCGTTATCTACTGCTGCATAAAAACCATCACAAAATGTAGCGGCTTAAAACATCAAGGTTCATTTTATCATCGCTCATGATGTCTGTGCTTTGGGGATCTGGGAAAGGCTCAGCTGGGTGATTCTGGGGTTTCTTTCTTTCTTTTTTTTTTTTATTAATATTTTTATTTACTTCTAGGAGAGAGAGAGAGACAGCGTGAGCAGGGGAGGGTCAGAGAGAGAGGGAGGCACAGACTGAAACAGGCTCCAGGCTCTGAGCTGGCAGTCAGCACAGAGCCCGACGCAGGGCTCGAACCTACGAAGCATGAGATCATGACCTGAGCCGATGTCGGACGCTTAACCAACTGAGCCACCCAGGCGCTCGGGTGTGGGAATATTTTAATATGAACAACCAACTAATGGCTTTTCTAGTGCGCACTGGTTGAAATTTAGCTCTGGTGACTAGTCACCTCATCTGCAACTTTGGTTACCGCTTGATAAAGTGGGTGCTGCGGATGAACGGATACAGAAAATGTGAGATATGTGATGGAATATTAGTTGGGCTTAAAGTAGAAGGAAATCCTGTCACTTGCAGTGACGTGGATGAGATTACAGGACATTATTCGGAGTGAAAGAAGCCAAACATAGAAGGACAAATACTTTATGATTCCACTTACATGAAATATCTAAAGGAGTCACACTCATGGGAGGCAGAGGATAGATTGGCGGTTAGCAGGGGCTGGGGGGAGGGGGAAATGGGAAACTGCCTTTCAATGGGTATAAAGTTTTGGTTATATGAGATGGGTATGTTCTGCAGACTCGCTGTAAAACCTAGTACCTATAGTTAGCAATATGGTGTTGTGCAATTCAAGATGCATTAAAAGAAGAGATCTCATGCTATGCATTCTTACCAAACACACACACACACACACACACACACACACACACACAGGGACAATTTTGGAAGTGACACGGTTGGTACCTCCATTGTGGTGATGGTATTCTGGGTGCACAGTGTACGCATATGTACAAACTTATCGAGATGTATATATTAAATGTGTGCAATTTTTCAGTATATTGATTATACCTCAATAAAGCTAGTTTTAGTATATGTGCTGCCGAAGCAAGCACAATAAAGCTAAAATTAAAAAAGAAAGTGGGTCCTGGCAATGAAAGGGTCTCTGTTAACCACGTTGGGTGATGGGTAGTTGAGTAGGTCAGGGTGGACTGGTTAGGTAGAGCTGCGGCTGTACAGAGAGGATTGAGATCAAGGGATTGAGAGACAGTCTGGGGCTGAGAGTATGGAGAAGATGGGGGTGTGTGGCTCCCCGGGGAGGTCCAGGACATGCAGAGCTGGTGGCTGAGGAACAAGACTCAGAGGAGACAGGGACTTTTTGGAGTAGAAGGCAGCATGCCCTGTGAGGCAAGCCCCCCCCCCCCATCCTGCCTATAAACACGCCAGTTGGAGAGAGATACTGTTTCCTGGAGAGAGGATCTCCTTGGTGGGGGGTGGGCGCACTTCTAAGGCCAGTCTCTACCACATCTAAGGGGAATTGAGCTCTGATACAGGCTAGATATTGTTCTAAGCATCCAAGGCACACGCCCTTCATGTAGCTTTGCAATGATTTTACGAAGTGAGTGCTGTTGGCATGATCCCCGTTGTGCAGATGGAGAAACAGAGGCAGCGAGGGGCAGCGGGGTGGCTCGGGTCATGATCTCATAGTTCGTGGGTTCGAGCCCCGTGTCAGGCTCTGTGCTGGCAGCTCAGAGCCTGCAGCCTGCTTCAGATTCTGTGTCGCTCTCTCTCTGCCCCTCCCCTGCTCGTGCTCTGTCTCTCTGTCTCTCAAAAATGAATAAACATTAAAAAAAAAAAACCAGAGGCACAGAGAGGCTAAGTTACTTGCTCCACTTCTGCGAGTTGGGCAGGGACACAGCTGAGATTAAACTCGGGCTCTGGGCTCCTGCTGATAACCTATCAACCTGCATGACCCCTCTTTCAGAAATCCCACACATGCTGCATGCACGGAGGTGCCGTTGGCAGTCACATGTTTACAGTGACAGTGACTCGAGGAAAGGGCGCCTGTTCTTCCAGTAGATGCTGCTCCCCGGACAGTCCTGTGGAAGGTGTGATGTGTTACTTGGTTATCTGGGGGGAAATCTAGACTGACTGCAGGATTTGGGAGACATAGCCCTACGGGCTAGCAGTGGCCCTTTAAGAATGGGAGGGAGAGGGGTGCCTGGGTGGCTCAGTCGATTGGGCGGCCTTGGACTTCAGCTCAGGTCATGACCTCACAGTTTGTGAGTTCGAGCCCCGCGTAGGACTCTGTGCTGACAGCTAGCTCAGAGCCTGGAGCCTGTTTCAGATTCTGTGTCTCCCTCTCTCTCTACACCCCTCCCCTGCTCACGCTCTGTCTGTCTCTCTCAAAAATATACATTTAAAAAATAATTAAAAAACAAAGAATGGGAGGGAGGGCAGTGCTACCTCTTTTTGCGTCTCCCTTTATGAACTTCTGGTGGCTGTTCAATTACCATAAACCTAGCGGCTTAAAAACAACAGAAATCTATTCTCAGATATAGTTCTGTAGGCCAGACATCCGAAGTTAGCCTCTCTAGGCTGACATCAAGGTATCAGTGGGGCGGCTTCCTTTCAGAAGCTCCAGGGGAGAACCCATTTCCTCCCACGGCCGGCTGTCGGAGGCGACCCACATTCCACGGCTCACGGTCCTCCTTCCACCCTCAAAACCAGCAGCAGAGCATCTTCCTTCCTTTCTGGTCTCCGGCCGCCCTCTTGAAAGGACTCCTCATGATTATAATGGGCTCGTCTGTATAATCCAGGATCACCTCCCCATCTCCAGATCCTTGGCGTAATCCAGATCTGTAAAGTCCCTTTGACCACGTGACCTTGCTCGGGACAGGACACCTCAAAACATGCCGCTTTGGGAGGCTGCTTATTTTATTTTATTTATTTATTTTAATGTTTTATTTATTTCTAGAAGAGAGAGAGAGAGAGAGACAGCGCGAGCAGGGGAGGGTCAGAGAGAGAGGGAGTCACAGAATCTGAAACAGGCCCCAGGCTCTGAGCTGGCAGTCAGCACAGAGCCCGACGCGGGGCTCGAACCCACGAACCGCGAGATCATGACCTCAGCGAAAGTCGGACACTTAACTGACTAAGCCACCCAGGCGCCCCTTATAGAGAGGGAGGCTCTTGAGGAGCAGCACTTGCAGGAAGGGCTTTCTGACGTACCTCCCCCCAGAAAGCTGCTCTCCTTTTGCCATGAAGCGAAGGATGTCCTTACTCCCGGAGATTCGGATCCCACGCTGAAATGGATCTGCCCAAACACACTCACCGGAATGGCCCTTGTCCTCCCCCCGTTGCCCCCCCCGCCCCGGACAGATGTCCTACTAGTCACTTGCGCACCGTTCACCACCTGCAGCCCCAACCCCTTTGCCTTGTCCCTTGACGGGTTCATCATTTCTTTGTTGAAAAGGCACAAGAGCTTTGTGCTCTGGTCACGTCCCTGGGTCTTCATTCTCTCGCAAAGGCTCTCACGGACACATTACGGTGTAACGGAACTTGTATACTTCTCTCCTAGTAATCTGTCTTATGTCAGTTTAATTCTTATTCTCAGCCAGAGACCCTAAGAGGGTAGAGGTGAAGTTCTTCCTCCCCGTATGCTGATATGGTACCCTTCTCACAGGTTGCAGGGGATTGGGACGTTGACCTCTTTGGGGGGCTGTTATTCATCCTTCCACGGAGGGACAGACACCCTTCATTAAAGAAGGTGCCAGTTGGNCGGGAGAGAGGCAAACCATGAGAGGCTCTTGAATGCTGAGAACAAACTGAGGACTGATGGGTGTGGGGGGAGGAAGGGGGTGAGGGGCATGGAGGAGGGCACTTGTGGGGATGAGCACTGGGTGTTATATGGAAACCGGCTTGACAATAAACTATTTATAAAAAATGAAAAATAAAAAAATAAAAGCAATATAAACGATAAAAAAAATAAAGAAGCTGGCAGTTGGGATCAGTTATTTACGCAACTGACTTGGTGGGCCATTTTGAATAGCTTTGTTTGTCCAACAAATATATTCTCAGCTGGGCTGTGGACGGCTTAGTGGCAGGGTCCTGGCATAGTTCCTGCTATACTTTCATTTCCCTTCCTCCTACATTTGTATAATAATCACTCTGCAGAAGTGTACTAACGCCACACCTGCCCACACAATGACTATAACTCCCAGAGCCAAGTAGTAAAGCATACAGGTTGAAAAGCAGTTCCTAGTTCTCCGCTCAGACAGTTGGGGCACCCCCACGTTTCCTCAAGCCTAGTTCTCAAGGGCTCCTTGCAGTCCAGCCAGCAACCCCGCTCAATAATATGCGCGTGTGCCTCAAAATTAGGGTTTCCCAAGAGTTATGAGCGTGCCAGAATCCCACAGTTCCAAGAAACTTTAGAAATCCTCTTCTGACTCTTTGTCAATGAGGAAACAGGTCCCTGGAGGTCAAGGGGCTTGGACACTATTTGAGCAAATTGTTTAATGTCTTTAATTCCTTATATGGAACAGGGAGATGGCATTGCCTGCCTCCTGGGGTTGGGGGTGATGACAAAAACGAGGGCATGTGTGAAGCGCAACGTTTGTCAGAAATTACTCCATAAATGCTAGCTGTCTATTGTCATTTTATGTGCACTAGAATCCAGTTATTTTCTTAAATATTTAATGCTTACTTATTTGAGAGAGAGACAGAGACAGAGAGAGAGAGAGACAGAGAGAGAGACAGAGAGAGAGAATCTGAACCAGGCTCCAGGCTCCGAGCTGTCAGCACAGAGCCTGATGTGGGGCTTGAACCCACAAACCGTGAGATCATGACCTTAGCGGAAGTCGGACGCTTAACCAACTGAGCCCCCCAGGCGCCCTTGCACTAGAACCCAATTCTTATTCTTGACCAGATATGCATTCTGTTACACCGCGCATTGCCTCCAGTGATACGCGCAGAGAGTTCACAGGCAACTGAATTCACAAATAATCCATTCCAGAAGCTGTCCAGGACTCTGCCTCCAGTTACCAAAATGCAAGAAACATCTTGTTTGAGCTTCTGTTTAAGCTTTATTGAGGCATATATATTAAGATACATAAACAAATTGCACACTGTCTCACTTAGATTTGATTTCAAAGACATGCATCAGACACCTCTTATCTATAAGATGTGGAATGGACTGCAAAAGTGAGGGGCAAACAGCACGTGCCTTCAAGTAGCTTATATTATTTTTTTTTCTAAATTTTTTTTTAATTTATTTTTTTTAGGAGAGAGAGAGAGACAGCGTGAGCAGGGGAGGGTCAGAGAGAGAGGGAGACACAGACTGAAACAGGCTCCAGGCTCCGAGCTGGCAGTCAGCACAGAGCCCGACACGGGGATCGAATCCACGAACCGCGAGATCATGACCTAAGCGAAAGTCGGACGCTTAACCGACTAAGCCACCCAGGCGCCCCTAGCTTATATTATTTTGAAAGAGTTTATGATCTACCACCTGCCTCCGAGACTACACAGCTTTGAGACTTCAAGCAAGTCCGATAACCTCTCCGTGATGGTATTTTACATTTTTCATGTGAAGAAGTTGTGCCATAATGCAGGTAAAACAATTTTAGCCTGATGTGAGGCTAGAGTTTGTGCTCAATAAATATAAGCTTTGGTTGATATTGTGGCTATTGATATTGCTATTTAATCTGGATCCAGAAGGATGGATGGGACTTCGGAGTTGGGAAACCATCTACACAGAGGTGGTGACAAGCCACAGGGTCAAGAGATTCCAGGAGAGGGAGCAGGAAAAAGAGAAAGTCCTGAGCAGAATCCTGTGGGAGGAGCATTATGGCAAAGAACTGGGGCCAGGTGGCTGGGGTTCGAGCCCTGACTGCCATTTACATGCTGTGTGACCTTGGGCAGGTAAAGCAATCTCTTTGTGCCCCAGGTTTCTCATCCCTAAGACGAGGAAAATATTAGTACTTACCTCATCGGCCCATTGTGGGGATTAAATGGGTTAATGCATATAAATTGCATAGTGAATGTTCAAAAATGTTGGTCGTTATTAATATTCTTGGTATAGGACAAAGAAAAAGGAGGGGAAGGAGAGAATGGCAAGAGAGGTAGGGACCAAGTCAGATAGGTGCTAGGTCACAGAATTATCAAGGAGGAGAGGATGTCAGAAAACAAAATCTGTGAAGATGAACATGAACAACTCATTGGATCGGACCACTGGGAAAATTTGAGGGATATCTGACAACACAGTTTCAACAGGGTGGTGACGAAGGAAACCATAAGTCAAGGGGAAGGAGAGAATGTTTAAAGCAGAGCAGAAGAGGAGAAGGAAAAGGCAGCTGATTGTTGAACCGAGTAGCTACTGGGAGGGGGTAGGTTAAGGTACAGTCAATCCCAAGGTCACACATACCTGGAAGGAGTGATGGCCCTTGCATTCCTGCATGTAGGTAACCCTTGCCAGCCAGCTCTTGAAGCGCCTTACTGTGCTTTTAAGCTGACCACCTCTCCTATCACAAGGAAATATTAGGAGACTTGATACACATACCTTAGGTTTGCTAACTAAGGAAATTTCTATCAGAAAAGGGAACTTGTTCTTGTCTTTCACCACCAGACCCATGGTTCTGCTTTTTTGTTTGTTTATTCTCTGTACGTTTCCTGCACTCATTTTCACATGTTTCTTTGGTGGTAGGTGTTCACAGCTGTTGTTGATTGCCTTTGGGGTGACAGAATCAATTGGCCCTAGGAGAGGAATGCCTTTTAGTTACAGATCATTATCTGGGGAGTGGGAAGTGACTTTGGTGTCAAAATAAAGCTTAAATAACCCTGTGATTTTGAGTTGGGTAAAAGCCAGAATTTAGGGTGTCTCTGTTGGTATCTCAAGTTACTGGAGGAGTCATTTTCACAAATCTTGGTATTTTTTACCTCCTTAGCAGATGGCACTCCACAGATCTGGCCGGAGTCTCAAAAATCCAGTCCAGGGTGATAACTTATTTGGTTATTTGGAGCAATCCAAACCAAGCGCAGGATTTGGGAGACAAATTTAAGTCCTTCCCCCCTTCAACAAATATTTATCAAGACAAATATCATTACATGACAGGATCTGGGCTACTTCCTAGGGATACAGCAGTGAACAAAATTTACACCATGTTTTCTATATAGAACTACAGAGAAAGGAACGTTGGAGGGAAAGCATGTTTTTGGGGAGAGAGAAGATTAGGTTTTGGATAAATTGATTTTGAGGTACTGTGATTTCAACATTCATTACACACACACACACACACACACACACAGTCTAGTTCACACACAAAAGAGAGGGCTTTCCCCCCTGCCACTAGATGGTAATTGCAGCCATGGTCCTAGATTAAATCATTCAGGAGAGAGTAGACTAAGAAGAACACCCTAAGTAACTAATTTAAAAAGCAGGGAGTGGAGAAGCAGCAAGTAGGGGAGACAGGGCAAGGGTGGCTGGGCAGATGGGGAGAAATGAGCAGAGTACGGCATCATGGAAGGAAAGGAAAGAGATCAGACTGAATTAAGACTGAAAAATACTCACAGGACAGAGTGGTAAGGAGGTTGCATTCTCATCAAGAGAAGTTACAATGGTGAGGATGATGATGAGGAAGATGATGGTGACGATGATGGCGGTGGAGGTGGTGGTGGTGACGGTGATCATGACATTGGTGGTAAAGATAGTAGAGGTGGTTGTGCAGATAATGATGGTGGTGGGGAAAGTTGTGCTGGTGGCAATGGTGGTGATGATGATGGTTGTAAAAATGGTGGAGGTGATGGAACTCACGAGGTGGTGGAGGTGGTGCTGGTGCTGATGGTAGTGGTAATGATGATCATGGTAGTGGAAGTCAGAATGGAGTTGATTGAAGAAAAATGCGAGGTGAAGAAGTGGAGATAGCAGGTACAATCGACTCCAGAGATAGTTGGGGGCAAGTGTGTGAGCCAGGAGAAATGAACAGCGGGATTTCCTTGGGTGATTGGAGCCTGGCGAAATTGGCTAACTCTTGGGGTTGTCGAGAACATAAGTCCTGCATCACAAGTTTGTTGGGCTCTCAGCCTACCCCCTCCCTCCCCCCCAATAATGGCCAAGCAGCCACACTCACAGAGGACCACTAAGGAGAAAGAGTACTTGGAGGCAAGAGTTGACCAAGAAAGATGGGTGGCACCACCTGATGGTCGGGCACGTGCTATTACAGAGTGTTGGTTCTGCAGTCAGGCCACCTGGGTTCAAATCTTAGCTCTGCCACTTATTAGCTGTGTGACTTTGGGAAAGTCACTCAACTTCTCTGCCCCTCAGACATGTCTGATTTGGGATATGTCCTTCCATCCCATTCTTCAACCCGCAGCTGGGATAGCTTTCGGAAATATGAATCTGAGCCTATCACACCTCTGCCTCACAGCCCCATGGATACTTTGCAGGCTAAACGTGCTTCATAGGCTCATAAAGTCTACCTGATCTCGTCTGAGTCCACCTCTCTAGACTCCTCTCTCACTCCTCTCTCTTCTCAGGCTGTCCACCTGTCCTGATGGCTGTCTGTTATTCTCACACTGCTTTGTAGAGCACATAAACATAAACCAGAATGTCCCTAGCCTTTTACCTGTGATACAAGATGAGATTATAATTCCTTTTACTACCGTGACATTACAGCATAAAACTCCAGGTTTTTCTTGCTGAAAATAAGACCCTCTGAAAGTGTCTTCTCAGTTATTTCTGAGGGTCTCCTGCAGGTCCAGGTCATAGAGACACCCTTTCTATCTGTCTATCCATCGATCCCTCGATTGTGCAGGTCCAGGTCATAGAGACACCCTTTCTATCTGTCTATCCATTGATCCCTCGATTGATCCATCCATCCATCCCTCCATCCCAGAAATTCACCTTACTGTCAGACTGCTGTCTTTGCTACTGTTGACTTCATGATAGTTTGTTCATTGTCTTATGCTGATTCCTACCTCTGACACCCTGGTCCTAGATTCAGGTGGGAAATGTCCTCTTTGCTTCCTCTCGGCATATATCAACCTAGCCGTGATGTTTAATAAAGCTCTACTGAGGCCAAGGGTAATGTGATCCTATTAAATCTAAGTCAGATCCTGTTCCTCCTCTGCTGAGAGCCTTCAGGACTCCCAGTTCACTTAGAGTAAAAGCCAGGGTCCTCACCATGGCCCATAAGTCCCTGCATGGATTTTTCTTTATGTCCCCATACCCCAGCTCTTTTGAGTTGGCTGTTATCACTCATATCTGCCCCTTCCTCCAGAGAATTGCCTTTAATTGAACTGAGGAATGGGGCGCCTAGGTGGCTCAGTTGGTTGAGCGACCAACTTGGGCTCAGGTCATGATCTCGTGGTTCGTGGGTTTGAGCCCCGTGTCGAGCTCTGTGCTGACAGCTCGGAGCCTGGATTCTGCTTTAGATTCTGTGTCTCCCTCTCTCTCTGCCCCTCCCCTGCTCATGCTCTCCTCTCTCAAAAATAGATAGATATTTAATTGAACTGAAGAAGCTGCTCTGGGAAGATAGGACGCTCCTCCCTAGGCGGCATCTTGCAGCCAATGTTGATCTGAGATGGGGGTACAAAAGGTCAGCCCTTGTCTCAAAGTGGGAGCACCTGTGGGGTGTCATGTGTACTCCAGGGCGCACCATGGGGTCAGGTGGATATTTGACTGCAGCTGAACCCACATCTTTGTTCAGCTCCTTCAATTTCCATATCCTGCTTTCCTTATTCTCTCTCTCCTGAACAGTCCCCAGTAAATTACAAGCCTAGGGAGCCTGACCTAATATAATCCCTCCCTTATTTGGTTATGTCACCAAAATAAAGTAGAAAAAAAAAATTCAAGGTTCCTAACGCTTTCTGATTTTATTCTGGAACAAGATTTAGAAATAATATTATGTCAAAGCACAAACAAGATCCCTTAGCAATCTAATTTAATTGACGACGATGTTGGTTAAATCCAGTTGGACTTAGATACAGAGTACTTAGTCTTTACACCACACTGCCACCTTCTGGGAAAACTAAAGAATAAAAAATTCAAAGTAGCTTCAAATGTTGGGTTTGTAAAGATTTAAACCTTTATTATTATTTTTTTAAATATTTTTCTTTATTTCTAGGAGAGAGAGAGAGAGAGACAGCGTGAGCAGGGGAGGGTCAGAGAGAGAGGGAGTCACAGACTCTGAAATAGGCTCCAGGCTCTGAGCTGGCAGCCAGCACAGAGCCCGACGCGGGGCTCGAACCCACGAACCGTGGGATCATGACCTAAGCGAAAGTCGGACGCTTAACCAAGCCACCCAGGCGCCCCAAGACTTAAACCTTTAGAGTAGAAGGAGCTGAGGCAAATCCTACAAAGGAATTAACCAGTCCTTTTTTATGTTAAATATACTAGTATATTCTTACTGCATTTGGAAAGTCAGCTCCACAGATAATTACTGAATTAACAAGCTAAATTTAGTAATACATGCAGGAAATTGGGGTTATTCATCCATCCACCCATCTATCCACCTTTCCATCCACCCATCCATCATCCATCCATCCCTCAGTCCTTCCTTCTATCCATCTACCCATGCATCTTCCTTCCCTCTTTCCTCCTCTCCCTCCTTCCTTCCTTCTGTCCATCCATCCCACAAATGTTTAGGATATGCCTTCTCTGTGTTTGGTGATTTCATGTCAGATTGATTAATTTTACTCAGTCTTACCTTTTTCACACTTAAAATCCTGCCAATCCATTTACTCTTTAGGGGAAAAAAAATACGTCCATGGCATTGACAAAAGCCAAATTTGATTTTCTTCCCTTTGTTTAAAAAAAAAGTTTATTTGAGAGAGACAGAAACAGTGTGGGTGGGGGAAAGGCAGAGAGAGAGATATGGGAGGGATGGAGAGAGAGGAAGGGAGAGAATCCCAAGAAGGCTCCATGCTGCCAGTGCAGAGCCTGATTTGGGACTGAACTCACAACACCATGAGATCATGACCTGAGATGAAACCAAGGGCTGGATACTTAACCAACTGAGCCACCCAGGCACCCCATTGTTCCCTTTAATTGTTAAAAATACCTTCTTCTTTTTTTTTTTTAAAGCTTATTTATTTTGAGAGAGACAGAGAGGGTGCAAGTCAGGGAGGGGTAGAGAGAGAGGGAGACAGAGAATCCCAAGCAGGCTCTGTGCTGTCTGTGCAGAGCCTGACACAGGGCTCAAACTCACAACCCGTGAGACCATGACCTGAGCCGAAATCAAGCGCCAGACATTTAACCAACTGAGCCACGCAGGCGCCCCTCTACATTATTTCTGAAGTTTGATTTGGAGCCTTAATCCTGTTTACATAAACTCCTGGAGTCTCTGAGCTACTGTATATCCATTAATAAATTCAGCCTGAAGTATTTGGAGTCGGCTTCTACTTTTTTGGAACTAAGAATCCTCAACGAAATAGTAGTACCAAGAGTGGTTGGAGGCCACAGATCTTCAAAGAAATGGTAATCTCGGGTTGGTCAGTGGTTAGAGGCTACGGTTGAAGGCAGTGGTTGGTCAGTGGTTATGGCCTATGGTTGAAGGCAGTGACTGGTCAGTGGTTATGGGCTATGGTTTGAAGGCAGTGACTGGTCAGTGGTTATGGGCTATGGTTTGAAGGCAGTGATTGGTCAGTGGTTATGGGCTATGGTTAAAGGCAGTGAAAATCCCATCAGTATTAAGGGGTGGGGCATTAGTAGCAATGGAACCGTCAAACAATGACCACTGTTCTTCTGGAAGGAGTGGCCATGGAAAGCTTTGGGGCAAGTGGCCGCTGGCACTGAAGAACCAGAAGCATGTGAGGAATCTGAGGGCTGCTGGGTCAGCCGGTTGCTTCTATCTGTACCAGGGAGCTTAAAAAAAAAAAAAAAAAAAAGCACGGCAAGGTCAAAGTCCTAAAATATTTGGTCAAGCCATTGTCAGGGAATCAGGGACTTTCATATTACTTTAGTAAATTAATCTCTTAGTTCTTATAGCCTCAAGTTTGAAATACTCTAAAACTAACCTCAAAATTTTATTTTCCAGATAGAAGTGCGGCTTCAGATAAATTTGCAGCCTCAGCGGATTCCCAGTTTTGACAACGGTTAGCATTAGGAAGCTACCACAGTGCCCTAAAATAATTCTGGGAGCAAAGAGAACTCTTTTTAAAAAGTTTTTGTATGGGGGCGCCTGGGTGGCTTAGTCGGTTAAGCGTCCGACTTTCGCTTAGGTCATGATCTCGCGGTTCGTGAGTTCGGGCCCCGCGTCGGGCTCTGGGCTGACTGCCAGCTCAGAGCCTGGAGCCTGTTTCGGAGTCTGTGTCTCCCTCTCTCTCTGACCCTCCCCTGTTCACGCTGTCTCTATCCTAGAAATAAAAAAATAAAAAAAAAGGTTTTGTATGTATTTTTTATTTTGAGAGAGAGAGAAAGAGAGAGAGAGAGAGAGAATCCTAAACAGTCCCCATGCTCAGTGTGGAGCCTTACATGGGGATTGCTCCCACAGCCTGGGATCATGACCTGAGACAAAATCAAGAGTCTGACCCTCAACCCACTGAGCCACCCAGGTGCCCCTCCTTATCAGCTCTATTTTTAAATTCTGCAAACATGAGCACATACTATGTATGACGTGTTGAGTTAGTTTTACTGGAATGGATCAACCTCATCTCCCCCCATATCTCCTCTCCAATTCTCCACTAGAACACCCCTGCAGAAAGGCACTTTGTAACCCTAGCGCTTAGCAGGTAGCAATCAACCAAAGCTGTATCAGTATTTATTGAAAGAAATAATACCTATATGTGCTTGATATATAAAGAACAGTGAACTGGTTACAGTGGTTATTTCTGGAAAATTCTGGAGAGGGATTGAGACCCCCCCCATTTGAAAGTTCCCTGTGTGTGTCTTACCTATACTATACAACACATTAGTTTTTAAAAAGAAGAGTCAGATCTTTTATTGTCTTGAACATTTTTCACATATTATTTTCAGTGAGAAAGGTAAACTGGAGGAGAAAGAAAATATATAATCCTAATTTTAGAAGAAATTAGAAAGACTGAAAAATAAACCCTACCTAGGGGTATTTTTTTTGGGGTATGGATTGAACCAAATGATCAGAGCGGAGGTGGGAGAAGGGAAGTTAAATAAACACTGAGCATCCCAGCGTGCCAGTGAGATCCCACCCGTATCCTCGCCCACCAAGCCCAGGACCCGCCCAGGACCCGCCCAGGACCCGCCCAGGACCCGCCCACCACCGAAGCCACGCCCCCAGGCCCTGTCCGTCCGGCAAAGGCCCCACCTCTACGTCCCGTCTCCGGGTCCAGTCCGAACCCATCCCAGAGCCTAACCTCACCCCGCGGGGAAGGAAACTAGGACTTGTTCTCCGAGGCTGGATGAAGAAGGAGTCAACATTTCTCTCACTGCCTGAAGTACCTCCGGCACCGGGAGCCGGAGTGCCGACCACTTCCGCCCCTGGCGTCCGGAAGCGGAAGTGCGCGG